>NC_057714.1:78401834-78424020 GCF_004010195.1 Chiloscyllium plagiosum
GAGACTGATTAGCAAGGTTAAATCTCATGGAATACAGGGAGAACTAGCCATTTGGATACAGAACTGGCTCAAAGGTAGAAGACAGAGGGTGGTGATGGAGGGTTCTTTTTCAGACTGGAGGCCTGTGACCAGTGGAGTGCCACAATGATTGGTGCTGGGTCCTCCACGTTTTGTCATCTATATAAATGATTTGGATGCAGGCATAAGAGATACAGTTCGTAAGTTTGCAGATGACACCAAAATTGGAGGTGTAATGGACAGCGAAGAAGGTCACCTTAGATTACGACAGGATCTTGATCAGATGGGCCAATGGGCTGAGAAGTGGCAGATGGAGTTTAATTCAGATAAATGCGAGGTGCTGCATTTTGGGAAAACAAATCTTAGCAGGACTTATACACTTAATGGTAAGGCCCTAGAGAGTGTTGCAGACCTTGGAGTGCAGGTTCATAGCTCCTTGAAAGTGGAGTCGCAGGTAGATAGGATAGTGAAGAAGGCATTTAGTATGCTTTCTTTTATTGGTCAGAGTATTGAGTACAGGAGTTGGGAGGTCATGTTGCGGCTGTACAGGACACTGATTAGGCCACAGTTGGAATATTGCGTGCAATTCTGGTCTCCTTTTAATCGGAAAGATGTTGTGAAACTTGAAAGGGTTCAGAAAAGATTTACAAGGATGTTGCCAGGGTTGGAGGATTTGAGCTATGGTGAGAGGCTGAATAAACAAGCAGACAGAAATGACATTTTCTTCTGTGGACAGACAGGGACCGTTTGCCTTTTGAGCAGCAACAACTTTACAGTCAATGAGTGATCGTTGCACCCAGCTCACATCTATTGGAATCAGGTGTCAATTAAGTCCTGGTAAGTTGTTGTGCCTGAGGTTGCTATACTGGCATGATGTTCCTATTGTTTAATATTTTTGTCTCCTCTTTAGAAGACTGTTGCCACTCTTCCAGCTCTTCAGAGTCCATCACATCCACTATTTGCCTGCTCCACACCCTCGATGGGTCTAGCCAACTCTCAACGTTGAGGATTATAGTTTTCAGTTTTTTAGCTTTGAGATTCAGCATCTGTTGCTTTTGGAGTCTCTAAAGAGTTAGAAATGCAGCATTTGACTCGAGGCTGTTACTGTCTCTGAGTTTTATCTAGATGCTAGAATTATGCAGCAGACTCTGTCTGGGATGTACTTAAGGTCCCTCCAGACTGATTCAAGTATCAGGACCACCTCACCCTTCAGCAGACCTATTATGTGCACCATGGTGACCCTGCTTAAGACCATAAGAAAAAGGAGTGGAAGTAAGGCAATTTGGCCTATTGAGTCCACTCCGCCATTCAGTCATGGTTGATGGGCACTTCAACGCCACTTACCTGCACTCTCCCCGTATTCCTTAATTCCTTGCGATATTAAGAATTTTTCAATCTCTGCCTTGAAGACATTTATTGTCCTGGCCTCCACTGCGCTCCTTGGCAGTGAATTCCACAGGCCCACCACTCTATGGCTGAAGAAATGTCTCCTCATTTCCATTCTAAATTGACCCCCTCTGATTCTAAAGCTGTGCCCACGAGTCCTAGTATCCCCGCCTGATGGAAACAATTTCCCAGCGCACTCTTTCTAAGCCACGCATTATCATGTAAGTTTCTATTAGATCTCCCCTCAACCTTCTGAACTCTAACGAATACAATCCCAGGATCCTCAGTCGTTGATCATATGTTAGTTCCAAGATTCCTTTTATATATCTGCTCATTTCTCCACGTCCCCGAAGTACAAATGAAATTTTCTACTATCAACAGTAATGTTTTCTTGCTTTTGATCTTTATTATTTGCGGCTTTATAAATATTACAATTCATAAAGTTTTAATTGTACATGAATCAGTCCATCATTGTACGTACTGACAAAACAGAAACAAGCCCGCCTTCCATCTATCAAGTAAACACAGCCTAGTCCATCCATTGATCTACCTCTACTTCCCATTGCCTGGGAAAGTAATCAATATAATCAAAGAATTCTCCCACTTCTTCCGGGCAGAAGATATAAAAGTTTGAATACAAGTACAAATAGATTCAAGTACAGCTTCTTCCCTGCTGTTATCAGACTTTTGAATGTTAATGTTGATCTCTCTCTGTGTATCTTCTCTGTGGCTGTAACACTGTATTCTGCACTCTGTTCTGCTCCCCTGATGCACTTCGTATGGTGACCTGCCTGTACAACAGGCAAAACAACACGTATCACTGTATCTCAGTGCATGTGACAAGACTAGATCAATCAATCAAAAATATATTGGAAACAGTGAGAAATGGGAATAAAATATATTTTAAAATGAAGTTAATAATGATCAATAGTTTAATTCAATGCATTTTTTCTTTGAATACAAGTGAATGTTATGCAGCAATTGTTTGAAATCTGGTTTAAATATTTATCACATCATTAGTTATAAAGCTCTAAGTCAGTTTCTGCACAAGGTTATTCTGAAGGAAGTGGCAACTTGGTGATAATGTCACTGAACTAATTATTCAAAGTTTTCCAGGGATTTGGGTATGAATCCCTCCATGACATGTGGTGGAAATTCAGTTCAATAAAAATTTGAAATTAGCCATTCCTTTAATGAAGGGGTATGCCATCCTTACTTGGTGTGACCTGCATGTGAATTCAGACCAACTGCAATGTTGTTGATTTTTAATTTCCCTCTGAATTGGTCTAGCACGCAATTGTATCAAACCCTCACTGTCTAAAAAAAGCAATGAAACATACACATCAACCTGGGGATTGGAACCAACAACAGCAAACACGTCCCTAACAATCCTGCAAAGTTCTCTACACTAACATCTGGGAGCTTGTGCCAAAACTGGGAGAGCTGTCCCACAGACCAGTCAAGCCATCATCTGACGACATCTGGATAAGGTGAATAGACAAGGACTTCTCCCTGGGGTGGGGGTGTCCAAAACTAGAGGGCATAGGTTTAAGGTAAGAGGGGAAAGATTTACAAGGGACATAAGGGGCAACTTTTTCACATAGAGGATGGGTACTTGTATGGAATGAGCCGCCAGAGGAAGTGGTGGAGGCTGGTACAATTACAACATTTAAAAGCATCTAGATGGGTATATGAATTGGAAGTGTTTAGAGGGATATGGACCAAGTGCTGGCACATGGGGCTAGATTAAATTAGGATATGTGGTCAGCATGGATGAGTTGGACCACACGGTCTGTTTCCATGCTGTACATCTCCATGACTCTATCTGGAAGGCATGATTCTGTGAGTATGAAGGTCCTAGGCTCTGCCACCAGCATCCCTGGGAACATCCTGTCTCACTAACAGGGCAGACTCACTAGCAGGTGAGACGGTGGTATGCAATCACGAGGAGATTGTTCTTGGAGTCCTCAACATCGACTGTGGACCCTATAGTGGCATTGTGTCAAGCATAAGCAAGAAAACGTCCTGCTGATTAGTACCAATAGTCCCCTCTGTCATGAAGAATCTGTTTTCCTCCACATTAAACAGAAATTGGAGGAAGCACTGAGGGTGGCAAGGGCACAAAATGTATTCTCGGTGGGGGATTTCACTACCCAACTCAAAGAGTGGCTTGGCAGCAGCACCACTGAGCTGATTGGATCTTGACTGACATTGCTGCTAGGCTGAGTCTGTGTCATGTGATGAGGGAACGAATGAGAGAAAAGTTTACTTGATTTCATCCTCACCAATTTATGTGGCTCAGATATGTCTGACAAGAGCAATATTGATCGGAATGACCAGCACGTGGTCACTGTGGAGGCAAAGTCCCATCTTCAAATTGAGGATATTCTCCATTATGTTGTATATCACTCCCACTGTGCAGGATGGTGCAGACTTCAAGATCTAAAAATACAAACTGAGCATCCACAAGATATTGTAGGCCATTGGAAGCATCAGAATTGTGTTCAAACATAATTTGTAACCTCGTGGCAAGGCATATCCCCTACTCTGCCACCACTATCAAGTGGGGAGATCAATGTTGGTTTAAGGAAAAGTGTAGGAAGGCATGCCAGGAGCAGCCCCAGACAAACCTAAAAATGAGGTGTCAACCTGCTGAAGCTATAACACGTTTGGATGCTAAATGGTGGAATCAGCATACAATGGGCATGGCTAAGCAATCCGGCTACCAGCAAATCTTATTTCAACTTTGTAGACCTGGTGAATTCAGTTGTGAATGGTGATGATCCAACTAAACAACTAACAGGAGGAGTAGTCTCCACGTGGGCAGCTCATCACCACTTTCTCAGGAGCAATTCAACCAATATTCCAGAAATAATTTTAAAAATCTGTTTCTAGCAGCATTCTATGTAAATTTACAATATTTAAAAATTCCTGCTGCAAATAGGTTTTCAGTGAATATGGATTATTATCAAATATGACTACGTTTATCATGGAATCGTGCTATAAGACATTGAGTAATTCATTAGTTAGTGCATAAAGAAGTTATGAAATACCTTGCAGAAAAGTTTGAATAGGTTTATAAGTTGTGAATTTCAGTGCAATGAACTTTTCATTAGAGTTCAAAATGTAAAGGATTCTAATGAATGTTTTAATAATAATTGGGTAAATGTTTAACTTGCTCAACCTTTGAAATCAAGGGAAATGAAAATCAGGTCATTTTCTAAGTTCATCGATATCATCAGTTTTACCCCTGGTGACAAGTTGAAAATCAACTTCAAATAATTCATTAATAATTGTAAGAAGCAACAGTGAAGGAAAGTCTTCTCTGGCATTTAATATGAAATGAAATTGAAAACTTGTTTTGCGATTTTTTTGCACACAGTATCCAGAGGAAACATTTGACAGGCAATGATCCTTTTTGGTTTATTTTCATCATAACATTGTAATATACCAATCAGATATAGTCGAGTAGACATCACTGGAAAAATGGATGCAATGTTGGAGTGGGGTAGATTTTCCTTCCTGCCCGTGCAAAGGTGCAGTACAGCTTACGCTGACAGCTCCCATCTTTTGAGGCTGGAACTTGTCTGTCATGGCTCAGTGAAGAAGGACGGCAACAATGAGGTCTCCAAGCCATAAGGACATAGCACCGTAAGATATAGGAACAGAATTAGGCCATTAAGCCCAACGAGCCTGCTCCACAGTTCAATCATAGCTGGTATGTTTCTCAACTCTATTCTCCTACCTTCTCCCATAACCCTTGATCCCCGTACTAATCAAGAACCTATCTTTGTGGCCTCCACAGCTCTCTGTGGCAATGATTGCCACAGAATTACCACCCTCTGGCTGAAGAAATCCCTCCTCATCTCAGTTCTAAAGCGTCATTCCTTCACTCTGAGGCCATGTCCTCGGGTTTTGAACTCTCCTCTCATGGAAATATCTTCTCCACGTCCACTCTATCCAGGCCACTTAGTATCTTGTAAGTTTCAGTGAGAACCCACCCTCATGCTTCTAAGCTCCATTGTATACAAACCCAAATCCTCAACTGCTTCTCTTATGATAAGCCCTGCATCCCTGGGATCATTCTTGTCAACCTCCTCTGGACCCCTGCAAGTTCCAGCACATCTTTACTTTGGTAAAGGACCCAAAATTGCTTCAATATTCCAAATGTGGTCTGACCAGAGCTTTATGCAGCTTTGGCCATACATCTCTGCTCTTGTACTCCAGCCCTCTTGAAATGAATGCTAACAATGCATTTGCATTTGTAACTACTAACTGAATCTGCATAATAACTTCAAGAGAATCCTGAACTCGCACTCCCCAAGTCCCTTTGTTCTTCACATTTCTGAAACCTTTCCTCATTCAGAAAATATTCCAAGTGTATTATCTAACCAAAATGTATAAATTCACACTTTGCTTCAGGAGGCAGTCACATCCCTGAGATTAGATAATTCAGATTTGGTCTGTGATCAGGGGTAGGAGGATGTAACTGCAGGTGAGGCAAGTCAGACGAACTAGGGGGTAACATTTGAGGAGCTTTGGCCCCTGCAATTGTCCAACAGTTATGATGTTCTTGCAAGCTGTGTGGATGGAATTGGGGACTGCGGGAAGTTTGAGCAAACTGACCATAGCATCCTGTATAGGGACCCAGCCATTCAAATGGGGGGAGAAAATTGGAATATAGTAGTGGTGGGAGACAGTATAGTCATGGGGATAGATTCTATTCTCTGCAGCCATGCGTGTGAGATCCAAGGCTGTGTTGGCTGCCCGGTGCAAGGGTTAAGGACATCTCCTCAGGGCTGGAGAGGAATTTGGGGAGAGAGGGAAGGGATCCATTTGTACTAGTGACGTTAATAGGGCTAGAAAGGAGGTTCGGCCGAAATAATTTGTACTGTTAGGAGCTAAACTACAAAGCTGAACCTCCAAGATATATACCTAAGCCACAGGCAAACTTGCATAGGGTACATAAAATCAAGGAGTTAAATGCCAGCTAACAGACAACTGCGGGTGGAAAAGGTTTCCATTCATAGGGCACTGGCACCACTACTTGGGCAAAAGGACAGTTGGATGGACTTCACATGAATCATTCTGAGAATGTAGCAGAGAGCGCATTAAACAATGGGAATGAAAGATTTGAGAGAGGTGAAATGTAGACTTACAAAGCAAGAGGATATCACAGCATTGTAGGACAGCTATTTGAATAACAGCACCCCGAATGACAAATAAAGAAAAATAGGAGCAAACAGGGTCAAAGTGGGGTAAAATGGTAATAAGGCAAAATTACCGGCTCCTTACTTAAATACACATCGTATTTGGATCAAAATAAATGAACTAATGGCACAAATTGAGATCAATAGTTGTAATTTTACAGCCATTGTGTTTGGAGAGTTGGATCTAGGATAAGTGGAGGGTGGGGGGGGTGTGAAGATGAGGAAACTGATTAAATAAACATTGATGCTGTGTGGTTGGAGGGTCAGAAGGTGGAAGATGAGGTATTCTTCCTCCAGGCATCAGGTGGGTTGGATTTGGTGGTGAAAGAGGTCCAGGATTTGCATGACCTTGGGGGAATGGGAGGGGACTTGAAATGGTCGGCCACAGTGCAGTGGGGTTGTTTGGTGCGTGTGTCCCAGAGATACTGTGTCCCTGAAATGTTCCGTGAGTTGGCGTCCTGTCTCCCCAATGTAGAGGAGACCACATCGATAACAATGGACACAGTAGATGAGGTGTTTGGAGGTGCAGGAAAATCTCTGCTGGATGTGGAAGGATCCTTTGGGGCCCTGGATGGAGCTGGGGGAGGTGTGAGCGCAGGTTTTAAACCTCTTGTGCCGGTTGGGGAAGGTATCGGGATGGAGGGTGGGTTGGTGGGGAGCGTGGATCTAACAAGGGAGTCACAGAGGGAATGATCTGTGCAGAATGCTGATAGGGTTGGGTAGGGAAATACATCTCTGATGGTGGGGTCTAACTGCAAGTGGTGGAAATGGTGGAGGATGATGCGTTGTATCTGGAGGTTGGTGAGGTGGAAGGTGAGGACTACAGGATTCTGTCCTTGTTTCAGTTGAAGGAATGGAATTGGTCCTCCTGGGAGCACATATGGTGGAGGCAGAGGAATTAGGATTAAGGGATAGTGCTTTTACAGGGGTGGAGGGGTTAATGGGAGGAGGTGTAGCCCAGGTAGTTGTCGGAGTCGGTGGGTTTGAAGTAGATGTCCATTTTGAGTCGATCACTGGAGATGGAGACGGACAGGTCCAGGAAGGGGAGGGAGGTATCCAAGATGATCCAGGTGAAATTGCGGTCAGAGTGGAAGGTGTTCATGAAGTTGATGAGCTGTTCAACCTCCTCATGGGAGCATGAGGTGGCACCGATACAGTCATCAATGTAGCAGAGGAAAAGGTGAGGAATGGTGCAGGTGTAACTACGGAAAATGGACTGTTCCACAAGGCCAGGTAGAAAATGTGGACGCACTGAACCACCTTCCACCGGCAGATACACCACCAGTGGTACTGCCACTGAAAGAGTCTGTAATGCTTTTAAGTTTGCTGGGTACACTTCCAATCACAGCTGACAATATCAGACTTTGAATGTAGAAAGATCCCATTCTGGCCAAATTGAAACAGCTGGTGGTGATGGGCAAGACCAAATGCCGTCACTCCCAGAACTGAAACCTTTCTGGACCCAGAGAGACCAAATCACTGTCAAGGAAGGCATGTTATTATGGAGAGCAAGAGAGATTGTCCCAAGCAAAGGTCACCGCCAGGCACTGGCTGAATTCCATCAGAGTTATCCAGGGATTTTCAAAATGAAGATGTTGGTGAGAAGTTATATCTGGTGACTAGGAATTGGATGCTGACATAGCTGAGTTGGTGGGGCAGTGCCCAGGGTGCCAACAAGGACAAAAATTATCGCCAGCAGCTCCCCCACATTGGTGGGAATGGCCGAGTAAACATTGGACTCAGTTACACATCAACTATGCAGGTCATTTCATGGACTCAAAGTTCAATGTCATTGTGGATACCCACTCAAAATGGCTTTGCACTCAAAGTGCAGAGAGTTCATTCATCAAACACAGGGACGACGATAGAAAACTGTGCATCGTTTGAAATAAATGGACTCAGATCCTTTGGTCACAGATAATGGGCCATCACTTACAGTGGGGAAACTGAGTATTTCCGAAAATTGAATGGTATTCGTCATATAATGACAGCTCCGTATCATCCATTATCCAGTGGTCTGGCAAAAAGACCAATTCTAAACTATGAAAGCAGGCTTTAAAAAACAGCCTACAGCTTCACTATACCAAACCATCCCAGTTCCTATTTAATTTATCATGCAACTACAGGAGTAACTCCAGCTAATAGGAAGAAGATGCCACCCCAGGTTAAATATGATCTTCCCGGACCTGGGGTGGGAGGATGAAATGGCATCAGGAACGCCAATGCTGGATATAAGACTCCACTAAGTGAGAGAGACAGTTTACTTCAGGAGACAAAGTTTAGTGTGGGAATCACGGGAATAGCCCTGCATGGGTAAGAGGCATGGTTGATGCGACGTCTGGTCTAATGATGTATAAAGCTTGGATAGATCCATAACAAGCACATGGACCATGTGAAAGCTGTAAATTCACAAACTGCGCAGGAGCAAAACATGCCCGACTCAACAACTGCCTTTCTGACTGTTTCGGAACACATGGGTTCTTGCTCTCTATCAAGCGTTAAAGATACTTCTGAATCTGAGATGGATACAGCGAATGTTGCCGCTTCAATGCCTTTACTGCCTGAAGAGGAGAATGAATTTCTTCCAAGACACTCCAGGCACAAGAAGCTATGTGTATCAGAGGCAGAGTTGGAGGAACCTGACCCAGTGCTAAAAGGCCCCATGAGAAGCTACAGGAAAAGATCTGGCCTATGTTCTCGGACTCAGAGAGGGAGGGGTGTGATGATTATAACAAGATCAGCCAAGTGGACCTCATAGAACATGAGTTCCCTGATTGGAGCTGTTAACTTAGTTCAATCAGGGAGCCCTGGCTGACAGATATAAACAGGAGTGTCACAGGTTCTGTTCACTCTGAGATCTGCCTCTGAGGGAGCTGGATCAGTGTCAGCGGCTCTTCGAGTGTAAATAAAGGATGACTTGGTGACAGGATACTGGCCTCAGTGAAGATATTTCATTGAGGGCATGCAAAAAAGGCAGTACACGTTCAGCAGTTAATAGGAAAGGCAACTTAAATTTTGGCCTTTATTTCAAATGGAATCGAGTCGGAAAGTAGGGAGGTCTTGCTTAAACAATACAAGGTAATGACCACACTAAGAATAATGTGAGCAGTTTTAGTCTCCTTATCTAAGGAGACTTTGGAAGCAGTCCAGAGAACATTCATTACATTGATTCAGGTGTGGAGGGATTTTCTTGTAAGGGAAATTGAATAGGGTGGGCCTGTTTCCAGGTAAGAATGATAAGAGGAGACATTGTTGAAACATATAAGGTTCTTATGAGGCTTGACATAATCAATGCAGAGAGGCTGTTTCCCCTTGTGGGACAATCTAGGACCAGAGGACATCATCTTAGAGAAAGAGATGGTCACTAATCTTAGAGAAAGAGATAAGGAATTTCTTTTCTCAGAGGATATTAAGTCTGTGGTGTCCTTTACCACAGAGGGTTGCAGAGGCTGGGACTTTAAGGGCATTCAAAACTGAAATAGATTTTAATAAGAAAAAAGAAATCAAGGTTTATAGTGATATGGCAGGAGAGTGGAGTTAAGGAATATCAAATCAACAATAAAGGGCAGAGCAGAGCCGATGGGTGAATGATCTATTTCTGTTCCTCCATCTTATGGTTTTCTAGGAATTATGTCAATTAGCAAAAAGATCTGGGTGTCAATGTAAGCCTTACTGTACCATTTGCAGCCATTATTAAAGATAACACGTCTTTGAAGTTATAGCAATCTAAAACTTAAATGAAGACATTTTTGTACATTTTAAATCTGCCTTTGCCAAGATAGATTTGGCCCATTAATTAGGATTGTTGCCTGACAATTAGGATTGATTCCTTCTCAGAGACTCAAAGACCTGGAAGGAAGTTATGATGAAAAACCATGACATGATGATAGCCAATTAGAGAATACAAAAGTTGAAGTGCAGATTTTGCAGTTCTGACAATGTAGGACTGTCACCATAGCTTAAAGAAGTTTGAACTAGGTGCTGGGAGCTAAAGTTCTTGACTGAGACAGGAGTTATTGAGTGGATATCTTCTACCTAATATCGTCAAAACAGAAATTTCATCAAATTTTCATACCATTGGCAGTATAAGAAAGCTAATTCAGGGTTGTGTGAGTTTTTGGTCTATGCGTGTAACTTTACACAAAAAGGAAACAATTATATTTGGCGCTGAAGAGATCCTTTTAACTCAAGTTGATATCCTTCATCAGCACAAAGGCAATTGGAAGTACTCCTGGTGTGCAAATGTCATGCTGTCGTTTTAACAGGCTTCAAAGCAGCCATCATCAATGTTCCTATGCGACACTTTATTTTTTTCAAAGGCAATAGTGATCTGAGGAACTGTCTCAGTAATTTACCTTCTGCTTCCTTCATGCATAATGATCAGGAATCAATATTATAGAGTGGAACGGGACAGCAGAACATCCAGGACCACCTTTCACATTTAGAATAAATGACAGTCGAGAAATGAACATAGAGTCTTCTTATTAAAGATTCCAGTGAACACAGGATCCATGGGAAACTAGGTCATCAATAATGTGTGGCAAAGGAAGAATTTGTATTCAGTACCTTTTGTGCTCTGATTGACATTGGCAATGGATTATTTGTCTTAAGTGTAGTTACAGTTGTTAAGTAGGCAAGTGCAATAGACAAATTGCCAGTTAGCACATAGAAAGGCTCAACAAACAGTAACAAAATAAAATGAACTATTTTGGTTGGCGAATAAATTTTAATCAGGATATTGAGAGAACACTGAAATAAAAATGTGAAGGTCTAGCAGCGCATGTGGAGATAGAAAGAGATTTGAAGTTTCAAGTCAATGACTTTTCTCAGAAGGTTTGAAATGGTGAATGGGAAATCACTAACACTTCTGAGTGACCCGTCCATCAAATTGCAGTTTTGATCTACTGTGGTGAGCATAGTCCTTACTACAGGACAACTCAGAACCTTGTACAGTCAACTTCCATCTCTGGAATCTCAGTACAAATTATTCACACATAGACTGGTTAGTGAGGATGGCTGGTTATGATACAGTGATGGCCAAAAGCATGGGTTCAATTCCCATACAGAATGGAGTTACCATGAAGATCCCAGCTTCTCAACCTCACCCCATGTCTGAGGTGTGGTGACCCTCAGGTTAAATCACCATCAGTTGTCACTCTCTAATGAGAGAGCAGCCTATGGTGCAATAGAACAGTGGCGAATTTTCTTTTACTTGTACAAAGATACAGACAATGCTGTAATTAAACAAAAACTGAAATTGCTGGTGAAACTCAGTAGGGCTGTTAGCATCTGTGGGAAGAAGGCAGTGTTAACATTTTGAGTCCAAAATGCTATATACACAATACTGTAATGCTATCCCCTCTACAGGCCAAGTGATGGACTAATCACCTTTTAACTCAACAAATGGAAAGGCTATTGCTTGATTATGAGGATTTCCATTTGCTTAGTAAATCAATATAATGTGATACAAAAACAGAAAGTAGTTGAGAAACTCAGCAGGTCTGGCAACATCTGTGGGCCAAAAACAGAGTTAACATGTCGCGTCCTTCTTCAGAAGTTGATGGTTATCGTTCTGAATTTTGCTCTCTGTTTCTCTTTCCATGGATACTGCTCGAGCAGGAGAGTATTTCCTGCATTTCCTGTTCTTATTTCTAGCACCATGCTGTCTTACCTGTGCATGGAAGAATTCCCATGCCCCATTTCCAAGAAATGTCATGAGATTTTTATCTCAACAGGCAGAAAGTCTCTGGGTTCACATTACACCTAACAGCATACACCTCTGACAAAACACCACTCTCTCAGCAACATACTACAGTGCCAGCCTAGACGCTAATCTTGCCTTGTGGCTTTAATGCAGAACCATCTGCTTCAGACACAAGAGTGAAACCACTGAATCAAACTGACACACAGCATTATGAAGAAAAATAGAGTAACTCATTGCCAGCTGAAAGTCAATCTAAGACAGGAAACTGCTCAACTATCGCATCTGGCCACATCATTTATAGACATATACACATCCTCCACCTTCCCACCACAAATATGTCATCATCTACAAATGGTTCACTGTGTGTTTCAGTATTTCCATTCGTGCTGCCTCATCATAGTAGTTTTTTAAAGCCTGCCAAAAACTATATTTTCACATACAACAGCACTACTATTACCACAATTCTTTTTCAAATTCTGTTGAGACCTGAGTTCTGGGTGTCAGAGAGATCATAGATTGGTCAAATGAATTATCAGTGGGGCTATTGCAGGGGGAAGGGCAAGAGAATATGATCAGCCAGGAATTTCAGTCATCAAGACAAGTCCCAGTTCAGGTATGTAGGCAAGATTTCTGCCTGTGTCCTATCTACCCACAATCTTCTTAAATCACATCTGGGATCATGACTTCCGCCCAAGATATCAACAATGGATCATACAGCAGCTGAGAGTCCACGTACTGGGGGAATGATTAGTTCAAATGAACATGGTAGTTATCTTCAGAGGCTTTAAAAAAATGTTTGTCTGAATATGCACAATAAGGACTCCAAAATCCAACTGACATGGTGCTATATTGTGATTTTCTGGTTGTCAGTTGGTTAAATGTCTTTGTTATGCCTATGGCAATGTGGACTGCCTGCCCCAGCCATGATCAGTTTGACATGGGGTCTACCTCATTAGCTGCTGTCAAATTAGCTCCAATCGAATGAGGGAAGTGTGAACTCTAGCACAGTGAGCCTTTTTCTGCATTTCATTCCCTTGACAATGTCTGAATTGCAAAGGATTGTCAAAGGCTTATTCCACTTTTTATTATTATTCATTCATGTGATATGAATATCATTAGCTGGAACAGCATTTATTGATTCCCTCTAGTTGCCTTTGAGATGATGATAATGATCTGATTTTTTGAATTGCAGTAGCCCTTTGGTGTAAGTCTACTCACACTGCTGTTCGGAAGGAAATTCCAGGATTTTTAACCAGTGAGAGTGAAGGAATGGATATATCATTCCAAGTCAGGATGTTTTATGGCATGTAGAGGGTTTTACAGATTCCCATACATCTACTGCCCTTGTCCATCCAGAATGCAGAGGCTTCCAGGAGTGTCAGTGAGTTTCTGCCCTGCATCTTGTAGATGGTGCACACTGTTGCCATGGTGTGTTGGTGGTGAAGGGAGTGACCTTTGGAGATGGTAAACAGGGTGTAAATCAAGTGGTGTGCTCTGTTCTGGATGGTGTTGAGATTTTTTGAGTGTTGTTGAAGTGACACAGAACATTTAGTCATCCTTTTTGCACTTGTTGCAGTTTCTTAGATGGTCATCCATGATTGTTTCACCAAATTCCTCCCTTCCTTCCCTAATGCACAAACAATCCCACTGAAATTAACTTCACTTTCCTCATTACAACAATCTGATCATTTTCTCTCTGTTCAGCCTAATGGACGTTGATCTCATAATACTACAAATATAAACACCAATTCCAAATCTGGAATGACGTCCCCAACAAGAGAGAATCTAACCATTGTCCCTTGACATTCAATGGCAGTACCATTATTGAATCCCCAGCTATCAACATCCTGGGAATTACCATTGACCAGAAACTCAGTTGGACCAGCCAAATAAATACTGTGGTTATAAGAAGACGTCAGAGGCTAGCAACTTAGCAGTGAGTAATTCACCTCCTGACTTGCAGAAACCTTTCCATCATCTACAAGGCACAAGTCAGGAATGTGGAATCCTCACACTTGTCTTAATTGGTGTGGTTCCAAAAACATTTAAAAAGCATCATGCCATCTAGGACAAAGCAGCTAACTGATTGGTGTTTAATACATAGAATTATTGAGTCATTGATAGGAACATAGGATCAGGAGAAGGACATTCAGCCCCTTGAACCTGATCTGCCATTCAATGAGATCATGGCTGATCTTGGCCTAAATCCATATACCTGCCTTTGGCCCATATCCCTTAATCCCTTTAACAATTAACAATACCTTCAACATTCAATCTCTCCATCACCATGGTGGTAGCAGCGTGTACCACTTAAAAGATACACTATGAATATTCACCAAGGTGCCTCCAACAACACCTTCCAAACCTATGAACACTACCATACAGAAGGACAGGGGCAAGATATGTATGGGAATACCGCCATCTGCAAGTTCCCCTCCAAGTCATACATGATCCTGACTTAGAAAAATATGGCTATTTCTTCATGGTCATATTCCAGGAAATCGCTCCCTAACAGCCATTATGGGTCTACCTACATTTCAAGGACTGCAGCAGTTAGCAGAAGGCAGTTCATCACCATCTTCTCTAATTAAGGATGGGCAAGAACTGCTGCCCTGCCAATGCATCCACATTCCATGAACAAATAAATTTTAAAAACTTTCTATTGCTACCAGTGACACTGCATTTCCAGAATTCCATCCTCTCCCCACCAGATGTCTTTGTTGAGCAGCTTCTTTCCCATTCTGAAGATCCTACGTTGAACAAAAAAAGATTTCCATATACTGCACATAGCACTTTTCAAAGCCTAGTGATGTTCAAAAGCTGTCAACTACTGATTAAATTATTTTGAAACAAATCATTATTCTAATTTAGGAAACACAGCAAGCACACCTCAAAGTTCTGCTAGTAATCTTCTTCTTTGGCAGTCCCTAAGGATGACTTGCTTCACTCCAGGGGCTGTGGGTTCTGCAGTGGCTGAATTGTCTGATCTTGGAGCAGCAGACTCTGCAATGGCTGAGCAAGGTAATGTTTGATTAAGGCAGGAGTGTGGGATGCTCTAGGTTCCAAATGCTCTTTCTGTTGATTGTGAGAGGCCACCACATGCTCAACTTGTGATCATCAAAGTGGTTCACGACTTCACAAATACTTATTCTCCAGTGACTGTGCTGTAGGGCAAGCGATTCTCACATGTTGGTGGGATATTTCATTTATTTAGGGAGGCTTTCAGGGTGTTCTTGTTGTTTTTCCTCTGCATCCCCTCCCCCATGCAAGGGATAGCTTACCATTGCAGAGCTCAGAGTAGAGCACTTGTTAACGGAGTCTTGCAGTGGGCATGTGAACAATGTGGTAAAAACAATGACTGCAGATGCTGGAAACCAGATTCTGGATCAGTGGTGCTGGAAGAGCACAGCAGTTCAGGCAGCATGACAATGTGGCCCCTTCATCACAGTTGGTCTTCACTGAACAGTGCCTCAGTACTGGAGTTATTACCCTGGGAGAGCATGGTACATTTATCCTGCCAGTGGATTTGCTGGATTTTACAATTCTCCAGGGATTTGACACGTCTGGTGTAGATGATCCTTTTTCTGATACATAGAGGAGGATGGGTCCACAGCTGCTGTAGACATTGAGCTTGATGCTGGGTTTGAGGTCTCGGACTTAAACATTCTGTTCCTGAGGTGTTCCTGGTGCACTGGAGTTGATCACTGGCAGTAATCTGACAATGATCAGTAATCTGTATTGTGAAGCAAGGGTGTTGGCTGGGATTGGAAGGTTTGAGCTACAGGGAGAGGGTGAATTGGCTAGGGCTTTTTTTTCCCCCAGGGTAGAAAGGCCAAAACTAGAAGGCATAGGTTTAAGGTGAAAGATTTAAAAGGGACCTGAGTGACAACTTTTTCACACAGATGGTGGTGTATGAATGGAATGAGCTGCCAGAGGAGGTGGTGGAGGTGAGAGCAATTACAACATATAAAAGGCATCTGAACAGGAAGGGTTTAGAGGGATATGGGCCAAAGGCTGCCAAATGGGACTAGATCAATTTAGGATATCTGGTTGCCACGGTTGGGTTGGAGCAATGGATCTGTTTCTTTGCTCTTTCACTCTATGACTTCATTAAATAGGATACCTCTGCTCTTCCCCAAAATAGTATTCTCTGTTACATCCATTTGAGAGCACAGGGGTGGTGGAGGAATTGGTTTAACGTCTCATCCAAAGGACAGCATTTTTAACAATGCAGTATTTTTTTCAGCACTGGACAGGAATGTCAAGCTCTACTCGTGCTTAATTTTTGGAGTGAGTCTCAATGCCGCGACTTTCTAATTCAGATGCAAGAGGTCTGACAGCTTAGCATTTAGTAGGCCACAATCAACAGCTCAGGCATTCAGTAGGCATCAAATGTTTGTGATTACTAATATGGGAAATGATCATTGCATTAGGCTCAATATATTGTGCAACAAGATTGTTAAAATGTTGGTACTCAACATTAGTTTGTTTTCATAAAATATGTTGATGCAATATTTTATAATTCTAGTTCACCTGTCTTAGATCACACATCAATATTCAAAAAGATAACACAGAGTTCGAAATTTTCCATTGTAAGCTTTATCACCATTTTGCTTAATTTCTCATTTCTGGTTTAGTATTGTTTCTTGATGCTCTTTTTGTTCTTCTATTTTTAGTTTGTAGCTATATGGGATCCTGCTATTAACACCTTTGACTGAGAGAGGATGACCCAAAGACTGTCACCAGCACATACGATAGTGAGAGAGAGAAGGACTTGATGCTTCTGAGCAGAGACAAGAGAGAGTGGAGTCAACAACTTCTCAAATGATGTGAGTATGGGAGACAGCAGCCTTATCAAAGGAAGAGTGGACATGTTTGAGAAGGGCCACGGTGCTGGGCAATTAAAACCACTAATAAGAAGCCTTTAATCTCTTTCTGCCTCTCAAAGCCAATGTGTAACATCAGAGGAAAGCCAGTGGGTGATTAGTGGGTATTTCTCCCATGTCTCTTTTAATTAGTCAATTCGGAGACATTATTGCAGCTAAAGAGTACAGTTGAAAAATTAATTTCAAGAATTTTTAACATCCAAATTAAATAATTAAATAGAATACAGATGGCTGGTCAGGAGATGTGTTGTGACTGTCGTATTGAGGATCTGCACATCCACAGTGACCACAGCTGCAGCAAGTGTTGTCTGCTTTAGGAACTTTGTTTCGGAGTTGATGAGTTGGAGTCCAAGCTGCGGACACTGCAGCACATCAGGGAGAGGGAGAGATCCTGGACTGTGTTTCACCCCTTAGATTAATTACATCAAATTACGTTAATTACATCAGGGACAGGTGGTTTGACTGCATGTGATGTTTAGGGATCTTGAACTTAGCTTTGGAGGAGCCTCACTTAATACCTTTGTCCAATTAGGTCTGAAGTCTTTGCTCCCAGTGTGGATGAGAATTGAGACTGCAAAAGGATAAATGAACTGGCCACAGCGCTGTGGTCCAGAATGCCAGTCAAGTGGTGTAAGAAAAGAGAAATATAGGAGCAATTGGAATAGCGCAGATAGGGGAAATAGCATCTTTCCAAAATATCATAAGATTAAGCCCAATATCCCACACACCACCATCAACAACACTGGGTATGACCTGTCCCAATGACAGGGCAAACCCAGTAGAGGGGGTGGCACAATAGTTTACAGATGTTCTGATGAACAGTCACTGGACCTAAAACATTGACTTAGCTTTCTCTCCACGGACCTGCCAGACTTGCAGAGTTTCTCCTGCAATTTCTGTTTTTGATTCAGTAAAGAGACAGGAACAAGTTACCATGGGAGTCCTCAACATTAACTCTGACTCTGAACCCCACAAGGTCTGATACATGGAGACATTCTGCTGATTATCAACTACCAAATCACAGCCAAGGCCCCCTCCCCTCTTTGGCTGTTGAATCAAGTACTACTCCATGTTAAATCCTGCCTGAAGGAAGAACTGAATGTGGCAAAAACACAGAAGGTACGCTGGGTAGGGGAGTTTAAAGTCCATCACTCAGAGTGTCTTGGTAGCATTACTACTGACTGAGCTCATTGAGATCTAATGGACATGGCTTTGGTAGACTGGGTTAGAGCAAATAGTAAGAGAACCAACAAGAGGGAAAATTCTACTTCCTGATCTTCATGAATCCCACAGAGGTATCTATCTGTGACAGTAACAGTTGGAGAGACCACGAAACAGTCCTTTTACAAATGAAGCCCCATCTTCACATTGAGGATACCCTCTATTGTGTTGTGTGGCACTGCCATCATGCTAAGTGGGGCAGGTATTAAACAGATCTAGGAATTCAAAACTGAACATCTATGAGGCACTATGGGCCAACAGCAGCTTCAAAACTGTATTCAAATACAATTTTTAACTGCTTAGCCTGTCATATCCCCACTCTATCATTACTATCGAGCTAAGAGATCAACCTTAGTTCATTGAGAGTGCAGGAGGGCACATCAGGAGCAGCATGAGATATACCTAAAAAAAAGATGTGAAGCTAAAATGCATGTCAAACAGCAGAAGGAACATGCAGCAAATGATCTCGCAATCAATGGATCAGGTTAACACTTTGCAGTCCTGCCACATCCATTTGTGACGAATGCTGAACTATTATTCAAATCACAGGAGGAGGAAGGTCCAAAGTTATCTCAATCTCAACGATGGGAGAGTCCAGGACATCAGTGCAAAAGGTAAGGCTGAAGCATTCACAACAACATTCATCCAGAAATGCTGAGTGGATGATCCATTTGAGCCTCTTCCTGAGCTCCCTAGCCTTACAAATACCAATGTTTAACCAGTCTGATACACCACATGATGTCAAGAAATGACTGGAGACATTGGATACTGCAAAGGCAGTGGACCCTCAGAACATTTCAGCAGTTGTAGTCAAGACCTGTGTTCCAGGACTAGTTGAATCCCTAACCAAGCTTTTCCAGTAGAAGTAGCTTTTATCTGACAATCCCCTTCCTCCTCCAAATCTTTGATGAAGGGTTTATGCCCGAAATGTCAGCTCTCCTGCTCCTAGGATGCTGCCTGACCTGCTGTGCTTTTTCCAGCACCACACTTTTCGACTCTGACTCTCCAGTATCTGCAGTCCTCCTAATGTGGAAAAGTGCCCAGGTATTTCCCCTGCACAAAATGCAGGACAAATCTAACAAAGCCAATTACTGCCCTATCAGTCTACTTTTGAGTGGCATTGCAAAGGAATAACCTGCTCACCAATACTCAGATGGATTCTGCCAGGACTCCTGGCCTCATTAAGGTATTTTACTAATCCCTGACCTCATTAAACCTTAGTCAAAGGAGCTGAACTCTGTAGGTGAGGTGAGACATTATCTTTGACATCAAAGCTGCATTTGACTGAGTATGGCATCAAGGAGCCCAGCAAAACAGGAATCAATGGGAATCGGGGGAACACTGTCTATTAGTTGGAGTCATACCTGGAACAAAGGTGGATTATTGTAGTTATTGGAAGTAAATCATCTCAGCCCCAGGACATCACTATCCAAACCTGGGACTGTACCAATTAGAAGGACAAAGGTACAGCATCACTTGCATGACCCCTCCTAGTGCCATATTATCCTGACTTAGAAATATATCACTGTCACTAGGTCAAAATCGTGGAACAGCCTTCCTAACACCACTACGGATGTACCCTATGTAACAGGACCGCTGCATTTCAAGAATGTAGATCAATCCTATCTTCTACAACTCAATTAGGGATGGAAAATAAATGCTGGCCCAGCAACACTCACATTCCCTTCAATGAATAATAAAAAAAATTAAAAATTTTAATTCTTGTATTTGTCCTAATGAGTGTGAAATGGAATCTTGAGCAAAATTGTCTCTTTTTTCTGCAATATGGATATTGACAATGCTTAATAGCAGATCTAAAGCAATTTGGTAAAGAAGAAGATTGTTTCTAATCTGAACAGATGTAAAATTCAAAATTCAAAATTAATCTCTTTCTAAAATTGTTTTTTAACTTTCCTTTTTCTTTTTCAAGAGTTACATTCCTTGCAGCCTCACTGTATATGTGAACAGGTTGTTTACATTTCTGTTATTATGCTTGTTCTATTCTGCAGATTACAAATGCTTATTGCTAGCTAAGGGATATTTTTAAATTTGCTTTGTTACAAATTAAGTCCAAAGATTAAGTTGCTGGAATCAATAAATGGGGAAAAAAAGAAATTTCTTCTAAATTATTTCAGTTATCATCCTGCCTAGAAAGGAAAGTACAAAATACAGCTCATGCTTGGGATATTTATATATAGTCCCTAAATGGAACCCGTTACAACATAGAAGTAAACGTATTAATTTACTCTCCTAGATGAAGGGAGAAATTAAATTGCTCAAATGGCACAAATCTTGAGATTGGGATATTAAGTAGTCATTTTTCTTTATGTATCAGAATAATCCACCTGGTATCTGTGAGTAGATCTGTGAACAACCACAAGACAGCAGCTTCCAGCAGGAAATAATGTGCTAAAGTGAAAGTTGTAACAGTTTATGGAGACTTCTGTTCTTTCTAAAGGAAGTCCAAGGAGACAACACACTGTGTCGCAGAATTCCCTTCACATTAAGTTGGCGAATTGTTGCCAGAACCTCCTATCCACAAGGGAGTGATATTGGAACCTGTCCAAAAAACACATTATAGAAGCCTTATTCATCACAACGGCACACTTCATTATGACCCCTAAACTGCTTGGGGATGCATTCCAGGATTGTGCAAGTCAATGCCTTCCAGCTCTGATCCTGCTTGTGTATGTGGGGCCAGTAGGAAAGCAATTAATTAGTGTTGGCCCACTGAGCTACAGCTAACCCACACAGACTGCAAACTAATCTATCTGCTGCTGCTCAGGGCCCACTCCCTTCCTTGGATATCTTTTTCAAAATGTAAACAAATTGTAATCATCTTGCTTTTTCTGAAGTCCAGGTTGTTTATCTGGCATGAACTCTGTTTTAATCCTGAGGGACTACCTGTGCATTACCATTTAGTAAGCTTCATTTCAATGGATTTTAAAAGCCTCCATATTATTGCCAAGTCTGTCAATGGCTAAGTTTAAGACGTCCCCACTTCTGCTCCTGTTCCATCTGACACAGGGATCTATGTTTGGGCCAGTTCATGATCTATGTTTGGGACAGTTCATGGATCTATCCCAGGTAAGAGCTCTGGAAACTATCAGATAAAAAAAGGGTCCAACATATTATTTGTCACAAATAAGCACTTCATTATGACCCAAAATTGTTTGTGGATGGAAACCAGGATAATGTGCTCCTGGTCTGAATTTGCTTCAGTACGTTAGGCCAATAGGAGAGCAGTTCTTCAAAGAGTTGCTAATGAGATGGTACATGTGTTTCCATTATCCAAAATGCATGATACAAATGACTGTGTGGGCCCCCTGTTGTTCTTAGGCAGACAGATGTTACCTGGTGGTCTTTCCCCACCGCGCCTTGGCGGCAGCTGCCCCAAGCTTCAGCGCGTCCCTCAACACATAGTCCTGGACCTTGGAATGTGCCAGTCTGCAACACTCAGTTGGGGCCAACTCCTTCAGATGGAAGATCAACAGGTTTCGGACCGCCCAGAGAGTGTCCTTCACTGAGTTGATGATCCTCCAGGCGTAGTTGATGTTCGTCTCGGTGTGCGTCGTGGGGAACAGGCCGTAGAGCACGGAGTCCCGCGTCACGGCGCTGCTCGGGACGAACCTCGACAAACACCACTGCATTCCTCTCCAGACTTCCTCTGCATAGGCACATTCCAGAAGGAGGTGTGTGACAGTCTCGTCCCCCCCGCAGCCGCTTCGAGGGCAGCGTGCGATGCGGCAGAGAGTCCGGGC
>NC_057714.1:78424790-78441460 GCF_004010195.1 Chiloscyllium plagiosum
TTGGCAAATGGCTCTATGCAGCACACAAACAAGGCAGGAGAGAGAGGGTAGCCCTGCCTGACTCCAGATCTGACTGGGAAGCTATCTGATTCCCACCCATTGATTGAGACTGCACTGACAATGTTGGTGTAGAGCAGTCTGATCCAATTACCGATTCCCTCCCCGAAGCCCATTTTGGAGAGGACATCCCTCATATATGTATGCGATATCCTGTCAAAGGCTTTCTCCTGGTCCAGGCTGATGAGGCAGGTGTTCACCTCCCTGTCCTGCACGTAGGCAATCGTATCCCTGAGGAGTGCGAGACTCTCAGTGATCTTCCTGCCCGGCACAGCACAGGTTTGGTCAGGGTGAATCACCGATCCCAGAGCAGACCTGACCCGGTTGGCGATGACCTTTGACAAGATTTTGTCGTCTGTGTTTAACAGTGAGATTGGTCTCCAATTTATAATTTCCTCCCTCTCCCCCTTCTGCTTGTAGATGAGGGTCATGATGCCTTTCCTCATGGATTCACTCATGGTACCTGCCTGAAGCATACTGACATACACCTCCAGCAGGTCCCGGCCAATCAAGTCCCAAACAGCAGAATGGTCTCGACCGGTAAGCCGTCGCTTCCGGGAGTTTTATTCTTTTCGAAGGACTCGAAGGCCTTGGACAGCTCATCCAGAGATAGTGGCTGGTCCAGCCTCTCTCGTGTTCTGTCGTCTAAGACCTCCGTGATAGAGGACAGGAACGACTTGGAGGCCACGCTGTCGGTTGGCTTCGCGTCATACAGACTGGTATAGAAGGATTTGCTGATCCTCATGATGTCAGCCTGAGATGACGTTGCCGAGCCATCTTCTTCCTTCAGGCTGCTGAGCACAGAGCTCTCTTTGTGCACCTTCTGGAAGAAGAAATGTGAGCACATCTCATCCTGCTCCACCGAGTGGACCCTGGACCAGAAGATTATCTTGAAGGCCTCTGAGGCTAAGAGCGAGGCTTGCTGGCCCTTCACCTCCTGGAGGTCCTCCGTGACATCGACCCCCAACGTCTGCATCAGGAGCAGGTTCTGCATACTTTCCTGGAGTTGGGACAGTTTTCCCCGCCTCTCTCTCGCCTCCTGAACACCTTTGAGGATGAAGAACCTCTTGATGTTCCCTTTTACTCCTGATTTCATTACAGCCTTTACTCAACATTTGACAAACAAGTTGAATTCCAGAGATCAAGTGAGAGTGACAGCCCTTAACATCAAGGCTGCATTCAACTCAGTGTGACATCAAGGAGCCCTAGCAAAACTAGAATCAATTGGTATCGGGGGGCAAAGTTTCCACTGGTTGGATTCATCGGAAGATGGCTGTTGATATTGGAGGTCAGTCATCTCAGCTCCAGGACATCTCTGCAGGAATTCCTCAGGGTAATGTCCTAGGCCCAATCATTGTCAGCTGCTTCATCAAAGACCTTCCTTCCATCATAAGGTCAGCAGTAGGAATGTTTGTCAAGATTGATATTGTTAAAATGGAAATCCTTAATTCCACCTACTCATACACACCGGGTTAGAGATGTGCTATATTTTCTTAAATTAGAAAAGATTAGATTATCCCTATCTGGCTCCTTTAATAAATTTACAAAAACCGGGAACCCTTTTCTTTCATATGTTAAGGGTATTGTCTTTTTAACTGTTCCATTCTGAGGAATCTTTGTTGTGGTGATTTTTTTTCTTTTTCTTTTGCTAATGTAGTTATCTTACTGCTGGTCTAATTTATTATGGTTTTGTGCTTTGTATATGTTTATATTTATTAGAGTTGTTTGTAATTTTTTTCCTTTGTATTTTGGGGGAGGTATATGCTGTGGGGAGGGTGGTCCGGATTTTGCTTACAGTTGTTTATTGCTTGTGATTGCATTTTGTTCTGCTGTCACTTTTTGGAGAAAAATCAATAAAGATTAAAAAAAAGAAGTAGGAATGTTTACCAATGATTGCACAATGTTCAGCACTATTTGTGACTCCACAGATACTGAAACAGTCTGTGTTCAAATGCATTAAGATTTGGACAATATCCAGTTTAGGCTGACAAGTGGCAAGTAACATCTGTTCCAAACAAAGGCCAAAAAACAACCATCTCAAATAAGAGATGATCTAACCGATGCCCCTTACATTTAATGGTGTTACCATTGTGAATCCCCCACTATCAACATCATTGAGCAGAAACTTGGGTGGACTTACCACATAAACACAGTGGCAACAAGAGCAGGTCCGGGGCTAGTAACTCACCTCTTGACTCCCTGTCCACCATCTACAAGGCACAAGTCAGGAGTGTGATAGAATATTTCCCACTTGCTGGGATGGGTGCAGTTCCAATCACATTGAACAAATCTGACATCATCCAGGACAAAGCAGCCACTTGATTAGCACCACATCCCCAAGCATCCACCCCCTCCAACACCAACACTCAGTTCTAGCAGTGTGTACTGTCTACAAGATGCATTGCAGAAATTTACCAAAGATTCTTAGACTGCATTTTCCAAATCCATGACCACTTTCATCTTGAAGGACAAGGGCAGGAGATGTATGGGAACGCCACCACCTTCAAGTTCTGCTCCAAGCCATTTACTATCCGGACTTGGAAATAAATTGCCTTTCCTTCCTCGTCGTTGTCAAAATCTTAGAATTCTCTCCCTAATGGTATTGTGGATCAGCCTACAGCACATGGACTGCTGTGGTTCAAGAAGGCAGCTCACCACTATCTTCTCAAGGGCAACTAGGCACTGGCAATAAATGCTGACCAACCAGTAATGCTGATCACGCTAACTTCCATGAGCGTATAAAAACAAACATGTGAATCCAGACTCACAGCAAAGTTGGTGATTCTCAACTGCCCTCTTGGCAATTAGGGATGAGTAATGAAGACTGGCCCAGCTAGCGACATCCACATCCCGTTAATGAACGAATAAAAAAAAAAGCAGGCTAGGTACTGGTAAAATATTAAAGGTCATATATTTGGATTTCCAAAAGGTGTTTGATTACATAAGAATGGCTACTTGATATGATAAGAGCCCTTGGTGTTGGAGGTAGCATATTAACATGGAAAGAGAATTGGCTAATTAATAGAAGACAGCAAATTGGGATAAAGCGGGCATTTTGAGGATGGCAACCTGTAAGTAGTGGGGTAGTGCAAGGATTAGTGCTGAGGCCAGTTATTTGTAATGTATATATGTTAATGACTATATATGAATGACAGAAGAGTCATACCAGACTCAAACTATTAGCTCTATTTCTTTCCACAGATGCTACCAGATCTGCTGAGTGTTTCGAGCATTCTCTGTGTTAATTTTATATAAATGACTTGAATGGAGAAAATGAATGTATGATACCCAAATTTGCAAATGACACAAAAATAGATGGGAAGGCAAGTGGTGAGGATGACATAAAGAAACAAATAATTACCATGAAACTATTGTTGATTGTCAGAAAAACCCACCTCATTCACTAATATTGTTGAGGGACAGAAACTGCCATTCTTACCTGGTCTGGCCTGCATTTCACCTCCTGCCAACAGCAATGCGGTTGACTCTTAACTGCCCTCTGGGCAATTAAGGGGATGAATAATGAATTCTGGCCTGACCAATGATGTCTGCATCCTGTGAATAAATTAAAAAATATCTACAGAGGGGAATAGAAAGTTAAGTGAGTGGGCAAGATGTTAGCAATTCTTGTATAATGTGGGTAAATGTTAGATAATGCATTTTGGCAGGAAAAATAGAAGAGCTGAATATTATTTAAATGAAGAAAGACTGCAGAACAGAGGGATTTGGTAGAATTTTGTGTGTAAACACGAAAAGACACATTTTTAATAATAAGGGAATCAAGGTTTATGGGGAAAAGGCAGGAAAGTGGAAATGGGGATGATCAAATCAGCTATAATCTCAGTGAAAGGGTCAAATGGCCTACTTCTGCCCCTGTGATATGTTAGGTTGAAATAGCCTTCTCTCAAAAAACTTCCCATTTACAAAATAAGAAATCAAATCGTCTCCACATCATTGCGCCCTACCCATGGATTCTCAAATAAAATATTTAACAAAAATAACAGAAAACTGTGAAATAATATCACAAAGTTCATACATTCTGTCTACCAATACTTCTAAAAGTTTTGCCCATCCCAGATATCCTCTGTAAAGAATCTCAGTATTGTCTTCTTTGCTTGTATTGTGGTTTTCATTTTTTAGCCAGGATTTGTGTGTCAAGGGGACAAGTGGGACATTGGTGCCCCAATTTCTGGCTGTTGAGTGAAATGGGATGCTCTGCCTCATTGTGGGGTGTTTTCTGCAGAGGCACTAAGATCTCATCAGCAGAGTTCATCGTCCTGGGAGGTTTTTGGGTTGGTAATCCAGTCAGATGTATGTACACCCCTTAAGACAAAGAGATGTCATGGGGTGACTGGGGGCAGAGCTTGGAGCCTTGTGTGTGGGCTGGAGAAGCAGGTTTTTGGCTCTCTTTAAGCCAAAAACCTTAAAGAGACAAAGAGGAGAGCAGGGTCACTATAAGGTGCAGGGGCTCCAGAGGTCTACAGTTTGTGAACCATAGCATCAAGGGTCCAGGCTTGAAGGTGTGACAGACTGAAGCAGTGATAATGGCTAGAGAGCTGGGCTGTGACAGTGGAGCAGACAACCAACTGGAGGAGACCTAGGTTGACCATCTGAACAGCATTCCTGAGTTCAAGGGGCTACAAGAAGAGGGGAGAAATGATATCATTGTTTACGGGAGACAAGGTAATGTGGTTGATGTGGTCAAAGAAAATTTGCAATGATGGTGACCCAATTTGTTAATGGTCAGGAATTAAACTCTTGAAAGTATCCTGCTGGATTTACAGCATTGTATTTGCATATTTATTCTAAATAGTTTAGTCTGCAGAATTAAGTTTTTCCATTCATGTTTATACATATCAAATCCCAAGGGAATAAAGAATCCATGTTTTATAATTTTCCTCTAGTACATTTGCTTGAATCACCTGGACTGACAATACTGCGATTGAGTAACCAATTTAGAATGGTTCAATGCAGTCCAGCTGCAAGACTGATTTTTCTTAAATATATTTCTGGGCTTAGCTTAGTGTTGTTTGAATAATGTACTTGTTCTATGAAGACAAGACAGCAGCCTTGTCTGAACAGTGTCTCTAGTGATAGGTCTTTAAGATTTCTGTCTCCAGTACAGATACCTCATGGTAGAAGGACATTTGTAAATGATTGTATTTCAATCCAAACATTCCTCTTTCCACAACAAACAACAAAAACAAAATTGCAAGCATTATTTATTACCCACATTACCCAATACTGTACACATGACTATTCCCAATCATTAGCAGTTCATTACTCTCATCTGCACATACATTGAACACAGTCTTTAAATTATGTTGGTATCTTAATGGTATGTATGACAATTGTTGTTGGCTGTTCATCTGAGAGATAGTCCTTCATTGGGAAGTGTCATTTGTTGTTGCCATGGTAGCTGTTGTTTTTCCATTTCCATTGTTGTTGGATGTTGTAGACTGCTGGGTTTGATGGGTAATTTGTGGACAGTGTAGGTGGTGAATCTTCCTGATCAGACGCCTACAGTTGAGGAACAGCTTCTCCAGTTTAGCAGATGTGCTTGCAGTGGCTATTATTTATGTGGTCATTCACTTCTACCTTGTATGATTGATGTGACAACTTCTCCACGCACATCCCATGCTGCCATTGCAGCTGATTCTTGTTGAGAGACTTGAATATTTGTACTCTGACTGGCTATGAAAAATACTCAACACTGGCAATGGTTTAGCAGTTTGTCAAAATAAAATCAGTCTTCCAGCCTATTCACCTTGATTTTGTCATTCATGACTGTTGGCTACATTTAGCTTCAGTAGGTTCTTTATTTTTGGAAGAGTATTTTAACTGCAGCATGACGTTAGTCTTAATAGTCCATACCTTCCATAGATGTGTTTTTTCACTTGAGGACTGCCTTGTGTACATCCGTGCTAGATTTGCTCAAGTTCGTTTTTTAAATAATTTTCACTGCTACTTCAGCCTTTCCACTTGTTTGGGGATAGTGTGGAAATGTTGAATTTCATCTGTGAACTGAGGGCCATTGTTACTCATCTCAGTGTCAAGAGTTCCATATCTGCTGGTTTGCTTCCAGCATTTGACAATCTCAGTGGTAGTCATTGAAATCAGGTGGTCGTATAATCATAAGGCCACAAGAGATTGGAGCTAAATTAGGCCATTTGGCTTATCAAACTGCTCCGCCATTCCATCATGGCCAATACGTTTCTCAACCGCATTCTCCTGCCTTCTCCCCATAGGCTTTGATCCCCTTACTAATCAAGAACCAACTATCTCCCTCTTTAATACACTCAATGACTTGGCCTCCACAGCTTTCTGTGGCAATGAGTTCCACAGATTAACCAACCTCTGGATGAAGAAATTCCACCTCATCTCAGTTCTAAAGGGTCATCCCTTCATTCTGAGATTATGCTTTCAAGTCCTAGTCTCTCCTACTAGTGGAAACATTTTCTCCCTGTTCACCCTATCCTGGTTTCTCAGTATTCTGTAAGCTTAAATTAGATCCTCTCTCATCCTTCGAAACTCCAACGAGTACAAACCCAGAATCCTGAGTCTCATATGTGAGGTCCTCCATCTCCATGATCATTCTTGTAAATGTCCTCTGGACTCCATCCAATTTCAGCATATCCTTCCTTAGTTACAGGCCCAAAACCACTCACAATATTCCAAATGAGGTCTGACCAAAGCCTTATACAGCCTCAGCAGAAGAATCCTGCTCTTGTATTCTGGCCCTCTTGAAATGAATGCTAACATTGCGTTTGCCTTCCTAACCACTTACTGAACCCATATTTCAACCTTAAGAGAATCCTGAACTGGGACTCTCAAGTCCCTTTGTGCTTCAGATTTCTGAAGCTTTTCCCTATTTAGAAGACAGTCTACACCTTTATTCTTCCTACCAAAGTGCTTAACCTCACATTCCCACATTGCATTCCATCTGCTACTTCTTTTCCCACTCTCATAGCCTGTCCAAGTCCTTTTGCAGTCTCCCTGCTTCCTCAACAAGACTTAACCCTTCACCTACACAGTCAGAACAATAGTCTATGGTGACAAGATACTCTATTCCTGTGAGAATAACAGCTCTATCTATTATCATGGGCTGTCATGTGTCATCAGTGATTCTTTAACTTGCTGAACTTGGAACTAGCTGGTGTGGTCCTTGATTTTGTTGTTCATGTTTGGCCAGTAGAGCATATCTCTTGCGTTCCTCCAACTTGACTTAATTCCTTGGTGGCTTGCTTGGATGCATTTTAGCATCTCTTCTCTTTAGTCCTTTGAGATATGATACTATTTTGTTTGCCATCTTTAGCTGTCAATTCATCTCTGTATACCCAATAAGGTGGTTGACCTGCCAGTAGTCATAAGACTGTAAGAGATAGGAGCAGAATTAGATTATGTGATAGCAACAACTGTGTCCTTGATGCTTTGGCAATCCTTTCATCACTACTTCTTGCAATACTTGGAGAGTTACAAATTTTTGGATAGTTTGCTTGATTTGAGCAAGGAGCTTCTCTGTTAGGTTCAATGTGTTTGGTGAGTTGATAATTTGGATAGCTTGTTGAATTGCTACTTCACTTTGGATCTGGAAAATTTCACAATGTGTTGCAGCATCCTTTACTTTTTTCATAGAGGATGTATATCTATCTGTGATGTATGCCTATTTCACTCGCTTGTTTCTTGTGTCAAGATGGCATCCCTGTAACTGGAATAACATTGTTTGAATATGCTTTTATGCAGATTGTATTGATTGAGGGAAATGCTTTGAAGTGACTTGTGGTAACATTGGACTGTCACTTTGCCCCTTCTAACTAAGTATTGATGAAAACATTGGCAAACAATGATAATGAGCAGGCATTCTTTCTCAATCTGAGCACAGCGTCACTTGATTGGTATTAACACCTGGAAGCAAATGCAACAGCTGACCTCACTGCTCTTAGTCCTGTCTTGCTGCCATCACACTGCAGGGTAACGTCATCATTTATATCATAGTAATTCACAGTAGTACTGATGACCTTGTCATGAGTAGTTGCTTGATTTTAATGAATACTGCTTATTGTTCCATGCCCCAATACCTCTGCACAATTTTGACTGTGAGTTCACATATTGATTCATTCTCTGACAACAAATGGGTATGAATTTTGTTTAAATAGTTGATGAACCCAACAAATGGTTGATGTATTTGACTTTGTGTATATTCAATTGGATTTTTTATCTTGTTCAGCTTCAGGTTCATCTTGTGATCTATGTCTCGCAATGACATTAGATTTTTACCATTGTCAGAATGACATCTTCTTCTGTGACTTTGCATCCATAAACTAGCCAATCGTTCCCTATAGCTTCCTGAAAAATCACTAACTATCTCATATATTCCTCTGAAGTCATGGATAAGCCAAATGGCATGTGCAACAATCTGTGTCTCCTAAAGGGCATCCTACAAAACTATTGCTTTCATCCAGTTTCACTTGGCAATTACAATCCTTCACATCTACAAAAGTGAAGATTTTTACTTTAACGAGTTCTGGCAAAATTTCTTCAATGGTTGGCTTGGGTCATGAGATCTCTTCACAGCTTTATTCAGATCTTTTGGATCAGTACATACTCTCAGCTTTCCAGATGTTTCACTGCTACTTTGCTGCTAATACATTCTGTAGGTGTTGTCACTTTCATGATTACTTCTATCTTGGTTTTCAGGCTGGTATTATGAGCACCTGGAACTTTCCAAGAGCAATTAGGAATGAGCAAAAAAGTATTGGCCCAGTCAGTGATGTCCATGTCCCACAAGTGAATAAAAAAAGCTGAATTGGTTCTGAACTCTCATCTACTTTGAGGTGATATTCACGTGGATAATATCTAACCTTGTAAACATGCTGTTGCACTCCTTTAGGATCTGTTTCATGTTCAATGTTTTCGTGTGTTATAAATCTTGCAAATATCTTTTATTATGTTGAGGGTTTACCAGTCCACGCTTGAGACTTGCCCCAGCTGAACCAAGAGGCATCTGCTTCCATGATCCAGAATTCTATATATTCATCTATGTTTTTGATTTGTACTTGCAAAGTAATCTATTCTCTTGGCACTAGCATGGTGTCATCAAGAAATCTCAAACGTAGTTTTGAGATTTTCATCTTGGACTGCCATGCTGTGTCACTTTACACAGGTCTGTAAAGGTCATGATGTTGCATGATGCACCAGTATCTATCAGAAGGGTTATGTTAACTTGATGTTCTCCAACAGTCCTCTTTCCAACAGTCACAAACCATGTGTCACCTATTGACCTGGTTAAAGTAACCTAATAAATGATGTAGAATGATTTGTCAAAATCTTCAGCTCCTGTGGGCATCTGCAGTTACTTATTGTGTTGCCTTCGAACCATATCCTTGTTTGTTAAATAATTCAATACTTGCAGTGAGGAAACAGCTTTCCCCATGCTGGGCATGCTTTTTTCTCCTCTGCATGATGTTTTCCACAGTATTTTCATCATCCTCCAGAAACATGAGATTTGACCAAATATGAATAGTCTAAAGATCATGAAGCAAGGGTTCTTTACTCCCCTGGCATCAGACCATTACAGTCAGGATGGGAAATCAAGACAAATAAAGAACTATTTACACTATGTACATGGAATAGTTACATCTTAGTTACATTGGACTGAGGAGTTCTTTTGTCTATCTGCTCTCCTTTTCCATCAGCCCGCTCTTTACCAGACACATTCTGTCTTTTTCAGCGGGATTCCATTCCACTGCTCCAGCTGCTCTCCCTTACCATTGTCACCTGCTGGAGGAGGTGCCAGAGAATTGCTCAGCTTCTTTTCTTGGTTCCCTCCATCAATGTTGCCATCTGCTGTTGGGGGTCCAATTAATTTCCTATGTCCATGAATGTTCTGCTTTTGGGTCTGGATTATCAATCATAAACACAAGATCTACAATGAATATTGCCTAGCTGCTGATTCACTACCTCAGGACTCCTGCGTCAATTATTCCTGAGAGTAAATTTCTCATCTCTCAGTAGAGAGTGCTTTTACTCAGGAATTTATTGCGTTAGCACAATATTGTCTTAAATTACATTGTATTTTAGTTGTGCAAATTGACAGGATTTAAGAGGAGAGTTACTGGAGTCACTTAATGAACAAGGGACTTTCTTTCCCCTTTGGCTCTAATATTGAGCATCTACCATTTGTAAAGTACATTAACTTAAGGTTCCAAGCATGTCTTCAAGGCTTACAACATTTCTACAGTCTGTTTCTTCTGTGTTTTAGAGTGATCTAGGATGAATATACTTTCAAACAGTCTTTTCTGTGTGGTTGTAGGAGTGTAGGTACTCTAGGGTACTCTGTCTTGGTAAACATATAGAGACATTGCCACTATACATAGAAAAACTGTAATTTCCTGCTTCAAATAAACTTTGATGGATGCTGGAAGAGGAAAAGTTGTCTCTGACCCAGTATTTCAATTGTGTCCTATTTCTTTGTTCATTTCTGGTTTCTTTCAGTTGCTTGTCACAGCTTTCACATCTCCGAATATTCCTGTGTCTGTTTGCCAATAACAGCTCTTCAACACTCAGTTTCAGTTCCATATTTGACACCATGTTTCAAGCTCAAAAGACAACAGTCTGGCCTTAATTGAAAGTAGTTGCAAGATCACAGCCACATTCCTGCTAGTGCCTCATGATAAATGTCCCATAACATGGCAAGTAGAAGGCACATTAGTTCAGGTTGCATTTTTATCCCAAACACTGGTGTAACTGGGACTACAGAGCTGTTGGCAGCTCTCTCAGGTGGAACTTCCTCCTAGGTGGGCCAGAAAGTGCCACTCAGGTTCAACTAAACTGCCTCTCGCGTATTATCACTGTGCAGCTGCTGCATATGGTGCCAGTGAACATTTAGTTTGGAGTCAGGCAGGTAATCTGTTCCCCTGTAAGATCCACCCAAATACACTCTGGTATCATAAGAATTCATTTACCTCACCAGAAGGGGCAAAACAGATTGCTGTAATGTGCTGTTTGTTATGCTACATTGTGGAAGATGACATACACCAGCTCCCTCCATACTCAATGTAATAAATCAACTTGAGGCACTTAGAGATGTTGAAGAAGACAGAAGGAGATTTCTCTAGTTTTCATTTCCCCACTTTTGATTTGGTTGGGCATCAGCAAATAATAAATGCAAGTAGAAGCTGTTAAAGTGAATGCATCACATACTTGTTGCTTGGGAATCTGTCTGCATTATCTGGCAGCAGATGGCGATGTACAAACTGAGCAAGCATGAGGGGTTTATGTGGATGTCATCAGTAGTATTACACTTTTCTGGGAATATCCATTAGCACATAAACTGTGACATAAGTCAGGATGAAGGGGATGGAATTTCATCACTTTAGCAATTTTAGGTGCAGTCTTATTATCACAGCAAGTTGAATTTATATTGCATCTTTAACATAATAAAATGTCCAAAAAGTGCTTCGCAAGAGCATGAATAACATAACATGGCACTAGGCCACATTTCGAGATACTTGACCAGATGACTAAAATCTTGATCAAAGTGAGAGCCCAACAAATGTCATAAAGGAGTAAAATGAACTAGAGGGGTGCAATAGTTTAGGGCAAGAATTCCAGAGCATAACGTTGAAGCCATTACCATCAACGACTGAGAGATTAGAGTGGAAATGTTCCAGGGGCCAGAATTGGAAAAGCAGAGGTATAGCAAAGGGTTGAGGGGATGGAGTAGATGAGGGAAGGGTGAGGCCATGTACTGATTTGTAAACAAGGATGGGAATTTTACATTCGAGATATTGCTCACTAGGTGCTGACCCAGAATCCAAAACATGGCCTGAGCAAAACCGCCCCACAGCCCAACCCAAGCATGGTGGTCTCCATAAAGACCTGGCTCATGGTTCTTGAGCCTTGGTGTAATCCCCTGTCTCAGGCTCTGGGAGCCAATATAGGTCAGCAAGCACAGCAGTGATGCTTGAATGAGCTTTGGTTGTAAGTGAAGGCAGAGGCAACAGAGCTTAGATATCCTTATTCAATTTTCCTTATGGGTTTGGGAATCCAACATTGGGAGGAGTACTGCATAAGACATAGAGCTCTGACAAAAATTTCACTGTCAGACCAATTAATGGCCAAAGGGCATTAGAGCCTTTCAATTCAGGACCTAGGGCAGTTCCCCACTGGGAAGCCCCAGCAGCTCTGACATACCACCAATACACACTCCAAGGTGGGTGCTGCTGATGGAAGTGCTTCTATCTTGAAGGTCTCTTTGACACATATTAAAAATACAAAAAAAGGAAGCTGGGGCAGCCAGCAGCTGCAGCTATAACCATTACATTAAGTGGGGGCCAGGTGTTAAAAACTCACTGAAGCATTGTGCTCCCACTAACAGTCTGCCATCATACTGGCTGAGTTTCAGTCCCCACAGAACCAAAACTGCAATACTCTAGTCAGACCACACTTGGCATACAGTGAACAGTTTTGGTCCCTCATTTAAGGAAAGATATGCTTGGAGTGGAGGTAGCCCAGAGAAGGTTAAATCAATTGATTCTAGATATGGGGTGGGGGGTGGTTTCTTACCAGAAAAGCTTTAGTAAGTTGGGCCTGTACTCACTGGAGTTTAGAAGAATGAGAAGAGACCTATTGACTCATATAAGTGGGGAGCATTCCATCATACTTTCGACTTGTACACTGTAGATGGTGGACAGGCTTTGGGGAATCAGAGGTGTGTTTCTATTGCAAAATTCATAATCTCTGACCCACCCTTGTAGCTACATCATTATATGACTTGCCCAGTTTGGTTTCTTGTCAATAGTATTGCCCAGGATGTTTATGTGGGTGTGTGAGGGAGTGTGTTTAATGATGGTGACAGTATTGAATATCAAATGTTGATGGTTAGATTGTGTCTTATTGGAGTCTAGATTAGAGTGGTACTGGAAAAGCATAGCAGCTCTGGCAGCTTCCGAGGAGCAGGAAAATCAACACTTCAGGCAAAAGCCCTTCTTCAGGAATGAAGGCAGAGAGCCTCTGGGGTGGAGAGATAAATGGGGCACTTGGGGCAACCCCAGAGCATCAAAACATGGACTTCACCAGTTCCTCATTTCCCCTTCCCCCACCTAATTCCAGTTCCAACCTTCTAGCTCAGCTCCATCTTCATGACCTGTCGTACCTGCCAATCTTCCTTCTCACCTATCTGCTCCACCCTCCTCTCTGACCTATCACCTTCATCCCCACCTCCATCCACCTTTTGTACTCTTGGCTACCTTCTCCCCAGCCCCAATGCCCTCCCATTTATCTCCCCACCCCAGAAGCCTTCGTTCCTGGTGAAGGGGTTTTGCCTGAAATGTCGATTTTCCTGCTCCTCGGATGCTGCCAGACCTGCTGTGCTTCTCCAGCACCACTCTAATCTAGACTCTGATCTCCAGCATCTGCATTCCTCACTTTTGCCTATGTCTCTTATTGGAGATGATCATTGCCTGACACATGTGGCATGAATGTTATCTCCCACTGGCTGTCCAAGTCTGGACATTGTTCAGGTCTTGGTGCAATTGGACATTTGGAATTCTCCTAGGAGTCCAGTTGCAGTCACTCCTAATTGTTACTCCCACACTCTCGAAGAATTCCTGGAGAAAGGGAGGACTGCAGATGCTGGCGATCAGAGCGTGTTGCTGGGAAAGCACAGCAGGTCAGGTAGCATCCAAGGAGCAGGGGAATCGAAGTTTCTCAAAGAATTCCTCCTACTTCATCTAAGGAACAGGCTTTTCTGTGCCTTTCTGCAACCCCTACAGGCAATGAGTTTTTGAGAAACAAAAGGTGAGGGTTTAGATTTTTAGAGGCTGAATGGGAGGGGTAATGGTCTATGATTTTGTGGGACACCCCTAGAGTAGGTACCTGTCTTTCTGCCAGACAGCAATGAAAGCTGCCAAGCTTATTGCTTTGCTTCTGCTTTCCCCTGCTACATGTATAATAGTGGTGAAGGCAGAATGAGGCCCTATTATTGGCCACTAGGCACAAGGAAAGGTGGGCTGCCTGTCCAACATAATGTGAGAAGCACCTCAGGAGTAGATAGTTTTAATCAACCTGTTCAGACCTGTAGCCAGTGAGAATCGAACATGGGCCTTCTGGCTCAGAAGTTGGGACATCATCACTGTGCCACAAGAACCCTAATGAAACATTGGATATTTTTAAAACACCTCTTTAGAGGTGTTGTGACATATGTCTGGACCAGGTAAAAGGTCAGGGCTAGGCAGTAAGATTGCAGGCACCCCTTTTAAATTATGAACTCTCTGTCCTCAACTATGTGAGTGACAGCCATAAAATTCACCTGGTGTGCTCTTCACAGTTTTGTGATCTGTCACTAATTGACAAGTTCATAGCTCTGCCATCTCAGGGTTGGAGAAAGCATCTCCTGCCCTGCAATTGCTTCATAAAGACTTCCTAATGTCCACATCAAAGTATTGTCCTGTTTCTCCTTAGACTGGAGCTGCCAAACATATCTTCAGCTGCAAATCTTTTACAGCCAACAATGAAGGAAGTCACTTTCAGTTGGTGCAAGACTTTAAAAATGAAGATGCATTCAAGTCACGTGTATTCCAAAGTGCATTGAATTATGATGTGTGCAAATATTTATATATCAATCCCATTTCTGACCACTAGATAGCTCTATATAACTTTTACATTATTGTATTTATCTTCCAGGAAACTATTCAGGGGAGTTGTTTCTCCTTCCTATCTGTGCTAAACGCCAGCCATACTCCCTTAAGTGTGCTGAATCTAAGCATCTCTGTGCCCAATTTTGCTGCACCATTTTGTACTGCACTACAGAGAGACTGAGTAATAGTAATGTCACTCAATTAGTATTCACTAGAGGCCCAAGCTAATACACTGGGGACATATTCTTCATTCGTTTGCAGAACGTGGGTTGAAATCTCACCACAGTAGATGGTGGAATTTAAATTCAGTTCATAAAATTTGGAATTGAAAGCAAGTCTCAGTAACCATGATGACTATAACTGACTTTTGTAAAAACCATTCTGGGTCATGAATGCTCTTTAGGAAGGAATTTTTTTTGTTCTTACCTTGTCTGCCTTCAGACCCACAGTGATATATTTAACTCCAAACTGTCCTCTGAAGTGGCCTAGCAAGTCACTCAGCTTAAGAACAATTAGGCTTGGTCAACAAAGTCCAGCCTTTCCAGGGCACCCACATCCCCATGAGAGAATTAAAGACGGCTGTGTACTGAACAAACAATGTATCTTTCTGCAGCACATGGTGACAGCTGAGAAATATTTACAATGTGATCTCCTGTAAAATAATGTGATTTTTCAAACTTCTGGGAAGCACAAAATAGTCAGTTCTGCTATGATGCAGTAGTTCCATTCTCGTGCAAGCCTGTGTTATTTAAAAAAAATCACGTAATAGCAACACCATTTAAACTAATGGGGCCAGAATCGCATTATAACCGATACATGCTTTAACATTTCTCCCTTTAGAAACAGTGTCCCCATTCGTCAATCATATTATAGCAAATTCGCGTTAACAAAATGTGCGCTATAGCAGAAAGACCTGTATCTGCCATGATGGCAGCAGGCATAATCTCAGAGTAAGAAGTTGCCCAGTTAGGACAGAGATTAGGAGGAACTTCTGTGAGGGTAGTGAATCTGTTTTTTTTTTATCACAGAGACTGGTTTATTAGCTATATTCAAGACTGAGATAGATGAATGATTAGCTAGAGCAAGACTCCTCAAGTCAACTAACATTCAGTTAAGTCAGCAGAAAGGCAGCTGGGCTAATGCAATGAACTGCAGTAAAAGAATGAAAAGGAGTCAAATGGGCTGGAAGGTAGCTAATGTCTCTCCACTCTTTAAAAAAGAAAGGAGAGCGAAATCGGGGAGTTATAAACCAGCTAGCCTGACATTGGTGGTGGGGAAATGCTTGAGTCAGTTACTAAGGATGTAGTAATTGAGCATTTGGAAAGTGGTGACAGACTCAGTCCTAGTCAGCAGGGAAATCATGCTTGACAAATATTCTGAAGTTTTTTGAGGATGTGACCAGTAGCATAGACAATGGTGAATCAGTATATGTTGTGTATCTGGACTTTCAAATGACTTTCAACAAAGTTCCACACAAGAGATTAGTAAAGAAAATTAAAGCTCATAGTAGTGGAGGTAATGTATTGACATGGATAGAGAACTCGTTGGCAGAAACAGACGTTTGGAATAAATGGGTCATTTTCAGCTGTTCACAATATACTTTAATGATTTGGACAAAGGGATTGTATGCCATTTCTCCAAATTTGCAGATGATACGAAGCTGGGTGGCAGGGTGAAATGTGATGAGGATGTTAGGAGACTACAGGGTGACCTGGGCAAGTTAGGTGAGTGGTCAGATGCATGGCAGATGGAGTTTAATGTGGATAAATGAATGGTTATCCACTTTGGTGGCAAGAACAGGAAGGCAGATTACTACCTAAATGGAATCAATTTAGGTAAAGGGGCAGTACAGAGAGATCTGGGTGTTCTTGTACACCAGTCAATGAAGGTAAGCATGCAGGTACAGCAGGTAGTGAAGAAGGCTAATAGCATGCTGGCCTCCATAACAAGAGGGATTGAGTATAGAAGCAAAAA
>NC_057714.1:78442290-78455624 GCF_004010195.1 Chiloscyllium plagiosum
CCACTATCCTTAAGAGCTCTATCCAACTCTTTCTTGAAAGTATCCAGAGACTTGTCCTCCACAGCCTTCTGGGGAAGAACATTCCAAACACCCACCACTCTCTGGGTGAAGATGTTTCTCCTCAACTCTGTTCTAAGTGGCCTACCCCTTATTTTTAAACTGTGTCCTCTGGTTCGGGACTCACCCATCAGCGGAAACATGCTTCCTGCCTCCAGAGTGTCCAATCCTTTAATAATCTTATATGTCTCAATCAGATCCCCTCTCAGCCTTCTAAACTCCAAGCATATACAAGCCCAGTCACTCTAATTTTTCAGCGTAAGATAGTCCCGCATTCCAGGAATTGACCTCGAGAACCTACGCTGCATTCCCTCAATAGCCAGAATGTCTTTCCTCAAATTTGGAGATCAAAACTGCGCACAATATTCCAAGTGCAGTCTCACCAGGGCCCTGTACAGCTGCAGAAGGACCTCTTTGGATGTGACAATTTTCAGAGGAAAGAAATTCACAGAAACATTCAGATTGGGAAGAGAGTGCCAAACCTTTAAATCTGAAATGGAAACTCGGTACCAGAGGTCAGGGAAACATTGTTTTTCTTTAACTATTTCAGAAACCTTTCCTGAAAATTTGAAAGAAAATGGTTTTAGAAAGAAAGAATCTCTGAATCTGAGCAAAATCATGCAGAGGAATTAAGATTTGAAAGTTAAGAATGACCCAAATCAGAGAAACACAGGAAAGGAGAGGCTTTACTGCATCTTCTATGTCACTCAGCCAGCTGGTCCTGCTATTTGGGATTGAGCATTGCAAGGAACTGCAGCTGATCTGAGTAAACCATGAGATGAAGGTGGTTTGAATACAGCAGTCCCCTGAAAATTCTCTGGTCAGAAGCAAGAAAGATCTTCTTTTAAAAATCAGATTATAGGATATGGATGTTGATGACAAGGCTAGCATTTATTTTCAAATTAACCTGTTTGGGCATGTTATGACAAATCTCTAAGGCAGGTGGACCTTGAGCCCTAGACCTTCTAGCCTAAAGATGGAATACTACCTCTGCCCCACAAATGTTCGACCAGTGTTTATTGATTATCCTTAATTGCCTTTGAGGAGGTGGTGGTGGTAGTGATCCAATTATTTATCGAGAGTGTTTTGATGAGATGTTTGGATACTTTGAAGATCCCAAGAAGATCTCTATGTAAAGTACCAGTGCAACTAAAAGGAAATTTTAAATAGAGCACCAAAAGATGGGAGAAGTAGAATGATTAACAGAATCACAGTGCCTAGAGGTTGAATAAATTCCACTGATATGAAAAATAATACAAAAAGTCAAATGAATGGGTGGCATGAGTTGCATGGGTTGAAATTCTCAATGCCAAGGTTGAAGTACGAGAAGAAGTTTGACAGAGAAGGAAAGAGCTAATTCAGAAAGTTGAGGCACCTAAACATCTAAAGTTTCCAGATATTTACAGGTCTCCAAGAAGAAAGGTTAAAGTTAAAGAACTGCGTTGATGTCTCAGAAAGTCTGAAGGCTGTCAAGAATATAACATGGGATGCTGAAAAAGGGAATATGGAAGAGAAACAGCAAGCTGTATAGCTAGATGATGCATCCAAGAGGAAGAGACTGCTTCTCAGGTCAAAACTTCAACAGCACATGCCTCAGCTTGATACAGAACTTCAAAAAGAAAAACAACGCTGAGTACAGGTGGCAAATTGATGCCCTGCAGATCTGCAGGCTGAGTAATAGGGCTCGAATCTTGAGGGCTTGTCTGGAGCTTTTAGAAGGGTCGATAAGGCAATTTAATTGGGCGAGTGGCAAAATTTCCATTGGTTGACAGCAGGTCAAAGTTTTGTGACTAAATTCTCACAACCTTTCAGTTGGGTCAGGTATCTGTTATGTCTTCATTAGCATGTTATGAATATTCAATACCTATCCACTGGAATTTCATCTGTGGGTGCAATTTTAAAAATAAGAAACACATCCATTTTCAAACCTGACTATACATACAAGTGTGTACCTAGTGGAGAAGACAGCTTAAGACTATATGGCCATAAGATATTGGAGCAGAATTAGGTGATTCGGCCCATCAAGTCTGGTCCACCATTTGATCATTGCTGATGTGTTTCTTAACCCCATTTTTCTGCCTTCTTCCCATAGCCTTGATCCCCTTTCTCCATGATCACTTTTCACTAACTTGGCTCCTTCAGTAGCCAGCACAAGTATTTGTGTTGATGTTCAGCAGCTCTAAGAAATCTCATTCATGTAATATGCCTTATACCTCCAGTTTATATGGTTAGGGGTGAAGGTTCATTGGGTTTACTGGCCTGCCCAAGTGTGGCAGTGATTCTGGCTGTTGCCAGCACACCTGAACTGGGAAGGCAAGCAGGTTATAACTTAAAAGCAGGAGCAATTTAAATGGGAGATCTAGTTAAAATGGGGCATCAACAAAAAAGGTGGATAGAGAGATGGGCTGTGAAAACAACTGAAATGGTGTGGATTTTGGGGACACAGACAAAATTCTGGGAAGTGAAGGGAAGGCAGAGGGGAGACTAACAGTCACAAGGGCAATGAGGATGACAAAGGAGACAAAGCTGAAATGGTGGGGAACTCAATGAGGCAATAGGATTTATTGGGAAAGGAGACAAAGCTGAGACAGTAAATAAGGGATAAGTGCAAAGGTGAGGCTGGGAGTAGGGATCTCAATAGGAGTGGGATTAGGGAAAGAACAGGAATATCAGGAAGTTAATGGAAGAGCTGATAGTCAAAAAGAAAGATTGAGCAGAAAGGATGGAGATGAAAGGAGATGGCCACAGAAAAATATTGGGGGCTGGGAAGTGTATTTTAAATGGGGAAGTGTATTTTAAATTCATGTTAAACACCATTCATAACTGACTTTTTCAAAATTACTCACAGAGTGCACAGTACAAAAGGACACAGATCTGTTAGCACATATTAGACACAGCACTAACATTACTGAAAGATTTGAAACAAATCATGGAAAAACTACTGCTCAAGCACTTAGTTAAGGCCTTTGCATGTACAGGAAAGCCTCACTGCACAGTCAGAAAGACAACCATGCCCAGCTATTATCAATCTTTGACAAGAGAGTCACCTAACAATCATCATTAGTGCTGATAAGGCTCGGATGGTGTACAGAAACCTCTACTATCCGAACAAAGTGGGTGGCCACTATTTCATTTGGATAATTGATTATTCAGATAATTGATTTTACCTTAAACAAGAGAAGCCATACTGATCTAATGCTGTGCTCTATTAGAGAATTTGTTTAAATCTATAATTTTAATGAGTCTGCCATTTAAACACACTAATGCTTGCAGTCTGCAAATTACAGGTTAAAATGACAAGGATTTACCATCACATAAATACTGTATATCAAATCCCAGCATTGAACAAGGTCCCAAACAGCTTCTATGATTGCAAAAGCATTGTCAGTTACCAGGAACTCAATCTTGTGACAGAAAGACAGAAGCACCACCTCACACATGCGTTTATATTCTCGGCCTTTTTTTTAATGAACAGCCCGGTAAAGTGACAGGAATATCCTGTACTGTAAAACACTTACTTTTGCGAAGGGCTGTTTAACAATCCTTTCCTAAAAATTATCCAGTTCCTGATGCTTGAGCTGCCTGTGTTTCTTTGTTCTTGCCAGTGTTTTCACATGTTCACATGTAAATCGAATATACTTACCACTTTGATGTAACCTGGAAATCTTGTTTGTATCATCCGAAATTCGGATAATTGATATTCGGGTAATCGAGGTTCCTCTGTCTAGCACGTTAAACCTTGCAGAGCAATTCAAAAGCCAAGACAAATGAAAGTTGCGGACTAATGATGAAACCCTAATGAAAGCTGCCAACTGCGAGGTTGTCTGGCTGCCTTGTAGGGGATAATGCCATTGTGCTAACCACAACATCTACTGAAAGCGAAATAAGATGAAGGACGCTAATATCTTGCACATCGCAGCATTAGGAAAGGAAATACCCGTAATGGGTTGTGGGCAATACATCAACAAGTAAAGGTGGCTCTCACACAATATATGAGCAGCCTGACAGAGCCCAGGGTTCACTATGTCAAAATCTCAAATGGAAAATTTCCATCTAATTATTGAGATATCTTTACAGATCAGTACTTCCATAATCCACGTTTGATCTACCTAACCCAGCAGCTGTGTTAGCATTGCTCAGATTGAGAAGAAAAAGAGAAAGGAAGAGCACTGAGAACAGAATCAGACAGAAGAGACTCAAGGGAAGGCAGAGGTCATGCAGGCACCACATGAGCAAGGGAACCAGGGTCTTAAGTGCATTAGGCAGTTAACCAAGAAATGGTCTGCAGGAAGCAATCTAACTATTGCAGATGTGTCAGAAGTGTCTTTGCATATTTGGGTAAAACGTCACCATAGCTATATCTGCAGCTGCTCAACTTGGGGGGGGAAGCACTTTGCCTGTGGTGCTAAAGTTCACAGCTGCACTGAACTTCCTTGCCAGTGGTAGCTTTCAAACCTCAACTGGGGGCAGGTGTAGCATCTCCCAATTGGCAGCCCACAATTACAATTAGGAGTTCACCGATGCTTATTACAGGAAGGAAATATGAGGTGAAAACAATGACTGAGATGCTGGATTTTCCTGCTCCTCGGATGCTGCCTGAACTGCTGTGCTTTTCCAGCACCACCATAATCCAGGAAGAAAATATTGTCTTCCAAGCTTACCATGAACCCAGAGAGCCAAGGTTCAAGATCTGTTGGATTTGCATCAGTTACTGGGTTCCCTTAGGTACAACTGGCCTTTGACAGTACATGCGTAGCAGTCAGAGCTCCCTGGCATCATCCAGCCAGATTTCTGAATGGGTAGGGATTTCACTCCCTCAATGTCCAGTTCATTTGTGACCACAGGAAACAATTCCTGCATGTGTGCACCTGCCATCTGTGGAGCTGTCATTACATTGACATTTTGCACAACTCCCTTGTTCCTTGAATGTTTGTTATCCCACCCCCTCAGTATTGTCCCCAGGGCCAGTTCAAGGTGACAAGGAATATCCCCCAAAGGCTTGGCTAACTACCTCAGTATAAAACCCCCAGACTGATGCTGAAAGTGCTACATCCACTCAGGCCATCACTGAAAAGCTAATTGGTCTTCTGAAGATGCACATCAGTTTCCTGGACCGCTGAGGGGGAGCACTCCAGTGCTCCAGTATTGCTCGTTGCACCATGCACAACCAAACTCAGCAAGAGTGAGAATTGAGAAGAGGGAAGATGGAGCAGTCACTTGTCTCCTCAAACAAGGAACAAGGGCAGTCTGATGGGGATGCTGAGGGAGCCAAGGCAGTCATGAGATGAGGCAGATACACCCTGAAGAATCTGATAATGGCTAGATTTGAAAATTAATTACTTTTCATGAACATTTGTGGATATTCAGAAGAAATAGCCAATTGTGGCACCAAGGCATTTTGGCCTTCAGAGGAATATTTTATTACAGAAAATTTATGGCACTTTGTCATAGATGGTAAAAGAATTTGACCCCTATGTATCAATTACCTCGAACTCAGTTTCCTGGCCAAGGTATCATTGTGGTGTTTGCAGGCATACATGGGAGTCATACGCATGACATAAAGTTTAGTCTGCAAGAGGCCTTCATCTGTCAGAGAGAGAGAAAGATACACTAAACTGAAAGACTGCCAAATCTTAATCATGTAATTTAACCTCCCTCTTTCCAAAGGTTACATTCCTCCCAGAGGACAACAGTGAATAAGTGTTGCTTGCATTGTTGTAGATAATGTGCAATGAGTGTTTAGGGATATCATTGGTCTCCAAGGCAGTCCCACAAGCAAAATGTCAATAGTCAGTTTTAAGAGATTGAAAGAGCCACAGAAATTTAGCACAAAATGCTGTATTTGTTTCAAGTGCTGTGTAAAAAACTAATACCCATGCACCAAAGTGACTTCAATATTGTTTAACTTGTATTATTCTACTGCTACATCTTAGTGCCACCTCAGCAGCTGCAGAAAAGCTTGAGGAAACCTGCTGACAGCTTTGCCACCTTGCCTCAGATGACTTTGGCGGTTGTACTCTGTTGATCTGGGCTTTGAAGACTCAGTCTGCTTGGTGGCTGTGTGAGTTCCTGCACTGGGCAAACTTCCTTGGCCTGATCTGAGGAGACATTTGGGTCCCTGGCAGAGGGAAGGTGTTGTGGCAGGGCATCTCTGGAGACTTCTGGATGTCTGTCTGTCACTCCCTGTCCCTGGAGGGAGGTCAAGGTCCCTGGGTTACCAAGCCAGTAAATGAAAACATGCATGGCCCAAATGATGGAGCGAAGGTCTGAGTGCATTTCCAACAGCTATAAAATTCTGCTGATTTGATTCTCTACAGGAATCATAACCCAATTCATGGAGCCAATCATGTGCTCACATGTCGCAGCCATGATATCGGACAGAAAATGAGCAGATTCATCTGTGCTTCCCTCCAATCTGCGAATGATCTCTGATACCCTTGCTAGACAATCACATTTCTGTCTGATCTTTTTTTTGTATTTACTCATGGAATGGGGATATCACTGGCAACAACAGTATTTATTGTCCATCTGTAATTGCCCAGGGACTGTTTTGAGCCAACTACATTGCTGTGGTTCTCAAGTCACATGTAGACCAGACCAGATAAAGATGGTAGATTTTCTTCCTGAAAAACTAAGGAAGCAGATGTTTTACAACAATTGATAACAGTTGTCTAACCCTAACCCAGTTTTTTATTCCATTTTTCATTAAATCCAAATTTCACCATCTAGAATAGTGGGTTTGTACCCATGTCCTTAGAACATTAGCCTAGGATTCTAGAATACTAGTTGTCCAATAACTTTACCACTATGTCACTGCCTCCTCAGTACTGGCCAATTCCAGGAGGTTCATCATCTACGCAATTGTCTCTCAGTCCTCTCAATGTCAGAGATCTTGGCTATTTCCTCCTCCTCCAGCTGTGGACCCATGCCAATGCTACGCTCACCAGAATGTGACTAACCCGTCAAGGTGAATGTGTCTGTACCAGCGGAGGGTGTGGAGAAAGTTCTTGCCGATGCATTCTCTGAGGGGCCCAGCTGTTCCTCCTCAGAAGTGTGCTGTGCAAGCCTGGGAGACATGGGCCTGGGAGAGCCAATGCTTTCTTTCCTTTTGGTCCTGGCTTGTGTTGCATTAGAACACTGCATTAGAAAAGCACAAAGATTTGTTAGTGTTACGAGGCACGACCTTCACGCGTGGTTTTATCATGTTACTGTTTGATGTGTGCACTGATTGTAATGAAGTCAGCTAACTGGATGAGAACATGAGTTCCCTGATTGGGGCAATTCATCTGGTCCAATCAAAGAGACCTGGCTGACAGATAAAAAGAGGAGTTCCAGAGAGGCTGTGACTCTGAGACCTGATTCAGTGGAGGGTGCACTGAAATCAAGAACTGTTCACATATAAATAAAGGGTGACTTGGAAACAGGATATCAGCCTGTGTGGAGTTATTTCAGTGGCAATGAGAGTAAAATATAATCCTGACAAAACTCGCTTGCGATAGTCATCTTTGAATTTGGGTAAGCATCTCTTAGATCATGCCTTTGTTTGGGAAGCTTGACTCATTCAACCCTGCTGCTGAGGTCTGGTCCCAGGTATGTGGAAAAGATGTGCTATTTTTTCTGGGCAAATGACATTGTGGATGTTAAAAAAAATGAGTAATTCTCCTGACAGCTTGTGGACCTACAGCCTTGTCAGTTATTAGGAGCCTAACCTTCCCCACACACTAGATACTAAAACCTTTTCAGAATTGATGGACATTTTTAAGGAATATTATAACACTCAAGCATCCTCTAATTCTGAGATGTTATTCAGTTTACTCAGCAATTTGAGAACCTGGGGAATCATATCAGGATTTTTGAAGTTAAGAAGCAACTGACTTTGATTTAACCCATAATGAGATGCTTAGAGACCATTTGGTATGTGGGAGTAATGATGTAACTATGCAAAAATGCTTACTAGTTGAAACCCAACTGGACTTCAAACAGATGTTACAATTGGCTTTATCTTTGAAAAATGCGGCAAGTGGAGCATATGTGGTGCACAGTATTCCAATGGAAATGGACACTCTCGCCAGTCTGATTGAGCTTGGGGAACACCACTTGATTGCAGGCAATTGCGTAGCCTCACTCAAGACATATCCTGATCGGAAGGACTCAAGATGAACCAAAAGCAAAACCCAAAAATAAAGCCAAGCCTCAGCCAAACGGTTAAAACTTCCTTCACGATCTTGGCCGGCACGCCACTTTAATTGCTGTCAGCAAGTGGACTCAAGACAGGTGAAGAGTCCTACTCAACTAAATTAAGTAAGATAACTCATAGACTGCTATCCAGGAGAGTTCATTCCCTGGAAAATCCAATTACATCTGGTTTTGATCAGTTAAATACTTAGCAAAATCAAAATCAGAACCAATCAAAATAAACGTATGGTTAAATGGTCGTCTGGTTCTAATGGAGCTCAATACTGGCACAACTGTATTGGTGATCACAGAACCAGTCTTTAACAGAATACTTTCTGGACTCTAGCCCCTAAGTTTGTGGAAGACCTCAGTTAGACTGAGAATCTACACCAATGCATCTTTACAGATTAAGGTTACCACTTTGGTTCTGTTTCCATGAAAAGCAGCTGATTACTAGTGATTGTAGTAAAAGGTTCAAGTCCAAGCTTGATGGAGCAATTTGGTTGTGAGAAATTCACCTTGATTGGCTCAATATTTTTCAATTAGAAAATGGCTGCCTGAGTGAAGCCCTAATTAAATACCCAGAAGTCTTCCAGGAATGTCTTGGGATTATCAGAGGAGTCAAAGTTACCTAATGTGTTGACCAGGAATTAATTCCATGATTCTGCACGGCCCATCCAATGCCATTTGCCTTGCTGGCAAAAGTACAGGCAGAAATCCAAAGGCTGAAAAGTGAAGGAATCACCAAACCAGTCCAATATGTAGAATCAGAAGCACCAGTTATACCGATTGTGAAGCCTGGCAGTTTGGTTTGCCTTTGTGGGGATTTTAAACAATTGGTAAACTACTTTTCGCAGCTAAGTAAATACACAATCCCTTGGATAGAGGGTTTATATGCAAAGCTGGCAGGGGCCTGTCCTTCACGAAGCTGGACATGAGCCATGCTTACTTACAATTGCATTTGGACAAGGATTCCCAGACATATGCTACAATCAGTACCCATAAGAGCTTGGACCAATATACAAGACTGCCACTTGGATATCGTCAGCCTGAGCAATTTTTCAGAGGACAATGAAGAACAGTTTGCAAATCCCAGGTCACCATTTATGTAGTTGACATTCTAATAATAGGGAAAACTAATAAGGAAAACTGGAGAACTTGGACACAGTCCTAAAATGTTTTTCCAAAGTGGGCATATGACTAAGAAGGGAAAATTGTGGTTTCTAGGCCTCTCTCCAGAGACCTACTTGGACGACAGAGTCAAAAAGATAATTTTCCACCTGTCAGAAGATAAAGTGAGGGCAATCACATGTGCCCCAGCTCCCATGTCTGTCCAGGAGCTTAGGTCTTTCCTTCGGCTGGTAAATTATTACAGAAGGTTCATATATAGCTTGGCCTCCATCCTGGCAATTTGGCATCAATTACTTCAAAAAGGGTTAGCCTTGGAAGTGGCTGCATAGACAAGTACTAACTTTCAGTGAAGTAAAGGAACAGCTATGATCCTCACAGATGTTGGGACACCATGATTGCAAGATCTGGTAATGACAGATGATGCCTCCCAATATGGTATCAAGGTAGTATTGGCTCATAGGTGGCCCAATGGAGAGGAACTCCCAATAGCATGTGCATTCAGGACTCTGGCTAATACAAAGCATAAATATGCACAGGTAGAGGAAGAAGGATTGGTGATCCTATTTGGAGTCGGGAAGTTCCACCAATAACTTTGTGGAGAGAAATTTGTGATAATCACAGACCAAAAACCTCTACTTGGTCTGTTTAAAGAGGGCAAGGCAATGCCAACCATAGCTTTGGGCCACAGTCAGCAGTGGGCTGCAATACGTATAATTACAAGTTGAAACACCATCTGGGAGGCCAAGTAATGTATGCAGATACATTGAGCTGCCTCCCAATAGCAGATACAGCATCGGCGGTATCCCCAATGGAAGAGTCTTTAGTGATATTAGATTTTCTCAAAATGCTCCCAGTCAAGAACAATACAGCACAGGAACAGGCCCTTTAGCCCTCTAAGCCCATTCTGCCACATTTTTCCTTTCCATACTAAAACTGTCTTCACTTACAGGATCCCTCTATTCACTTCCTATTCATGTATTCATCCAGATGCTTCTTGGATGCTGCTATTCTGTCTGCTTCCACCACCCCCTCTGGCAATGCATTCCATCCTTTGTGTGAAAAATTTGCCTTGCATATCTCTTTTAAACAATCCCCCTCATATCTGTATCCCCTTATAATTGACCGTTTCACCCTGAGAAAAAGCCTCATACTTTCCACTCTATCCATACCATTCACAATCTTTTAAACTTCTATTAGGTCGCCCCTCAACCTCCTGCGTTCCAAACCCAGTCTATCTCACTTTTCTTTATAGCTAAAATCCTCCATATCAGGCAACATCCTGCAAATCTTGCCTGTAGCATCAAGTAGTGTGGTGACCAGAACTGTACTCAATATTCCAAGTATGGCCTAATTAAAGTTCTATAAAACTACAGCATAACTTGACTATCCTGATACTCAATGTCCTTTCTAATGAAGGCAAGAATGCCGTAGACCTTTTTTACTAACTTATCTACCTGCACTGTCACGTTCAGTGATCTGTGGTCCTGCACACTCAGATCTCTCTGCATATCAATACTCCTAAGGTTCTGCCATTCACTGTATAATTTTCACCTGTACTTGACCTTCCAAAATGTATCACCTCACATTTGTCAGGATTAAACTCCCTCTGCCATTTTCTGTCCATGCCTCCAACTGATCTATATCCTGCTGTATTTTTTGACAATTCTTCTCTTTGTATCATCTGCGAACTTACAAATTAGACCAGCTACATTTTCCTCCAAATCATTTATGTCAATCATGAACAGCAGAGATCCTAGCATTGATCCCTGTGGAACACCACTAGTCACAGTCTTCCATTCTGAAAAGTATCCTTCCACCACTATCCTCTGTCTTTTATCACTAAGCCAGTTCTGTATCTATCTTGCCAGCTCACCTTGATACTATGTGACTTCACCTTTTATACCAGGCTGTCATAAGGGACCTTGTCAAAGACTTTACTGAAGTCCATGTAGACAACATCAACTGATTTTTCATCATCAATGATCTTTGTCATCTCCTCAAAATACTCAATCAAGTTAGTGAGGCACGACATCCCCTACACAAAACCATGCTGTCTATTGCTTCTAAATGCATATAGTTCTTGTCTCTGAGAATCTTTTCCAATAATTTCCCTACCACTGACGTGGGACTCACATGCCTGTAATTTCCAGAATTATCCCATCTACCCTTCTTAGACCCTGGGACCACATTGGCAACTCGCCAGTCCTCTGGGACCTCACCTGTGGCCAAAGACGATACAAAGATCAGTCTATGCTCCCGCAACTTGTTCTTTTGCCTCTGTCAATATTTTGGGATAGATCACATTAGGACCCGGGGACATATCTACCTTAATATTTTTAAGACGCACAACACCTCTTCCTCTGTAATAGCAACTTGGCTTAGAAATTCCACACTCCCTTCCCTGAGACCATCCCCCAACAATTCCTTCTTTTTGGTGAATACCGACACAAAGTATTTGTTTGGGACCTCCCCTACTTCATCTGGCTCCACACAGTTTCTTTCCTTTGTCCTTGAGTGGATGAATCCTTCCAGGGCTACCCTTTTGCTTTTTTTTGTCAGTTCCCATCTTCCTAGACCTTATATATGTTTCCTTTTCCTTTCTTCTAAGGTCATGACATCTGTGCTCACTCAAGGTTCACATAACTTGCCATACTTATCCTACATTCTCGCAGGAACATGTCACTTCTGAACTCTTAACATCTGCTGTTTGAAATACTCCCACATGTCCGATGTGGATGTACCCTCAAACAGCCGCCTCCAATCAAAATTCTCCAGTTATAGAATCACAGAGACGTACAGCACGGAGAGGGATCCTTCGGTCTAACTAGTTCATGCCAACCAGACATCCCAACTTACTCTTGTCCCATTTGCCAGCACTTGGCCCATATCCCTCTAAACCCTTCTTATTCATATACCCATCCAGATGCCTTTTAAATGCTGCAATTGTACCAGTCTCCACCACTTCCTCAGGCAACTCATTTCATACACGCACCATCCGCTGCATGAAAACATTGCCCCTTAGGTCCCATTTATATCTTTTCCTCTTACCCTAAACCTATGCCTTCTAGTTCTGGACTCCCCCACCCTAGGAAAAATACTTTCTCTGTTTATCCTATCCATGTTCCTCATGATTTTATAAACCTTGATAAGGTTACCCTTCAGCCTCCAACATTCCAGGGAAAACAGCCCCTGCCTGTTCAGCCTCTCCCTGTAGCTCAAATCCTCCAACCCTGGCAACATCCTTGTAAGTCTTTTCTGAACCCAATAGGAAGCAGACCAGGATTGCATGCAATATTCTAAACGTGGCCTAACCAATGTCCTGTACAGCCGCAACATGACCTCCCATCTCCTATACCCAATGCTCTGACCAATAAAGGAAAGCATACCAAACGCCTATTTCACTATCCTATCTACCTGTGACTCTAATTTCAAGGAGGAATGAACCTGCACTCCAAGGTCTCTTTGTTCAGCAGCACTCCCTAGGACCTTACCATTATGCGTAAAAGTCCTGCTAAGATTTGCTTTTCCAAAATGCAGCGCCTCAGATTTATTTAAATTAAACTCCATCTGTCACTTCTCAGCCCATTGGCCCATCTGATCAAGATCCCGTTGTAATGTGAGATAACCTTCTTCACTGTCCACTACACTTTCAATTTTGGCGTTATCTGCAAACTTACTAACTATACCTCCTACGCTCATATCCAAAGTTCCTGCCTAATATTTTTATCATTCACCTTCTCCCAATTAACACCTTCACGCGAGAACTGCTGTTATCCCTATCCATGAGTATCTTAAAACTCACGGTATTACGGTCACCACTCCTGAAATGCTCTTTCACTGAAACTTCACTCACCTGGTTGGGTTCATTTCCCAAAACCAGGTCCAGTATAATACTTTCCCTGGTTGGACTGTTTACAAACTGTGTCAAAAAGTCCTGCTGAATGGTCCTTACAAATTCTGCCCCATCCAAA
>NC_057714.1:78457164-78458279 GCF_004010195.1 Chiloscyllium plagiosum
CCTGATGAAGAGCTTTTGCCCGAAATGTCGATTTTACTGCTCCTCGGATGCTGCCTGAACTGCTGTGCTCTTCCAGCACCACTAATCCAGAATCTGGTTCCCAGCAACTGCATTGTTTTTACCCAGAGGTAGCACCAGCAGAGTTGCTTGTGGGTCAAAGACCCTGCACCAGATTATGTATGATCTTTGTGGACTTCGGGAGAGGGTGAAATAGCATTAGGAATGCCAGTGTTGGATACAAGATTCCGCCAAATGAGACAGACAGTTTGATACAGGGGACAAAATTTGGTGTAACAGTCACAGAAATGGCCCTGCATGGGCAAAAAGCATGGTTGACATGAGGTAAGGACCAGTGACATATAAAGTTCAGGTAGTTGGGACAGTCAAGAATAAGCACGTGGATCATATGAAAGCCGCAAATTTGCAAACAGTGTGGGAGCAAACTGTGCCTTGCCCCTCAATTCCCCTGCTGGAACCCATGGGTTCATCCTCTTGATCAAGTGCTGACGAGTCCTCTGAATCAGATGAACATGATGGATGTAGCTACCTCCATGCCTTTGCTGCTGGAAAAAGAGAGTGAAACGCTACTGAGTTGTTCTGGCACAAGAGACAATCTCCTGTGCATTACACACCCCACATATGGGACATTGAATTGGTGGAAGCTGATCTGGTGCCAAAGTGCTCCAGGAGGTACTACAAGAAGAAGGACCAGCCTATGTCCTCAGACTGAGAGGGGCAGGGATGTAGTAATTGTAATGAGGTCAGCCAAGTGGATGTCATAGAGTACAAGCTTCCTGATTGAGGCTTTTAATCTGATTAATCAGAGAGCCTTGGCTGACAGATAAAGGAGAGCGTCAGAGCTTCTGGGTCTCTGAGAGCTTTTTGATTTGATTTATTATTGTCACATGCTGCAGGATGTTGGAGCTACTTTAATAGTTTACCTGTGAGTTCTGGCAGATGTGTGGGAGGCGGTAGCACTGTGATGCTTGAATAAAGTGACATGCATCTGAGGCATGTGAAAAAGAATCTTGTGTATGACAATCATAGGCAGTAGCAAACTGACATTGCAAAATTACACTCCAAGGGGAATGATGCATTGAGTAGACAGTGACACA
>NC_057714.1:78458779-78483340 GCF_004010195.1 Chiloscyllium plagiosum
AGTGTTCAGAGGAGATTTACAAGGAATTGGGAATATCGGATCGTATTTTTGCAGGGGATAGGGTGGGAGGAGGTGTCTTCCAGGTAGCTGTGGGAGTCGGTGGGTTTGTAAAAAAAATGTCACTGTTGAGTCAGTCATCATTGATGGAGATGGAGAGGACCAGGAAGGGAAGGGAGGCGTCAGAGATGGCCCAGGTGAATTTAAGGCCGGGGTGGAATGCGTTGGTGTAGTTGATGAACTGTTCAACCTTCTCATGGAAGCGTAAGGTGGCGCCGATGCAGTCATCAATGCTGCGGAGGAAAAGGGTGGTGCCAGTGTAACTCTGGAAGATGGACTGTTCTACGTAGCCAACAAAAAAAAAGAGAGATAGGCATAGCTGGGGCCCACGTGGGTTCCTCTGACTCTGCCGCATCTGCTCCCAGGAGGACCAGTTCCACTACAGAACACACCAGATGGCCTTTCTTTAAAGGCCGCAACTTCCCCTCCCACGTGGTTGAAGATACCCCTCAACGCATCTCGACATTCCACACCTCCGCCTTCGAACTCCACCCTCCAACCGCAACAAGGACAGACGACCCCACCCCCCCCCCCCACCCGGTCCTACCTTCCACTCCACCAATCTCTGCATAAACCACATAATCCACCGAAATATCCACCTTCAAGTGGACCCCACCACCAGGAATATATTTCCCTCCCCACCCCTATCCGCAAAGACTGTTCCATCTGCGACTACCTGGGAAGGTCCACACACCCTAACAACTCATCCTCCCCTCCTGGCACCTACCCCTGCCACTGCAGAAATTGCAAAACCTGCACCCACACCACCATCCAAGGCCCCAAAGGAGCCTTCCATATCCATCAAAGTTTCACCTACACTTCCACACGGTTGTACCCGATGCAGTCTCCTTTACATTGGAGAGACATGGACACCTCCTCGCAGAGTGCTTCAGAGAACTCTCTGGGAGACCCGCACCAATCAACCCACCGTCCTGTGGTCGAACATTTCAACTGCCTCTCCCACTCTGCCGAGGACATGCACCCGACACCTGGAGGAAGAATGCCTCATCTTCTGCCTTGGGACCTTCCAACCCCAGGGCATCAATGTGGAGTTCACCATTTTCCTAATTTCCCCATCCCCATCTTACTTTTGTTCCCTACTTCCAGCTCAGCACCACCCTCATGACCTGCCCCATCTGTCAATCTTCCTTCCCACGTACTCACTCCACCCTCCTCTCCGACCTATCTACCTAGTGCACTCTCAACTACCTTCTCCCCACCCCAGCCCCACCCCCCTCCCATTTATCTCTCTTCCTCCAAGGTTCCCAGCCTCATTCCTGATGAAGGGCTTTTGCCTGAAACATCGATTTTCCTACTCCTCGGATGCTGCCTGACCTGCTGTGCTTTTCCACCATCATTCTAACCTTGATTCTAATCTCCAGCATCTGTAGTACCCAACTTCGCCTGATCTGAATTCCACTCCACTGGAATGTACGATATATAAAGGCCCCACCACACACACTAAAGAGATGTAAACAGCTTCCTTCCTACCTTGTCAAAAATGTGATTCACAGTATGCAACCATGGGAAAATGAACCATAAAGAAGTTAACTGCTTAGATAAATTATATATTCCTATAGGTAGACAGAGAACATTTTAAAAGATATCAGTTTCCACCACAGCATTTCCGAAAGGAGAAGCAGCTAAAACCGTAAGAACCAAAACCTTTGAACAATTATAACCAGTTAACTCTATTTTTCTGACTTACTGAATTTTAACTTGACCAAAGCAAGCTTCATCTATTCTTTATGTTTGTTCTGAAGTGTGTGTTTGGACTCAAGTTGCAGAAGTTGGAATGTATTTTTAAATTTTAATTATGTTTAATATATCTGCTGGGGGCTATCACAATAAAATTAACCTCAGTTCTGAGGGTCACTGGACACGAAACATTAACTTTGATGTGTCTTCACAGATGTGGCCAGAACTGCTGAGCCTTTCCAACAACTTCTGTTTTTGTTTGTGATTTACAGCAACTACAGTTCTTTCCATTTTTAAGATGTGGAGGTGCCAATATTGGACTGGTTTGGACAAGGTCAAAAATCACAACACCAGGCTATAGTTCCACAGGTTTATTTGAAAACACAAGCTTTTGGAGCCTCACTCCTCCTCCAAGTGCTTGTGAGACAGAAGACAAACCCCAACTGCACATTTTGACCACAGCAAAGATGGTCCTTGCTAAATAGGTTCAGGATAAGCTGGGGCTCCAAAACAGCCAACCTTCACTGCTGGGGCCTCAGCACAAACTCCTTAGGCATTTGTGGAATCTCACAAACAATGCCACATAATACTGAGGAATATCCACTCTACAGACTGTAACACAAACCGTTTTATTGTCTGCAATTTGTGCTGTGTCAGTCAGCCACCTGTGAAAACGTTCAGGGAACAGAGCTCCAAGCTACATTTCACTGTTCCAAAATATAATTTACATTCAATACTGAAGAGACATTTTGTGATATAACTTGACCAACAGGTAAAGCTAGCTGTTTCATACTGCTACTATGCAGTAGCAACACAAGTGGTGCTTGCTACTGACTGGATACTGCTGCCAAGCCAAAATGACTGTCTGATTCCTGAAGAAGGGCTTATGCCCGAAACGTCGATTCTCCTGTTCCTTGGATGCTGCCTGACCTGCTGCGCTTTTCCAGCAACACATTTTCAGCTCAAAATGACTGTCTGCCCATCACACAAATAAGTCTTGTGGTACATGAATTTCAATGTTGTTACGGTACTAGGTAGGAAAGATGAATATATTTTTACACACCATACATGTATTCTTGCAAGTGCCTTGGTGAATTGCAAGACAAAAAGTTTTGACAAAATGTGTTATTTCTTTTAGTTACTGAACAATCAGTTAAATCGAAGGGATGGAAGAATCATAGAAGATTGCTGTCTTTGAGCTGCTAGTCAGTCAGGTACTTAGAAGTAGGGAACAGATGATCCATTCCTAAAAAAGGTGATATTGCAGGCTTTCCTGTTGCAGCGATTAGGTGCAGTGAAATACAACTCAAAACATCCTGGCAGATTTGAAAAAAAATGATGCGGCTGAGAGTAAGGATGAAGAAGCCCACAAGCAATGTTTCTTTTGTGCATTTGAGCAAGAGAAGACCTTGGAGAAATGCAGTTGCTGTTACCAGCTTGTGAAGCTAGCTATCTGTGAAGAACTGAAATTGTGCTTTTGAGGAGGTGCTGGACTGCAGTTCAGATTCAAGGAGAGCAGTCTCAGGTGGGGAAGTGAACTGCCAGAACTCAAACAGTAGCAACTGTGCATGTGGGAGTGGGCTTTTGAGTGATCTCCAAAACAAAGTCTTCAACAAGTGAAGAATTGGAATCCACGTGAAGCCTGAGATCTGATGACCCATAGTGACACATATCTTTGGGACAGGTGACATTGCTGTGGAAACCATGGGATTCTCTTGACCGCATTTGTTATTTAATGTTACGGGTAGAATTAAGCTTGTCTGTTAACCATATTTATCTCTAGTTAATTCTAATTGGATGTTAGAATACAAAGCACATATATATTATAGATTGCATTACCGTGTAATGTGTTTGTTTAAAATCATTAAAACTAAAATGGCTGATTACGTTTTACAAGTGCATATTGAACTGAATATATAATTAACTTGGCAATGAACAAGCTAGGAAGCAACCAAGAAGGATTAGAGGTAGGATTCTAGAAAAATAAAGTCACTTCACCTTGCTGTGAGCAGGGTCTGGCTGTGTGCAAGCTGGCTGCCTCATTTTCTACAATACAACTGTGACTACATTTCTAAATTACTTAATTAGAAGTAAAGTTCTTTGGATTTCACCTGCAGCCATAAAAGTAATGAATACCTGAACTAAAAGATTTAATTTCATATTTCCTTCCAAAGTGCATCAATTCATGTATCTCTATTAAATTTCATCAGTCACTTGTGTATTTCAACAGTGTCACTATGCTCTCTCAAAACAAGTCATCTACAAACTTGGCAATTTTGCACTGTACACCCAAAGATTTAGATTGGATACATGCATCACAAGATAGAATGGTCCTTCCACTGAAACCCAGGAAACAATACTTTTTATGGCTGCACAAGACATTGTTAAGCCCACATTTGGACTGCTGCATATAATTCTGTTTGTCCTGCTGCAGGAAGAATGGTATGAAACTGGAAAGGGTGCAAAAACGATTTAGAAGGATGTTACCAAGACAGGCAGGCTTGAGTTATAAGGAGAGGCTAGATAGATTAGGGCATTTTTTCCCCCCTAGCGTAGGAGGCTGAGGGGTGACCTTATAGAGGTTTATAAAATCCATGAGGGGCATAGATAAGGTAGATAATAACCAAGATCTCTTCCCAAAGGTAGGGGATTTGAAAACTAGAGGGAATAGGTAAGGTGACAGGGGAAACATGCAAAAGGGACTAGAGGGGCAACTTTTCACAGAACTGGTGCATATATGGAATGAACTGCCAGAGGAGATGGTAAGGCAAGTACAATTAAAACATTTAAAAGACATTTGGATAGGTACATGGATAAGAAAGGTATAGAGGTTTAGGAGTCAAATGAGACTAGTTCAGTTTAGGGTCTGTTTCCATGCAGTATGATTCTGTGACTCTACACAAGTAAAATAAATTGCAGTGGTTAGCACTGCTGCCTCACAGTGCCAGGGACCCGGATTCGATTCCTATCTTGGGCAATTGTGTGTGTGGAGCTTAAACATTCTCCCTGTGTCGGCATGGGTTTCCTTTGGGTGCTCCAATTTCCTCCTACAGTCCAAAAATATGCAGGTTGGGTGAACTGGCCAAGCTACATTGACCATACTATTCAGGAATGTGTAGGTTAGGGGCATTAGTCAGGGGTGTTTCTGATTTTGGAGAAGATTTGTAGCTCAGGGTGTGAATCAGGTTGCAACTCAGGGCTAAGTGTAGAGTAGTAGGGGCTTGGGTCTGGGTGGGTTATTCTTCAGCGGGTTGGTGTGGACTTGTTGGGCCAAATAACCTGTTTCTGCACTGTAGGGATTCTATGATTTCTATGAATACATGGGAGTATGATGTCATTGCTAGCACTTAGATCTGGTTATCAGAGGGGACAGGATTTGCAGTTCAATATTCTAGGATACAGGTTCTTCAGGGAAGGCAGGGGAGGCAGCAAAAAATGGGGTGTTGCAATAGTGATCAGGGGATCAATTATAGCAATAAGGGACGACATCTTAGAAGGCTCCACAAACAAAGTCATATGGACAGAGCTCAAAATCTAAAAAGGAGCAAATCACATTAGGAGTTTACTCTCCACCTCAACAAATAGACAAATAAAAGAATAGATACATGGGAAAATTTTAGAGAAGTGTAAAAATAATAGGTAGTAATAGTGGAATATTTCAACGCCCTCAAAATAAACTGGGTAGTCATAATGTGAAAGGTTCAGAAGGAGTATAGTACCTAAAACGCTTGCAGCGGATCTTTCAAAGTCAGTACTTGGAAGAACTTACAAGAGAGGGAGCAGTCCTGGAATTAATTCTAGGTAAAGAAGTCAGCCAAGAGGTTGAAGAATCTGTGGTGAAGCATTTTGCATGGAATGATCGTAACATCATTAGTTTCAAGATTGTTACGGAAAAGTCATTTGCCAGCTCTTGCCCATACCCCTTTAAACCCTTCATACTCATATACCCATCCAGATGGATTTTAAATGTTATAATTGTACCAGGCTCCACGAGTTCCTCTGGCAGTTCATTCCATTCATGCACTACACTCTATGTGAAAATGTTGTCCCTTAGGTCCCTTTTAAATCTTCCTCCCACCTCACACTCAACCCAGGCCCTCTAGCTCTGGACTCACCCAACCCAGGGAAAAGATCTTGTCTCTTTGCCCTAATCATGCCCTCAATTTTATAAACCTCTATAAGGTCACCCCTCAGCCTCAGACGCTCCAGGGAAAACAGCTGCAGCATATTCAACGTCTCCCTATAGCTCAAATCCTCCAACCCTGGCAATATCCTTGTAAATCTTTTCTGAACCCTTTCAAGATTCACAACATACTTCCAAAGGAGGGAGACCAGAATTGCACACAATATCCCAAAAGTGGCCTAAGCAATGTCCTGTACAGCCGCAACATGACCTCCCGGCTTCTATACTCCATGCTCTGACCAATAAAGTTAAAAATCACACATCATCAGCTAGCTCCCTGACGAAGTGGCAACACTCCGAAAGCTTGCAATTCCAAATAAACCTGTTGGACTATAACCTGTTGTTGTGATTTTCAACTTTGTCCACTCCAGTCCAACACTAGCACCTCCATATCATTGCTAACAAATACAGGAAAGATTACCAAATGGCTTCTTATCCTATCCTATCTACCTGTGACTCCACTTGCAAGGAACTATGAACCTGCATTCCAAGGTCTCTTTGTTCAGCTACACTCCCCTGGACCTTACCATTAAGTCCTGCCCTGATTTGCCTTTCGAAAAGGCAGCACCTCACATTTACCTAAATTAAACAAATCTAAACTACAGGACAAAGGTAGCCTGAGTAACCATCAGGAGAGGGAAAGGGAATAGGCAGACTGTTCAGGGAGCCTGTATGGCCATTGGTACACATCGGTACCAATGACATAGGTAGGGAAAGGGAGGAGGACCTGAAAAGAGAATATAGGGAGTTAGGTTGGAAGGTAGAAGGCACGATGAGGAGAGTAGTAATCTCAAGATTGCTAATGGTGCCAAGTGCTAGTGAAGCGAGGAGTGGAGAGCTAGTATAGGTGAACTTGTGGCTGCAAGGCTAGTGTAGGAGGGAGGGCTTCAGATATGTGGATCATTGGGATAGCTTCTGGGGAAGGTGGTACCTGTACAAGGAGGACAGGTTGGACCTGTATTTGAGGGGCACCAATATCCTGGGCTGGAGGTTTGCCAGGGCTCTTTGGAAGGGTTTAAACTCAACTGGCAGAGGGGTGGGAACCTGAGGAAAGGATCAGATGATGAAGTAGGTAGTGAACAGCCAGATACAGCATGCAGAGAGTTTGAGGATGGATAAGCACATGATAGCGCAAAAGTGCAGTCAGTGTGGTGGGTTGAAGTATGTCTATTTTAATGCAAGTAGTATCAGGAATAAGGGTGACAAACTCAGAGGATGGATCAGTACTTGGAACTATGATGTTGTGGCTATTTTAGAGACATGGATATCACAGGGGCAGGAAAGGTTGTTGGATGTTTCAGCGTTGAGATGTTTCAAAAGGAATGGTGGGGGAAGATCATTGAGAGGGCTTTTTGTACAGAGTCAATATGGGTGGAAGTCAGAGACAGGAATGGAGCAGACACTTTATTGGGAGTCTTCTACAGCTCTCTCTCCCCTCCTCTCCACCACCGTCGCGCTCCCCCTCCGGGTGACTTTAACTTCCCTAATATTAATTCGAATCAGTTCAAATAGTTTGGATGGAACAGTTTTTGTCACGTTTCCAAGATAAGCCGACTAGAGGGGAGGCCATATTGGATTTAGTGCATGGCAATTAACCAGGCTAGGTGTCAGATCTCTTGATGGGAGAGCATTTTGGTGAGTCATCACAACTCCACAACCTTTACTATACTCATTGAGAGGGAGAGGAGCAGACGGTATGGCAAAGTATTTAATTAGGGGAGGGAGAATTACAATGCTATTAGGCAGGAACTGGCTTGACAAAATTGGGAACAGATGTTCTCAGGGAAATGCACAACAAAAATGGGGAGGTTGTTGAGGAAGCACCTGCTGATAGTACTGGACAGGTTTGTCCCACTGAAGTAAGGAAGGGATGGTAGGTTGAAAGGACCTTGGGTGACAAGTGATGTGTAACATCCAGTCAAGAGGACAAGAGTGAGGGTAGGGCCAATCAGGGATAGTGGAAGGAACTTGCGCCTGGAGTCAGAGGAAGTAGAGGAAGTATCTATAATGAATGCATTGCTTCAGCATTCACTCGAGGGACCTTTATGAGTCTGAGGACAGCTTGAAACAGACTGAAATGCTAGAACAAGTTGACGTTAATAAGGAGGATCTGCCGAAAAGTTTGAAAAACATCAGAATAAGTTCCCTGGGCCAGATGGGATATACCCAAGGTTGCAACAGGAAGCGAGGCAAGAGATTGCTGCGCCTTTGCAATGATCTTTGCACCCTCACTGTCCACTGGAATAGTGCCAGATGATTGGAGGGTGATAAATGTTATTCCCTTGTTCAAGAAAATGAATAGGTATAACCCTGGGAACTATAGACCAGTCAGTCTTACATCTGTGATGGGCAAAGTTTTGGAGAGGATTGAGGGAAGGGAGTTATGATTACTTGGAAAACCATAGTTTGACTAGAGATAGTCAGCATTGCTTTGTGAGGGGCAGATCATGCGTCACAAGCCTTATTGAATTCTTTGAGGATGTGACAAAACACATTGATGAAGGTAGAGCAGTGGATGTGACGAATATGGATTTTAGCAAGGAGTTTAATAAGGTTTTCCATGGTAGACTCATTCAGAAAGTAAGCCTATTGATCCTATCCATGTCCCTCATGATTTTGCAAACCTCTATAAGGTCACCCCTCAGCCTCCGACGGTCCAAGGAAAACAGCCCCAGCCTGTTCAGCCTCTCCCCATAGCTCAAATCCTCCAACCCTGGCAACATCCTTGTAAATCTTTTCTGAACCCTTTCAAGTTTCACAACATCTTTCCAATAGGAAGGAGACCAGAATTGCACGCAATATTCCAACAGTGGTGTAAACCAATATCCTGTACAGCTGCAACATGACCTCCCAACTCCAGTATTCAATACTCTGACCAATAAAGGAAAGCATACCAAATACCTTCTTCACTATCCTATCTACCTGTGACTCCACTTTCAAGAAGCTATGAACCTGCACTCCGAGGTCTCTTTGTTCAGCAACACTCCCTAGGACCTTACCATTAAGTGTATAAGATTTGCTTTCCCAAAATGCAGCACCTCACATTTTTCTGATTTAAACTCCATCTCCCCTTCTCAGCCCACTGGCCCATCTGATCAAGATCCCATTGTAATCTGAGGTAACCTTCTTCGCTGTCCACTGCACCTCCACTTTTGGCATCCTCTGCAAACTTACTAACTATACCTCTTACGCTTACATCCAAATCATTTATATCAATGACAAAAAGTAATGGACCCAGCACCAATCCTTGTGGTACTCCACTAATCACAGGTGTCCAGCCTGAAAAACAACCCTCCATCACCACCCTCTGAGGAAAGTTGGAGGCAGCTAGGGCTTTTCTCACTGGAGTGATGGAGGATGAGAGGTGATTTGATAGAAGTGCACAAGATGTTTAGAGGCATAGAGTGGATAGCCAGAGACTATTCCCCAGAGTAGAAATGTCTGTCATGAGGGGGCATAATTTTGAGGTAAATAGAGGAAGGTTCAGGGGAGATGTCAGAGGTAAGCTCTTTACTCAGAGTGGTAGGTGGCTTGGAATGCATTGCCAGCAGTGGTACTGGAGTCATATATATTAGGGACATTTAAGCAACTCTTGGATAGACAAACGGAAGTTAGTACAATGAAGGGTTTATAGGTTAGTCTGATCTTAGAGTCGGATAAAAGGCTGGCACAACATCAAGGGCCGAAAGGCCTGTACTGCCCTGTACTGTCTTATGTTCTAAACTCCATCTGCCACTCAGCCCATTGGCCCATCTGATCAAGCTCTTGTTACACTGAGTTAACACTCTTCGCTGTCCACTACACCAGATGGAGTGTGAAGGTGTTCTTTAACAACAAAGTTTATTACACAAAATAAATTTAAAATTTAAATATCAAGACAGCTAGCAAGATCAAAAACAAATAGGAAAACAAAGTCTCAACTTTTTCTCAAAATTATCCATCACAAAATTCAGAAAACTTCCCCCTCTTTCAAATCCTTAGGTTTTCTGACACCTTAAAAAATTGTTTCCAGTGATCTGTAGAGACTATTTGATGAGTCTTTTCAAAGTCTGCCAATGCATTTTTTTCCCCACTAAACTGAAGATTTTAAAACTTCGTACTAATAATCTGCTGTGTTCTAACCAAAGTAGGAACATTTTACAAACTAAATCCTTTGTGGAGTTAACTTATTTCTTGAATGCTTTTGGAGAGGGACTAAACTTGTGTCTAAACTCAATCTTGGTGTTTTCTGAAATGAATTCTTAAAATGTTCAATCCTAGAATGCTCAGAAATAAATTTATGATTTTATAAAGACAAAGCTAACTGTCTGCATGTTTAATCTACCTGTCATAAAGTGAATACTATAAACATTGTTCCATTAAGACTACAGGGGTTGGAATGTCTTGCTTTATGACAAATGCTGGATTTAGTTACTGTTCCAGACAAACTCTCTGACCTGTTATTTTTCTTTGAAAGCCCTTCACTGAGTAATCAACACACTTTTGCCACTATTTTGAATTCCAAATGCTAAAATGACATTTCTTTATAGGATATCTCTTTATCATACCTGACCAAATGGTGACTTTTTTTAACATGGTTTCTAATATCCTTAAGAAAGCATCATATAATGGCTGTCACCAATTGTTTCTTCATGTGTGTCAGGTGTCATCCATGCATAGCCTGTGGTGGTGCAGTAAGTGAGTGACCACAACTTCAGGTGGTCTACATTATTCTACAATAAAGATTAAATTCTTAACCTGTGGTCAGTTTCAAAGGAAATTACAAGGAACATTGAAACTTCGCCTAAAATTGCTGGATAAATCCAGGGTAATATGTCCACGAGCAATAACAGTATTACACAGATGTGTAATACTGAAGAGATGTGAAATACTGCTCCTGAAGAGCAGTAAATATATCAAATTTTGTTTTTATTGCATGGTATTCTAGAATTAAAAACTTTGGCGAAATACCATAATTATTTATGAAAACCGTAGCCAAATTGATTGTTTTAACTATTTGATTTTCTTTTAAAGTTGAGGATACATGAAGACCTGTCAATTTACAGTAGCCACATGAAGGGGACACTGAATTTAGTGGCAGTGGGAGATTATCCTGGTGTTTGGTAGCAACTGGTGGTGTTCCGTTTCAATTTAGTGACAGTAGACTGGAGGATTTTGTCCTACAGTTTCAAGCAATGGAATAAACATGGTCAGAACTGTTAGAATATTATCAATTGAGGGTGGCAGACGCCTGTGGCTTCCTCTATGGAAGGAGGAACCTTAGGTTTAGAAGAACAGAGGAAATTCATAATGTGTAGTTTGGATCATGGGAAGGTTCATGAACCCTTTCAATAGCAATAAAGCTCTGTAAAGAATGTTCCTTGAGGGAGCCAGGGAGGGAAGGGGGGAAGAGAGCGGGAAGAGAGAGAGTGAGAGCGGGAAGAGAGAGAGTGAGAGCGGGAAGAGAGAGAGTGAGAGCGGGAAGAGAGAGAGTGAGAGCGGGAAGAGAGAGAGACACACACAGGTGTTTGTATATTTCTACTACATCTCTTGCTTTCTGTTTGTTATCTAACTGCTTCTTCGAAAGTATCATTTTCCAAAAATGAATGCACACATTTCATTCCACATCACTGTTTTTTCTAGAACAGCAAATAAATATATCATTGAAAAAATAAAAATCAGCCAGTAATTCTAACACAGGATTTGATACAGCAAATTCAAGAACCCTCTTGCTTTCAAGCATTTCCAAAATCGCCTCAAAATGTTTTCCAAAGATGAATCCAAATAAATTTTATTTTGAACCCAAAAATTTTATATTCAATAGAAACCAAAGAAGAAAATGGCTTACATTATTATCAGTTTCACATATCCCAATCCATGTGTATCCTTTGCTCACAGCAAACTTTACGCAAACAACAATTAAAATGTAAACTATGAAACAGCATTTTTATCAACACGTCTGAATCTGGCAAGCTTTCTGGCATTTTAAAAAAGTTAATAGCTGCACTTAAAATTTTAATTGAATTATTCACATTATTGCTGAAAAAAGACAAGTTTTATCTCAGCTTTTCGTTTTGTACTCATCAGGTCAATGTTCAAGAATACTAGGAAACATTATGTAGAATTTCTTCAAGTGTGTATTAAACCCATTTGCTTCATTTGAATACATAGCTGCATACAAGTCTCAGTGGACTCCATCTTGAACTCAAATTCATGCTTCAAACTGTACAACCAAATTAGTTCCCTTTCCTTGATGGCCAGGTTAAGAAATTAGCTGAAGGGTTCTCTACCACAAATCTAACTACCTTCGTCAGTCAGTATACATGATGGCATTCCTACAGTTCCACTCCTATACAATTGGCCTTATTGGCAGCATTATAGATACAGCCTGAGCCATTTACTCACCACTCAAACTTGATGTTGAAAATAGGGTGCATCAAAACCATGCTATTGAATAATGAAGGAGAAAGTAGGGATTGCAGATGCTGGAGATCAGAGTCGAGAATGTGCCATAGAGTCATACAGATGTACAGCATGGAAACAGACCCTTCGGTCCAACCCATCCACGCCGACCAGATATCCCAACCCAATCTAGTCCTACCTTCCTGTTGGAATTGTACTAGCCTCCACCACTTCCTCTGGCAGCTCACTCCATACACGTACCACCCTGTGTGTGTAAAGGTTGCCCCGTAGGTCTCTTTTATATCTTTCCCCTCTCACCCTAAACCTATACCCTCTAGTTCTGGGCTCCCCAACCCCAGAGAAAAGACTTTGCCTATTTACCCTATCCATGCCCCTCAATTTTGTAAACCTCTATAAGGTCACCCCTCAGCCTCCGGCGCTCCAGGGAAAACAGCCCCAGCCTGTTCAGTATCTCCCCTTAGCTCAAATCCTCCAACCCTGGCAACATCCTTGTAAATCTTTTCTGAACCCTTTCAAGTTTCACAACATCTTTCCGATAGGAAGCAGACCAGAATTGCACGCAATATTCCAACAGTGGCTTAACCAATGTCATGTACAGCTGTAACATGACCTCCCAACTCCTATACTCAATATTCTGACCAATAAAGGAAAGCATACTAAATGCCTTCTTTACTATCCTATCTACCTGCGACTCCACTTTCAAGGAGCTATGAACCTGCACTCCGAGGTCTCTTTATTCAGCAACACTCCCTAGGACCTTACCATTAGGTGTATAAGTCCTGCTAAGATTTGCTTTCCCAAAATGCAGCACCGCGCATTTATCTGAATTAAACTCCATCTGCCACCTCTCAGCCCATTGGCCCATCTGGTACAGATCCTGTTGTAATCTGAGGTAACCCTCTTCACTGTCCACTACACCTCCAATTTGGTGTCACCTGCAAAATTACTAACTTACCTCTTATGCTTGCATCCAAATGGGCGGCATGGTAGCACAGTGGTTAGCACTGCTGCCTCACAGCGCCAGAGACCCAGGGTCAATTCCCACCTCAGGCAACTGTCTGTGTGGAGTTTGCACATTCTCCCCCTGTCTGTGTGGGTTTCCTCCGGGTGCTCCGGTTTCCTCCCACAGTCCAAAGATGTGCAGGTTAGGTGAATTGGCCATGCTAAATTGCCCGTCGTGTTAAGTGACGGGGTAAATGTAGGGGAATGGGTCTGGGTGGGTTGCTCTTCAGAGGGTCGGTGTGTACTTGTTGGGCCGAAGGGCCTGTTTCCACACTAAGTTGTCTAGTCTAATCTAATCAAATCATTTATGTAAATGACAAAAAGTAGAGGACCCAGCACCGATCCTTGTGGCACGCCACTGGTCACAGGCCCCCAGTCTGAAAAACAACCCTCCACCAGCACCTTCTGTCTTCTACCTTTGAGCCAGTTCTGTATCCAAATGACTAGTTCTCCCTGTATTCCATGAGATCTAATCTTGCTCACCAGTCTCCCATGGGGAATCTTGTCCAACATCTTACTGAAGTCCATACAGATCACATCTACCGTTCTGCCCTCAGCAATCCTCTTTGTTACTTCTTCAAAATACTCAATCAAGTTTGAGAGACATGATTTCCCACGCACAAAGCCATGTTGACTATCCCCACTGTACTAGTTTAAATCCTCCCGAGCATCTCTCGCAAATGTCCCTGCCAGTATATTAGTCCCCTTGCAATTTAGGTGCAATCCGTCCTTCTTGTGCAGGTCACCTACCCCAAAAGAGATTCCAGCCAGCTACCTGCCAGCACCCGGCCCATATCTCTCCAAACCCTTCCTATTCATATACTCATCCAGATGCCTCTTAAACGTTGCAATTGTACCAGCCTCCACCACTTCATCTCGCAGCTCATTTCATACATGTACAACCCTCTGGAGTGATGGAAAAGCAAAGGTCAGGCAGCATCCGAAGAGGAGAATCAACATTTTGGGCACAAGCCCTTCATCGGCCTGATGAAGGGCTGATGTCCAAAATGTCAATTCTCCTACTCCTAGAATGCTGTCTGGCCTTCTGTGCTTTTCCAGCACTACACTTTCGACTGTTGAATAATGAAGGCCCATTTCAAATCATTTCTCCATGAAAAGACCCAAAAATGGTCACTCCGAGTCTTGAAAAATCCCCAGTCTACCTCAGATTCACCTGATGGAGCAGTGCTCAGAAAGGTTGTAATTTCAAATAAACCTGTTGGACGAAAACCTGATGTCATGTAACTTCTGAGTATACCTCAGATTACCCCAACAGTAAGGTTTCTCAGAAGTCTGAGCAAAAGGTGTAGCAAACTGAATTCATGCTCCAAACTGTTACAGTATCAGTGTTGCTTGCCACCAGCAGAATATTGCCATCAAACAAAACAGACATTCTATTACACAAATGAGTAAGATCTTACTTGTATTGCAGTTATGTTAGGAGATTACAGGGTGACTTGGACAAGTTAGGTGAGTGGTCAGATATATGGCAGATGCAGTTTAATGTGGATAAATGTATGGTTATCCACTTTGGGGACAAGAACAGGAAGGCAGATTACTACCTCAATGGAATCAATTTAGGTAAAGGGGCAGTACAGAGAGATCTGGGTGTTCTTGTACACCAAGTCAATGAAAGTAAGCATGCAGGTACAGCAGGTAGTGAAGAAGGCTAATAGCATGCTGGCCTTCATAACAAAAGGAATTGAGTATAGAAGCAAAGAGGTTCTTCTGCAGCTCTACAGGGCCCTGGTAAGACCACACCTGGAGTACTGTGTGCAGTTGTGGTCTCCAAATTTGAGGAAAGACATTCTGGCTATTGAGGGAGTGCAGCGTAGGTTCACGAGGTCAATTCCTGAAATGCTGGGACTACCTTATGCTGAAAGGCTGGAGCGACTGGGCTTGTATACCCTTGAGTTTAGAAGACTGAGAAGGGATCTGATTGAGACATATAAGATTATTAAAGGATTGGACACTCTGGAGGCAGGAAACATGTTTCCGCTGATGGGTGAGTGCCGAACCAGAGGACACAGCTTAAAAATACGGGGTAGACCATTTAGGACAGAGATGAGGAGAAACTTCTTCACCCAGAGAGTGGTGGCTGTGTGGAATGCTCTGCCCCAGAGGGCAGTGGAGGCCCAGTCTCTGGATTCATTTTGAGAAAGAGTTGGATAGAGCTCTCAAGGATTGTGGAATCAAGGGTTATGGAGATAAGGCCGGAACAGGATACTGATTAAGGATGATCAGCCATGATCATATTGAATGGTGGTGCAGGCTCGAAGGGCAGAATGGCCTACTCCTGCACCTATTGTCTACCCAAGGGATACTAGATCTGTAGGCTATACGTACCAAAGACTGGCATATCACATAAAACAGTATCGCCCTTCAGCTGCTCACAGGCAAACTTGCAAGAGTGTCTAATCTTAGATGTGATACTGCAATTGAACAAGATTTGCTGCATAATTCTGAAAATGAAAGGAATTACATGAGAATTTTAGGATTGTCAGTCAGGCTCACAATGTGGCATAATTATTTGTACTCTAAACGACAATATATTAAAAATACTGGCCCTGCTCTTTGCAGACAGTAGAAACAATTTCATGCAATATGCCTGTTTCAACGCAACAAAATAGGTGACAGCAGTTTGGCAATTCACTTCTTAGGGACAAATCTAAAAAATTAGGATCAGACATTCAGGGGAGATAATAGGAAGCACTTTCACCCATAAAGGACAGTAGAGTTTGAATCAATCTTCCACAAATGGCAGCTGATGCTAGATCAGTTGTTAGTTTTAAAAAGGAGATAGATAATTTTTTGTTAAGCAAAGACATTAAGAGATATCAGCCCAAGGCAGCTTGGTGTTCGGCTACTGTTCTCATGATCTCACTGAACGAGAAACAGGCTCAATGAGCTGAATGGCCTATTCCAGTTCTTATGTCCGTATAACCTGCCTGGGTTAAAATTTAAACAAAATTTAAGCATAGAGATCATTCTCCATGGCAATGCCTTCACCAAGCAAGAGTCCAGCTGCCAATCAGCACTCTTATAACCCTCTATTCATGCTTTTGCTCATGTATTTAAAGGGTGACGAAATGCCTTACTGTTTAGCCATGAGAGCATGATTGGCAGCCTGACATCTTTTTGAGGCAATGAACCATCTGAGAAAAGTCTAGAATAGGTAAACCAGTACAAATGTCAGCCTTTAAGTAGTTATGTTTAAATGATTATAATTCAATAAAAAGCTGGAAACGGACCCTTCAGTTCAACTCCTCCATGCCAACCAGATATCCTAAACACATGTAGTCCCATTTGCCAGCATTTGGCCTATATCCCTCTTAACCGTGTCTGTTCTAAAATTCAGTGTGAAGTAAGTTCCAGCTATTTGGCATTAATGCTGGTCTTCAAATTTTAGTTTGGCAGCAAGAATGGCATGTTGGAAAACATTTAGAAGCTGGTGGCAAGAATGATACAGATATTGAAGACTGATGGGCCAAGAGGAAATTTTGCTTGAGCATCTCTTCCGAATCAGTTGCCACACAACTCTGGCACTGCTCTACCACAGTGTTCTATATCACTACCACCACCATCATCACCACCACCACCCTGGTCATGCACAAACACCTTCTGTGGAAATTGTAAAGTTTCACTCCTCTGATTTGCAGAGTATTGGAGTATGCAGCAAATTGCTACAAATCTAGAGAGAGATTAGACTTGAGCTAGAAGCACCATACCTGATATGGCTTCTTTGACTTGCTCAGTAAGAGCTCTGGTTTGTATGTAGTTCTTACTGTCTCAGAGCCCTGTGTTTATGTCAGGGATCCTCAGAGGCTTAATGAGCCATATGCACAATGCATTCTCTCTAATTCTAAGAAGACAGCTTGAGTTGCAGACAGGATTGAGGTCTGAGACAAGGCATCATGAAGACTTAAGACCAATCAAGAACTTAAATCAGACTAGTGGTTAAATGCAGTCTCCTGGCAAAGAAATCATCGATCAGTTGCTTGATGAACAAACCTACGTTGCTGATGCTACATGTTGTCCAGAATAAGCTTGTGCCATAGAAGTCGGAAACCACTTAACTTTATAGCTGAGGCATTGCATGTGCTATAAAGTTGGGCATCAATTCCTGCTACAATAGCTAATGTAGATCACTGATTGTAAAACTGATTTACAAAACATTAATATGCTGGAAAATGAAATCATTTACATCCCAATTTCAGCACACTGCTTGCCTTGGTTATTTTAGTGCATGTAAGGAATTCCAACAGCTTGGACAAAAAAGTACTGATCATGTCATAAAATGCAAACATGCTGTACTTCAGATCTCATTTTCATAACTGATTAATTTATTCTTGTCACATGTACCGCAATACAGCAAAAAGTATTGTTTTGCATGCTATGAGAACAAGAGTGCGCGAGAGAGCGAGATCAGAATCAACACTCGAGTGGTCCAAACGTTTGCTAACAGCAGGGTAGAAGCTGTTCTTGAATCTATTCATACGTGTATACTTTTGTACCTTCTGTCTGACAGAAAAGGGTGGAAGGGAGTATAACCTGGGTGGGAGGGGTCACTGTTATGTAGGCTGCTTTCCTGAAGCAGCGGGAAGTATAGATGGTGTCAATGGATGGAAGGCCGGTTTGCGTGATGGTCTGGGCTGTGTTCGTAAGTCTCTAGTTTCTTGCAGTCTTGGGAAGATCTGTGATGCACGCATATAGGAAGCTTTCTATGGTGTAACAAAAAAAAAATTAAGAGTCCTTGTGGACATGCAGAATTTCCTTAGTCTCGTAGAGATGTTCATGTGCTTTTTTGACCATCACAACTACTTGGGTGGACCAGGACGGATTGTTGGTAGTCATCACTCCCCGGAACCTGACGCTCTCTACCTCAGCACCACTGTTGCAGACAGGGGCGTACCATCCACTCTGCTTCCTGAAGTCAATGACCAGCACCTTTGTTTTGCTGACATTGTTGGAGACATGTCTGCCTTCACACCATGCTGCTAAGCACCAAATCTCCTTCCTGTATTCTATCTCATCAGTGTTTTAGACCTGACTCACAATGGTGGTGTTATCAGCAAACTTTAAATGGATTTGGGACAGAATTTGGCCACACAGCCCTGAATGTATAAGGAGTATAGTAGGGGGCTGAGTACAGAGTCTTGTGGGGGCTGAGTACACAGCCTTGTGGGGGCACCAGTGTTTAGGATTATGATTGAGGTCTTGTTGTTGTGTTTTCTTACTGAGGTCTATGGGTCAGGAAGTCGAAGATCCAATTACAGAGGGGGGAGCTGAGACCCAGGTGTCTAAGTTTAGAGATGGGTTTGTTTGGAATTATGGTGTTGAAGGAAGAGCTGTAGTCAATAAGAAGTTGCCTGATGTCGGTATCCTAGTTAACCAGATGTTCCAAGGATAAGTGTATGGCTAGGGAGATAGCCTCTACTTTGAACCTGTTGCACCAGTAGGAGTACCGCAAAGGATCAAGGCAACTTTGTAAGCTGGAGTTGACGTGAGCCATGATTAACCTCTCAAAGTACTTCATAATTATGGACGTCAGAGCCACTGGGCAGTAGTCATTGAGGCAAACAGCATGATTTTTCTTTGGTACTGGGATGATGGTGGTCTTCTTGAAGCAGGTAGGGACTTCAGATTGCAGTAAGGAGAGGGAAGATGTCTGCAGATACTCCCACCAGCTGGTCCACACAGGATCTAAGTGCACAGCCAGGGACTCCATTCGGGCCAGTTGCTTTTCATGGGTTCACTCTCAAGAAGTCGGATCTAATTCTGCGACGGCGTCCGAGGCTTTTGGGATAGATTATATTGTTTCACTGACATTCTGTTCAAAACAAGCATAGAAAGAGTTGTTGGGCAGGGACATACTGTGGCCTGCAATTCTGTTCGACTTTGCTTTGTAGCCCATTATATCGTGTAAGCCTTGCCACAAACAATGGGCGAGTGGTTGGTCCGGGTCTCAAGCTTAGTTTGCTATTACCTCTTGGCATCTCTGATGGCCTTACCAAGGTCATACCTGCATTTCCTGTTTATGTCAAGGTTGCCCGACTTGCATAAATATTCTTTTTCATCACAGCTCTGATCTAGATCAGAGGTCTGATCATGATCTTACACATGAACTGTTTACTCAAGAATGTAAAGAAAATTTCCCATAGAAAATTGCAACATAATTCACCATAGTTTGAAAAATACATTTCAGAAATTTAAGAAATAATGTTAGCCTTAATTTAAGGCTTGACACCATCTTTCCACATTGCAGCTATGACTACACTTGAAAGCACTTCAAAATATCTGGTGGCTGAAAAAGATGCTTTCTCAATGCAAAGTTTTCCTTTTTTCCCCAACTCCAACTAAAGAATTAACAACTCACATTTAAATAGCTCCTGTCACAATCTTTGGATCATCCAAAGTGATTCTAAAACAATGAAGCACTTTTTAAATATTGTAACTGTCATTATGTAGGGAATTGCTATAGTCAGTTTTCATACAGCAACAGTAATATCACAAACACCAATGAGATAAAAAATATCGATCTCCACTATTTTTACTCACTGTTTTGTGTTTTAAGATTATAAGTTCATTATTGCTCTTGAAGGCAGGACAACTCTAACCTGTAAAACTGACAATGGTCAGAATAATTCTATAAAAGCAAACAAAGAGAAGCATTTGGACTACATGCACTTGCAAATGCATCTTTAGTACTAATTATATCAAAAAATTATCAACAAATAGTTTTCTTTTAAACTGGAGTTACCTTTGATATAATGTTATTCTGTTCATAAATTTGCTCGTTTCAGCTAATGATCAAGTTTTTAATCTAGACTGAGACAGTGGTGGAGAAGCATATACATGAAAATTAAACCTGAAGGTCAGTATACTTTAGTTCTTATGGTATGATCAACATTTTTGGTTCAAGCTGTTACAATGTTTTGTTCAGTTTCTGTCGCTCCAGTATTACATGAGCCTTCTTGCTTTTCTCCAAGCCTTTAAGTTCTCTCCTACAGCTCTTAACAAAATTAAGTTGATCCAGTGTAGGTAATATCACATTTAAAACTCTTGTTGAAATTTAATTTCATAATGCCTAATAATGAATCAAATTATTAGGAATCCTTTCAGCAGATATTCCATAGATTTTATTTTCTGCAAGGTTAGTCGTAATATTGCTTTCTAATAAGTAAAGCCAATAATTAGTCTGGAAGTATTCGGACAAATGTAATCGAAATTCAGACATCGTAGTCACCTCTTCTCAGAGTAGGGAGTCAGATTCTTTTCTAGGTTATTTATGAAGGCACTGCTGGAAAATTGGCTAAGGTTTTCTTTGTAAATGAAATTTTAAATGATGGAATTAAAACAGCAGAAAGTAATTAAATTAGTTAACCCTTTCAGCAGGTGCCCTCAGCAGCTTCCTAATCAACACATTCTTTGGAGTGCTGAATTCTACATTAAATTGTGAGCATAGTAAAATTTTACATAAGAAAAGTATTGTCTACGCCCCAACGCAAACAAAATGAAATTAGAATACATGCAAAACCTGACCATGCATCTGACAGCATGCCATCCACACTCAACACCATCAGTATTGTCTCTGGTTGCTAAATTGAAGCACTGCTACACTCAGTTCAATGAAGAGGTCAATGTGTTTCAGTTGCCTAGAGACTGATGGTTGCTACAGCAGCGCTTGATAAGCCATGCTAAAATCAGCTTCAGTTCAGAACCACAATACCATTTTAGTATGAGTAAAAGAGGAGTTCAACCTGCCTGAAACGATGTTTGTTATGCAGCTTCATTCTGTATGAGGCAATATATTTTGCGAAATAGAATAACACATACATTCTAATGAGAAGAAAAATGAGATTAAAATTCAAACAACTACGCTTCTTTTGTTCTTTCAATCAAGTCACATGTTGTAAAAGAATTTTCCCCTACAGCAATAAATTCCTTTCATTCCCAGAAGAAAATCAAGTCCTGGAAGTAAGAGACATTTTCTTGGTTCCACCTTTTGAGTGCCCCTCTTTGACAACTCCACTACAAGACAATAAACGGCCTCATATTTAGTAGATCATTGGAAAGCTCCTTTCATAGGTTGCATTTAAATTGATAAGTTGATGAGAGGACAATACAGCACAAATTGATTCAATGGTACACATTGAAGCAAAAATTAAAAATGCATTTTTAATAACTGTACGCTATTTCAAAATTCTAAGTACGCTATTTCAAAATTCTAAGTATTCCATATGAAGCAATTTCAAATGCTAGACAGAATACAAGATAGCCATAGTTCCACAATGATTAGATTAGATTAGATTAGATTAGATTAGATTAGATTAGATTACAGTGTGGAAACAGGCCCTTCGGCCCAACAAGTCCACACCGACCCGCCGAAGCGAAACCCACCCATACCCCTACATTACCCCTTACCTAACACTACGGGCAATTTAGCATGGCCAATTCACCTGACCCTGCACATCTTTGGACTGTGGGAGGAAACCGGAGCACCCGGAGGAAACCCACGCAGACACGGGGAGAACGTGCAAACTCCACACAGTCAGTCGCCTGAGGCGGGAATTGAACCTGGGTCTCTGGCGCTGTGAGGCAGCAGTGCTAACCACTGTGCCACCGTGCCACCCCATGATCATGATGTCAAAAGACTGTTTAGTCAGTTTTTCAACCCAACTAAAAGAGCAATGCTTCAAAAACATGGAAAAAATGTAAAAATTTATTTCCTGCTTTATTTCTGGTTGCAATGGTGTGCATAGCATACTCTAAACTTTGCTGCTTACAACTCATACAGTCAGCTCACTTGAAAAATCATATGGTTAACATTCATACATGACCATTGCACACATTGATACTGTACAAAATTTGAAACAGTTCCATTTATATCATTACAATATAGAAGTACTGTTTAAAGCTAAATAGTATATTTTCTAAACTTATATACCACAGATACTAAAACATTTCATAAAAATTATACATGAACTATACAAACAATCACCATAAATGGCAATGTATAAATTCATGTTGCATACAAGGTGACCCCATACTTTCAGCACAAATTCTGGTTTTTGCATTTCTTGACGACTCCATTCAGACAGGGATTGCTATTAATATTATTAGAAAACTATTTTACTCCAGAAAAATATGTTTTACTTATTGTAAACTGAAACTGGCTCATGGAATCAGGTAGACAATATGGGCCGTGCTGTAAATAAGATGTGCGTGAGTTTAAGATATGTCAACACAGCAGACAGTCTATGGCATGGTGAGTGTTGAACAGTAATAAATAATCCAGTAAAAAGAATTAAGCATAAGATGCTTTTAAGCCAAAGTTGTAACATTTGATAACTTGTCAAATCACTGTGTTGCAGGAATGGGATTCAAAGTCAGGGTGAAATTATGGATCGCATGTGTGGAATGAGTACCCCAAAGGCCTACGTAAAGATTGCAGCTTATTAGTGTGACACATTCAGATTCCATATAAATCAGTTAGAGAAGAGATAACTGGGAAGAAATAACACCACATTGCAGTTATACTAAGCAGTCGAATGTCAATGGTTCAAACGTTACTCGTATACCTCAACAAGCCATTCAAGGATCATGTTTGCACTGAATGGAAAAGGTGGATGGTTGAGAGGAAGAAACCTTCACAGAATGAAAATGCGTACACTGCTCTACTTAATGTTTTGTGTCAATTCATTGTCAAACCAGGCAATGATATGTGTGCACAAAATATCACTGGATGATTCTAAAAATGCGGAATATCTAATTCAACAGATGACAGGAGGATGGCTTGTTGCGCAGACATGACTCTGAAAGCAGATGCACCAGATATCATCCAGAGTGGGTTTGTTGCTTTGAGGACAGCCAAAATTGCTCAGAATGCATATTATGTCAGATACTAAGACAATCAATTTGATGAGATTTAAAATACTCGTGGTGGTTAAAAGCATCTTTGCACAATTATTTGGCCGTGCACGTAGACAGGCTGTTCCAGTTCAGCTACACACATTGGCATCTACGTGGCAATATGGTAAATTGCCCAGGTGTGATCCATAGTTAAAAGTAGGACAAATCCAACCAGGCCTATGTTGTGCTTACTCTGCACTTGCAACTGATTTATGCAAGACTGTTGTTAGGGTTACAAATGGCTTATTTAATAAGGACCGCTCTCTCATTACAGATGACTGGTCATGGTTTAACCTAAGGGTCACCAAATCTCAGGCAAGGGGAGACATTGAGAAGGAGAGTGCTTAATGGTGACCTTTGCTGGTGTGGGAATTGAACCATTATTGGTATTATTCTGCATTGCAAATCAACAGTCCAGCAAACCGAACTACCAACGTATACCACACAAGTTAATCAGTGTTGGCTGTTGGAGTTTTGCCATCCTGTTGTAATCTGAGGTAACCCTCCTCACTGTCCACTACACCTCCAATTTTGGTGTCACCTGCAAAATTACTAACTATACACCTCTTATGCTTGCATCCAAATGGGCAGCATGGTAGCACAGTGGTTAGCACTGCTGCCTCACAGAGACCTGGGTTCAATTCCCGCCTCAGGCAACTGTCTGTGTGGAGTTTGCATGTTCTCCCCGTGTCTGCGTGGGTTTCCTCTGGGTGCTCCGGTTTCCTCCCACAGTCCAAAGATGGGCAGGTCAGGTGAATTGGCCATGCTAAATTACCCGTAGTGTTAGGTAAGGGGTAAATGTAGAGGTATGGGTGGATTGCGCTTCGGCGGGTCGGTGTGGACTTGTTGGGCCGAAGGGCCTGTTTCCACACTGTAATGTAATCTAACCTAAAATTATTGAGCTGTAAATTTTTGGCAAAAAAGTGTAAACTAAAAGCTGCAAAATAAGTCGTCTAATGTGATTGCATAGAAAAAGAGATAAACAGGGGAGTATTGCCCTTTGATGTGAAGGGCACTTCTTGTCACAGGCTACTCGGGTGTTTCCTTTCTTCCTGGTGGTGGAAATTTGAATAAAGATTCATGCGCCTTGTCCCCTTCACTGTGTGGAGAAAGTGAGGTCTGCAGATGCTGGAGATCAAAGTTGAAACTTTATTGCTGGAACAGCACAGCAGGTCAGGCAGCATCCAGGGAACAGGAGATTCGACGTTTCGGGCACAGGCCCTTCTTCAGGAAGTTCCCCTTCACTGTGTCTCTCACCTGCACACACACAACATGGGTGCGGGAAAAAAAAGCACTACCGCAGTTAG
>NC_057714.1:78483359-78600365 GCF_004010195.1 Chiloscyllium plagiosum
GGGGGGGGGGGGGGGGGGGGGGGGTTAAGAAAAAAAACAAAGAAAAACAAAACAAAAAATACACCTACACACGCACAATATGGGTGCTGGGGGAAAAAATAAGCACTACCGCCTAAGGGGGTTTAAAAAAAAAAAGAGGAAAAAAAAAGAAAACATAAACAGGAGAGTTGCCTCTGGAATTGTAGTTTTGTCCCTTTAAGGCCATAAAACGGCAGGCCCTGTACCAACTGCTGCTGTACACCGTCCATCTCTTCTCCCTCACCCATCGCCCGGACACACCTTGGCGTTCCCATTTGCCACCAGGCAGTAGGAATCCCCAGTGGAGGGCTCTCTACGCAGGGGTCCTCCCCCTTTCTTTCAGGGATGTGGGGTGGAAGGTGCTACATGCTTCGCTGCTCTGCAACTGCAGATTGTGGTGGTTCATGGACTCTCAGCCCAGCTGCTTGTTCTGTGGTGCTGTGGAGTCCATGGACTATGTATATATTGGGTGTGGGCGTTTGCACTCCCTTTTTGATTTTCTCTAAAACCTCCTCCTCTGCTTTTGGTTGCACTTCAGTCCCACGCTTCTGATCTTCGGGCACCCGGTACAGGGGAGGGAGGGCAGGTCTGAAGACCTCCTAGTGGATCTGCTCCTGGGCCTGGCCAAACTGGCCATAAATAGGTCCAGGCAGCGGGCAGTGGAGGGGGCCTACTGCCTGCCCCTCTTCCGCGGTTACGTTAGAGCCCGGGTGTCTCTGCAAAAGGAGCACGCGGTGTCCACTGACACCGTGGAGTTGTTCAGGGAGAGGTGAGTACTGCAGGGAGTGGAGTGCATTATTGCTCCCTCCAACTCTACTTTGATTTAATCCCTGCCCTCCCCTTCACTGTTTGATCACATAGCTTTGCCCTTTGATGTGAAGGGCACTGCTTGTCACAGGCCACTCAGGTGTTTCTTTTCTTCCTAGTGGTGGAAATTTGAATAAAGATTCGTGCACCTTGTGTCTTTCACTGAGTCTCACACCTGCACACACACAACATGGATGCTGGGGAAAAAAAAGCACTACCGCAGTTAGGCGGTAGTGTAGGGGTAATAAGAAAAAAAAAGGGAGTATTGCCCTTTGATGTGAAGGGCACTGCCTGTCACTGACCAGCCTGGTGTTTTCCTTTCTTCCTGGTGGTGGAAATTGAATAAATTTGTTTCTCAGTTATTTATCTCACAATTTGATTAAACTGTTGTCTTTCACTGTGTCTCACACCTGCACACACACCACACAGATGCTGGGGAAAATATAAGCACTACTGCAATTAGAAGAGATTCTAAACCTCATGTTTGTTTGCTTGCTTATTTATTTAATTCTTTTTAAACACCCCCACACTACCCTAGCTCTTGTAAATTCCTTATTGCTTCAAACTATTGCTCCAACCGATTAATTCAATCTGATAGGATTCGCAACCAACATTTATTGCAGATATAATCCTTAGTAACACGTAAACTCTCTCAATACTCCCAAATCTGACAAGAAGAGCATATCACTCTAGTAAAGACCATTTTTGCTCCTTCCATCTACAGACCCAGAAAATAGCACCATCTTATTGCTCTACAAAACACTGCTCCTGGCTACCTTAACACTGATGGCTTATATTTTTAAAACTTAATCAAGAGACACGTCGCAATAAAACATATAATCAAGAAAGATCCCACTCTACTCACTCTTGTAGATTTACAGCAAGGTTATACTTATAATTATACAATTATCTGCTTATGTGCTATGACATCTTCCAAACAAGTATGTCAGTTAGTAGTGTGGTTTCTTCCCCTCTCTCTCTCCCCTTCACTGACCATGTGCTGCTATTGTCTAGGAGAAAATAAGGACTGCAGATGCTGGAGATCAGACTCAAATGATCCTAATGAAGGGCTTATGCCCAAAATTTCGATTCTCTTGGTCCTCGAATGCTGCCTGACCTGCTGTGCTTTTAAAGCACTTCACTCTCAACACTGGCTATGGTCTGTCCTTCTCCCTTTTAAAACTGTCATTCTCTTGGCTTTTTTTCTCCAAAGTTCCAAAACATTGTAACAGTTTATAAAACAATAATTGCTGCTCTTGGAATTCGAGGAAATCACCTCCAATACCTCCAAAAAGAAGCAGCTGTTACAGACACAAACTTTTCCCATCCTCCAACTTGGATTACCCAGAATCCTTAAACTGGTTACTTTGGTAGATCAATGTCAGATGGAAATTAACCCTGATTAATATGTGGTGATGCACTCTGGAAGAAGAACAAGGCAAGGGAGTACTCAATAAATTCAGAAGGAAGCTCAGAAGGTCTTCCCCATGGTTCTTGGATAGAGGTAATGCCCCAGACATAACGATACATCAGACATGAAAATCATGATCACCAGAGAAGTGAAAATCATCCAAGATAGTGGCGGAATAGGGTCTTCAGCCAGGGCTTGTCAGCTCTGTCCGTTTTGTTCTCCTTTTATTTCTCTCTCTGGGTTTCTTCCCAGCCTCAGCATAGGCTCATGGTGCTGTCTCAGTCCAGTCTCACAGCAGTCTCTCAGACTGGTCTCTTGCCCACTTGTGGCGGTCTCTTGGCCCAGTGTGCGAGTGGGTCCTGCCAGATATGTTCTGGATGCACTGGAGGGAGATTGGGGAGGCCACAATTTCAGCAGCAGCGATGATATTGCGTCCCAACACAGGAAGAGCAAGGGTGAGGGAGGTCCCTCTGAAAAAGACCTCTGGGTTGCAGTCCACCTGGTCTGGCTGGTTTGTCCATCTTCAGACCCTTCTGCGTCCCTAGTAACTTCTCCTTAGTGATGGCACTACACTCACCTCTGCAACACTTTTCATTTCCTGCTTCACTAACACTGTCACCACGATAAACGCGCAAAGGAAACCTCCAATTCCCTGACTGGGAATCAGACCCAGGCCAAAAGCGCTGAATCCTAACCACTAGACCACCAGGGAAGGCTACTGACTGTCTTCAAGTTCTGGTATGCTGCTGGTGTTTTCCACTGTGAAAATTGATGCAAAGTACCTATTCAGATATTCCACCATTTTGTCATTCCTAATTAGGACTTGTCCAACCTCATTTTCCAGTGATCCAATGTCCTTTCTTGCCTCACTCCTACCTTTCAAATGTCTGAAAAAAAACTCCTGCAATTTTTTTACATTACCAGCTAGCTTACTCTCCTATTTCATCTTCTTCCCCCTTATTGCTTTTTTAGTTGTACTCTGCTGGTTTTTAAAGGCTTCTCAACCTTCTGACTTCCCACAAATCTTCACTATAACATATGCTTTCTCTTTTGCTTTTCTGATGTCCTTAACTTCTCTAGTCAGCCATGGTTCCCTCATCTCACCTCTGCAGGCTTCTTCCTTAGGATGATTTTCTGCTGTCTCGCCCAAATTAGCCCCAGAAACACCTGCCATTGCTGCTCCATTTTCTCTGCTAGGCTCCCCTTCCAATCAAATCTTGCCAGCTCCTCCATCATTTTTTTGTTGTCACCATGACTCAGTTGTAACATCTTTACATCTGATTCCAGCTTCTCCCCCTCAAACTGCAAAGTGAATTCTATCAATCATATTATGGTCACTGAACCAGAGGGGTTCCTTTAGTTTAAGCTCCCTAATAAGTCTGCCTCATGACAAACCCAGACCTGCCTATTCCCTAGTATGTTTACCACAAAGCTGCTCCAAAATACCATCTCGCAGACATTCTATAAATTCCTTTTGAGATTGCTATCAACCTGATTTTCCCAGTCCACCTGCACATTGAAGTTTCCCATAATTATTGTAATAATGCCCTTCTTACATGCCTTTCCTATCACTTGAATTATTTTCTTCCCCACATCCTGACTACTGCTAGAAGGCCTTGGGGAAAGTGAGGACTGCAGAGGCTGGAGACCAGAGTTGAAAAATGTGGTACTGGAAAAACACAGCAGGCCAGGCAGCATCTGAGGAGCAGGAGAATCAACGTTTCGGGCATAAGCCCTTCTTCAGGAATGAGGCTGGTGTGCCAAGCGGGCTGAGATAAAGGGTAGAGGAGAGGGAGTTTTGGGGAGCGGCGCAGGGAATATGATAGGTGGAAGAAGGTGAGAGTGAGGGTGATAGGCCAGAGAGGGGGGTGGGGGTGGAGAGGTCAGGAAGAAGATTGCAGGTCAAGAGGGCAGTGCTGAATCCGGGGTTTGGGACTGAGATAAGGTGGGGGGAGGGGAAATGAGGAAGCTGGAGAAATCTACATTCATCCCGTGTGGTTGGAGGGTTCCTAGGCGGAAGATGAGGCACTCTTCCTCCAGGCTTTGTGTGGTCAGGGTCTGGCAATGGAGGAGGCCAAGGACCTGCATGTCCTTGGCGGGGTGGGAGGGGCGTTCAAGTGTTCAGCCACAGGGCGGTTGGGTTGGTTGGTGCGGGTGTCCCAGAGGTGTTCCCTGAAATGTTCCGCAAGTAGGCGGCCTGTCTCCCCAATGTAGAGGAGACCACATCGGATACAACAGATACAGTGAATGATGTGTGTGGAGGTGCAGGTGAATTTGCGACAGATATGGAAGGATCCATTAGGGCCTTGGAGGGAGGTAAGGGGGAGGCTTGGGCACAAGTTTTGCACTTCTTGCAGTTGCAGGGGAAGGTGCCGGGTGGGAAGGTTGGGTTGGTGGGGGGTGTGGACCTGACGAGGGAGTCGCGGAGGGAGTGGTCTCTCCGGAACACTGATAGGGGTGGGGAGGGAAACAGATCCCGGGTGGTGGGATCTGTTTGGAGGTGACAGAAATGACAGTGGATGATACGATGTATCCGGAGGTTGGTGGGGTGCAAGGTGAGGACCAGTGGGGTTCTGTCCTGTTGGCAGTTGGAGGGGCGAGGTTCAAGGGCGGAGGATGCAGTGGAGAGCATCGTTAACCATGTCGGAGGGGAAATTGTGGTCTTTGAAGGAGACGGCCATTTGGGTTGTTCGGAAGTGGAATTGGTCCTCCTGGGAGCAGATGCGGCGGAGGCGAAGGAATTGGGAATACGGGATGGCGTTTTTAAAGGGGGCAGGGTGGGAGGAGATGTAATCTAGGTAGTTGTGTTGAGTCGGTCACCCGAGATAGTAATGGAGGGGTCTAGGAAGGGGAGGGACAAGTCTGAGACGGTCCAGGTAAACTTGAGGTCAGGATGGAAGGTGTTAGTAAAGTGGATGAACTGTTCAACCTCCTCGTGGGAGCATGAGGTAGCGCCAATACAATCATCGATGTAGCAGAGGAAAAGGTGGAGGGTGGTGTCAGTGTAGCTGCGGAAGATGGACTGTTCCACATATCCAAAGAGGCAGGCATAGCTGGGGCCCATGATGGTGCCCATGGCTACTCCTTTGGTTTGGAGGAAGTGGGAGGATTGGAAGGAGAAGCTGTTAAGAGTCAGGACCAGTTCAGTCAGTCAGAGGGTGTCAGTGGAAGGGTACTGGTTGGGTCGGCAGGAGAGGAAAAAGCGGAGGGCTTGGAGGCCTTCGTGATGGGGGACGGAAGTGCATAGGGACTGGAAGATTGTGAAGATAATGGCGTTGGGGGCCGGGGAAGCGAAAATCATGGAGGTGGAGGAGGGCGTGGGTGATGTCCCGAACGTAGGTGGGGAGTTCTTGGACCGTCATTTCCACCATCATTTCCGCCACCTCCAAACAGACCCCACCACCAGGGATATATTTCCCTCCCCACCCCTATCAGCGTTCCGGAGAGACCACTCCCTCCGCGACTCCCTCGTCAGATCCACACCCCCCACCAACCCAGCCTCCACTCCTGGCACCTTCCCCTGCAACCGCAAGAAGTGAAAAACTTGCGCCCACACCTCTCCATTCACCTCCCTCCAAGACCCTAATGGATCTTTCCATATCTGTCGCAAATTCACCTGCACCTCCACACACATCATTTACTGTATCCGCTGCACCCGATGTGGTCTCCTCTACATTGGGAAGACAGGCCACCTACTTGCGGAACGTTTCAGGGAACACCTCTGAAACCCAACCAACCAACCCAACCGCCCCGTGGCTGAACACTTTAGCTCCCCCTCCCACTCTGCCAAGGACATGCAGGTCCTTGGCCTCCTCCATCGCCAGACCCTGACCACACGACGCCTGGAGGAAGAGCGCCTCATCTTCCGCCTGGGAACCCTCCAACCACACGGGATGAATGTAGATTCATTCCAAAAATCCCACCTAAAAATCTAGAATATTCAACTCTGATAAGAATCTAGTCTATCCTTACTTTTTCCTAATGGGAAGAATTACATAAATACTCCTCAGCCTCAAAAGTCATCAAACTCCAAATCAGTTATCCATTGAAACATGTGCTGACTCACATCCATGAAACCCACACCACTGCCATAACAAGACTGCATTAGTCATCCGAGCATTGTGCACTATCAATTCCATTGCCAAATATTTTATTTTTCTGTAGAAAAGCACATTTTGCAGATGCTGGAGATCTGAAATAAAAACAGAAAGTGCTGGAAAATTTAGTAGACCTGGTAGTGTATGTGGAGACAGAAAGAGAGTTAATATTTCGAGTCCTGTATGACTTCTTTGCCAGACCTACTGAGTTTCTGTTTTTAATCATTTACTAGCTTTGTAATGCATTAATGGACACATCAACTAATTATCCTGAGATAAGTATCACATATCCATTGCTTCATTGGGAGATTTATCTAATCGCACCTAATTGGAAAAATAGTAAGAAGGAAAGGAAACACAGGAAAGAAAAGCAACAAAGTAGTTTCATTTAAAAAGCATATCTCACATCCTGAAGGTCTTCCAAGACTCTCCAACACCAATTAACTATTTTTGAATTGTCAGTTCCCAAATACACAACAAGCTGGTCAGTTATCAGCTTATCTATTTTATTGCAGGAGAAATGTTAATTAGGACACCAGAAGAACAGCCTTGATTTACTTCAAATAATATGTGGTGCTGGAAAAGCACAGCCAGTCAGGCAGCATCCAAGGAGCAGGACAGTCAACCTTTCCAGCATGAGCACTTCATCAGGAACAAGTGGGTAGCCCAAGGGAACTGAGAGAGGTGTGATGGTGATAGGTCAGAGAGGAGGGTGGTGCAGATAGGTGAGAAGGGAGATGGACAGGTAGGATAGTGTCGAGTGAGAGAGTTGGTTCTGGAATAAAGGTGGGGCCAGGGGAAGTGAGGTAACTGGTAAAAATCAACATTGATCCTGTGCGGTTGGAGGGTCCCAAGGCAGAAGATGAGGCATTCTTCCTCCATGCGTCGGGTGACTAGAGCTTGGCAGTGGAGGCAGCCAAGGACTTGCATCCTGTCTCCCCAATGTCGAGGAGACCATGTAGAGAGCAGCAGTCACAGTAGATAACTTGTATGGAAGTACAAGTAAATCTCTGTTAAATGTAGAAAGAATCTTTGGGGCCTTGGACGAAGGTGAGAGGGGAGATGGGGGCACAGGTTTTGCACTTCTTGCGGTGGCAAAACAAGGTGCCGGGAGTGGAGGATAGGTTGGGGGGAGGCCTAACAAGGGAGTCGCAGAGGTCTCTGTGGAACACTGATAGGCGTGGGAGAGAAATATATCCCTCGTGGTGGGATCTGTTTGCCGCCGCCACGGGAGCTCTGTTCCTGCTGTTGCTGCCACCTCCCTGTTCCTGCTGTTGGCGCCACTTCTGGAACCCTGTTCCTGCTGCCACAGACTAGTCGGACTGAAGGGTCTGTTTCCGTGCTGTACATCTAAGTCTATGAATCTGTGCTTAAAGTATTTACTTATGAGGGTAAGGTTTAGTCATGTATGCCAAGAGGAGCAAGTAATTAAAATTTTAAGAGTTACAGAGGTAAATCAGTCTTTGATGGTGAGAAATGAGAAGAGATGTAATTTGGAACGAGTATTGCCAGAAAATGTGGTAATGTGTGGAATTCATGGTGAAAAGAGCAGTGATCCACTGTAAGGTGAGGTTGGACAGTTTGGTGGAGCGGTGGTAGGATTAATAGAGAAATGTTTGGTTCCGAAAATACAGTTTATCCTTGGAAATTATATAACTCGATCAATTGTTGGAATAATGCCTACTGTGGTTGAAAAACCATTGGAAAATTAATCAACTGAGATGTTACAGGAAATATATCCTGGGATTTTCCTGACTCTGTGGTTACAAGGTCACAAGACCACAGATTGAAACTGGAGAGATCAAGGAGTACAGATAAGGAAGTTGAAGTTCAGTTGTCAGAAACTGTTTGAGCAAATGTTTGGGAGAAAGGAAACAAGCACAAGTGAAGGACAAAGTGGATGTTTTGAGTTCAGAGAGGTTAATTGACTTCCAACAAAAAGATTAAAAAAGGCAGTTCTATCAAGAAGCATACACAGATTATAATCTGAACGTATCCCAGAATGTTACTGTCTTAAAAGTGAAGTCTTGATGAGGAAATGAAGACCCATTGCATATTCATAGAATCAGAGAATCATAGAATCCCTACAGTGTGGAAACAAGCCATTTGGCCTAACAAGTTCACACCAACCCTTCAAAGAGCAACCCACCCAAACCCACTCGTCGACACTGTTACTTTACACTTCCCCTGACTAATAGATTAGATTTAGATTAGATTACATTACAATGTGGAACCAGGCCCTTCGGCCCAACAAGTCCACACCGACCCGCCGAAGCGCAACTCACCCAAACCCCTACATTTACCCCTTACCTAACACTACGGGCAATTTAGCATGGCCAATTCACCTAACCTGCACATCTTTGGACTGTGGGAGGAAACCGGAGCACCCAGAGGAAACCCACGCAGACACGGGGAGAACGTGCAAACTCCACACAGTCACCCGAGGCTGGAATTGAACCCGGGTCTCTGGCGCTGTGAGGCAACAGTGCTAACCACTGTGCCACCGTGCTGCCCACAAATGCACCTAACCTACACATTATGGGCAATTTAACATGGCCAATTCACCTAACCTGCATATATTTAGACTGTGGGAGGAAACTGGAACATCCGGAGGAAACCAACGCAGACACTTGGCGAATGTGCAAACTCCACACACAGTTGCGTGAGGCTGGAATCAAATCTGGGTCTCTGGCATTGAGAGACAGCAATGCTAACCAGTGAGCCACCGTTTTGGCAGACGTTCATCAAGTTGTATTCCTGGTAGGTTACAGAAGAACATGTTGTGGGTAGTGCATGAAATACCAGAAGCAGGTCATTTGGGAGCAAGAGAAACTTGAACCAAAATACAAAACCATTTTAATTGGCTTGAACTGCTTGGAGGTGATGTTGAATTTTGCCAGATATGTCACTATTAGTTAATTGGAAAAACTCAGGCAGTGATAAAACCAGCGTCCTAAATACTCAATCCCGCATTTGAGGAACATTTTACAAGAATTTTAATTGATTGCATAGGACCAGTACTTTAAACAAAAAGTGGGAATCTACTTGATTTCTGGAGGCCATTCTATTACACAGTATTGTGGCTAAAATGATTATAGAAGAGTTACTCAAATTTATTACTCAATGCACTCTACGCACAGAAATAGAATCAGATTAAGCATCAAAGTTTATATTAAGATTATTCAAGGAAGTTATGGATAGTTTAGGAATAAAACAATTCAAATCCCCTGCATACCACACAGATTTGCAGCAAGCATTAGAAAGGTGGCATCAATCTTTAAAGACCAAGTTGAGGGCTTATAGTCAAGAGTATTCAAAGAATTGGGATGAATGAATTTATTTTGTCATTTTTGCAAATAGACATGCACCTATGAATCAGTTAAATTCAGTCCATTTGAATTAGTTTTGGGCATGAAGTATGAGTCAGAGTTGCACATCACGGAAACAGAGCCTTCGGTCCAACTCATCCATGCCGACCAGGTCTTTTAACTTAATCTAGTCCCTTTTGCCAGCATTTGGTACAGATCCTTCCAAGCCCTTTCTATTCATATACTCATCCAGGTGCCTTTTAAATCTGGCACCTCAATCCATACACGCGCTACCCTCTGCATGGAAAAGGTGCTTCTTAGGTCCCTGTTAAATCTTTCTCCTCTCAGCTTAAATCTATGCACTCCAGTTTTGGGCTCTGCTATCCTGTGGAAAAGACCTTGGCTATTCATCCTATCTGTGCCTGTCATGCTATTATGAACTTCTCTAAGATCACCCTCAGCCTCCGCTGTATGGAAAATAGCCCCAGCCTATTCAGCTTCTCTCTACAGCTGCGACCCTGACAACATCCTTGCAAATCTTTTCTGAACCTTTTCACATTTCACAACATCCTTCCTGTAGGAGAGAGACCAGAATTACAAGCAATATTCCAAAAGTGGCCTAACTAATATCCTGTACACCCACATCATCAGATCCAAGCTCCTTTACTCAGTGCACTGACCAATAAAGGCAAGCATGCCAAGCACCACCTTCACTATCATAGCTACCTGCTACTCCACTTGCAAAAAGCTATGAACCTGCACTCCAAGGTGTCTCGGTTTAGCAACACTCCCCAGGACCTTACCATTAAGTGTATGAGTCCTGCCCTGATTTGCCTTTCTGAATGCAGCACCTCGCATTTATCTAAATCAAACTCCACCTGCCACTCCTCGGCCCTTTGGCCCATCTGATCAAGATCCTTTTGTACTCTGAGGTAACCTCCTTTGCTGTTGAGTGCAGCTCCAATTTTGGTGTCATCTGCAAACACACTAACCATACCTCCTATATTCACATCCAAATCATTTATATAAATGATGAAAAGCAGTGGACCCACCATCAATCTTTGTGGCACATTGCTGGTCACAAGTCACAAGTCTGAAAAGCAACCCTCCACCACCATCCTCTGTCTCCTACTTTTGAGTCAGTTTTGTACCCATATGGCTAGTTTTCCGTGTACTCCATGTGATCTAACCTTGCTAACTGGTCTACCATGAGGAACCGTGTCGAATGCCTTACTGAAGTCCATGTAGATCAATCCTCTTTGTTACTTGCGCAAAATAAACTCAATCAAGTTTGTGAGACATGATTTCCCACGAAGAAAGCCATGTTGACTATCCCTAATCAGTCCTTGCCTTTCCAAATACAGATCTGCCACTTTCTTCTCAACCAACCTCTGACCAGGCAATACATTCTTTTGCAGATTTTTAAGCTTCCACTATGCCTCCACTTCAACGAAAGTCACTGGCTTATCCTGTTTTCCTACATCAATCTTACCAGTGCATTTTCTAAACCACTAACACTTCGACTTTATGTTGCCTACTTTATTACACTGAAAACATCTTTTTTTTTTTAAATGTTACTTTCCCTCTCATGGGTTTCCATTTTACTAACTTCAAATAGATCTCCTTTTCCCTTACCACCCGAAGATTTCTCTCTTCCCCAATTTCTGTTCTTCATAGTTTGAAATTGATATTGGAAACCAAACTTTGATATATGAACCAACTCAATTAATTGCTATTTCTGCTGCTAATCCTGCAGTCTTAACTCTCTGCTCTTTCACAAGTTCTCACCATTTCAGCAAGTGAATTTTTGAACTTGTTCAAAATAATCAACCTTAAGAGCATCAAATGCCTGATCTATTTTCAATCCACCTATTAAAATTACTTTTTTTTTTCAAATTCTATGTACATTTGACCAGGTTCCCTCCTTAGGTTCCTAAAATGTTGTCTGTAGGCCTCTGGCACTTGCTTATATGCGCTTAAACTGTCTTTTTCACCACCTCATACTCCCTAAATACCTCCTCTGATAGTGATACAAATACCTCACTAGCTCTATCTACCACCTTTGTTTGGATCAACAATACTCACATGGCCACCAGCCATTTCATTTGTTTAGCTACTTTCTCAGATGAAATGAAAAAGGCTTCTCTGTCCTTCTGATCAAACTTAGGCAATGCTGGGACATATTTAAACATATCTCCACCAGGCTTTTGGGATGGGATTGCTCTCCATCATTGTCCTCATCATTACTCCTGCCTTTCACCTCCAGCTCTGCCATTTGAAGTCGACTTCCAGTTCTCAATTCCAACTTCCTCTTCTCCCTTTTTTTCTGTTTTTCTTCTGCTTTCAATTGTAATTTAAACTGTTGCATTTTCTTTTCATGTTCAAGCTTCTCATTTGCAATTGAATTTTAGCAATTTCCAAACATTCCAATTGTATTGCTGACAATTGTTATCTCCTCTTTATCACATTATCAAAATTACCTCTGCTTTCCTCACAGACAACTCCAACTTCAATTTGCTTGCCAACTTTGAAAGTTTTGCCTAGCTCACATTTGTAAAACATCCTAGTGACTTCTTCCAACCACAGGAAACACTTAACTGAAACAACCATTACCACACAATGCACACGGTTTAAACCGACCGAATACAACATCCAAAACAACTCCACCAACGTTCACCACTCATTGACTTTCAGTCCGATAATCCTAACACCAAACAGGAATAGGAGATATTGATCCCAACAAGAGCCCCAATTTGTTATGGACCAGACCAAACTCCCTCAAAATATATCAATGAGATAACCTTGTGCAAAATCTTACATTCCAGATGCAATCAATTGGTTACATTACTCCGCTTTAAGCAAAACACACTTTATTCTTACATTGTAGTTAAAATACAAATAAAACAAAGATTGTCATACATTTTCCAATAGAGATAAGTTAACAGAACAATTGATCGGTTAACTACTAAACAGCAACTGTTCCAACATAGTAACATCCCATAAACACACCCTTGACAAAGTTCAGTTAAATAGATTGTCTCACATGCAATTCCCACAGCAGAAAGAACTCCAGCTTTTAACTCTAACAGAGAGAAAGACAGATTTCACGGTGAACTTCAAAACCCCAGCAACTACTGAAAGGTAAACTACCCTGGTTCTGATGAAGCCTAACTCCATCCATTCATGCTGCTTCTATTGCTCCAAGACCTCAAACTCTTTGCAGATGAACCTCTATTATCCGAAGGACACAGGTGGCGATTATTCGGTTAATTGAATGCCAATAACTTAGTTTAACCAAGCACTGGGACCTTGTAATCTTGTTAGGATAGTCCAAAATTCAGATAATCGAATGTTGGATAATCAAGCTTCCTCTGTACTTTATTAGCTTGGAGCAGACCACTTAGTGCCTGTCTCAACCTCTCCATGAAAAACAAACAGGACAAAATACATCCCTTAAAGCCATAGAATCGCAAGAGTGTGGAAACAGACTCTTCAGCCCAATGAGGAGAAAGTGAGGACTGCAGATGCTGTAGATCAGAGCCGATAATGTGTTGCTGGAAAAGCACAGCAGGTCAGGCAGCATCTAAGGAGCAGGAGAATCGATGTTTTGGGCATTTCCTGAAGAAGGCCTCATGCCCGAAACGTCGATTCTCCTGCTCCTTGAATGCTGCCTGACCTGCTGCGCTTTTCCTTCAGCCCAACGAGTCCACACCGACCCTCCGAAGAGTAACCCACCCAGACCCATCCCACCTACCCTACACAGAGGAACCTTGATTATCCGAAAGCCCCAGGTGGGGAGTATGTTATTTGGATAATCGGATAATTGGCGTTCCTTTGTACATACCCCTGAACACTTTGGGCAATTTAGCACAGCCAATTCACCTAACCTGCGCATCTTTGGACTGTGGGAGGAAACCCACACTGGCACGAAGAGTACGTGCAAATGTCACACAGACAGTAGCCAGAGACTGGAATCCAACCTGGGTCACTGGTGCTGAGGCGCAGCAATGCTAACCACTGAGCCACTGTGCTGCCCTAAGCCACTGTGCCACCCCCATAGTACCATCACACTTTCTAATTTCACATTGCAAATTGAGAGACAGGCTTTCTAACTGCAAATTGAAACTGAAACTTATGTTGAATTACATTTGCAAATATGTACCCATAAAATAAGCCTTCAAGGAAATGTTTTTTTCTTTATCCCCATATTCTGCCTCAAGTTGGGGCATGGATAGGGTAAACAAGGTTGTTTCCCTGGGGTGGGGGGAGGGTCCTGAACTAGAGGGTGTAGGTTTAGGGGAAACATTTAAAAGGGACCTAAGGGCAACCTTTTCATGCAAAGGGTGATGCATGTATGGAATGAACTGCCAGAGGAAGTGGAGGAGGCTGGTACAATTACAACACTTAAAAGACATCTGGATGGATATATGAATATGGAGAGGGATATGGGCCAAATGCTAGCAAATGGAACTCTATTAGTTTAGGTTAGCTGATCAGCATGGATAAGTTGGACCAAAGATAGAGTGGTTTCCGTGCTGTACATCTCTATGACTGTACAGATGTCACTAAACATAGTCTTAAGTTAATTTTCTGCTTTCAGGATAAAGTGGTATTCAAAATAGTATGGAAAAGCCCACAAATAGTGCATGTTCCTGAAGAATAATGGAAGGCAAAGTCGCAAGGATAAAGCTGGTCCATCTTCTTAATATTAAAGATTAATGCATTATTCTGTTATTATTCTTTTCTAACTCTTCTCCTATCCCTTACTCATTCGCGTACAGTGACACACTCAAGTAGAACTCCATGACACACACCGTCAGCTATGTACTCTATGAAGGAGGATTGTGCAGTGTTTGAATCTATTTTCAATTGCCTTTCCTTACAAACCTATTAAATTACTCTTTAGTGCTGAAGTGGAAGTATTACAAGCAGCACCCAAAATCACTCATTCGACTCAATGAACCTCAGCAGAGGTAGGATAGCCTCAGAAGGTCATAAAAGATATGGCAAAGAGCATGACTAAGTAGCATTTGCAGGTAGTGGTGGGAACAGTAACTTTTCAGATTGAAAACGGTTTACTATCTTGATCAGCTGCAAAATACTGGGATTTTCATCTGAAAAGACCTGCACAGGAAAAGCCTGCTACTTGAGCACCTGGTCTAAGGTTATTCAAATCTAGCCAGAACAGCAGGTAAGGTCAGAATTTGCTGTGCATATCACAGAGCTGTGTAGTTTTGTATTACATTCTTTAAGATGTCACAGAACCAAGCAATAACCTCAGTGACAAGATGGTATTCCTTAAAACCATCTTCTAGGTCAGTCAGTGGTCAATCCTCGGCATATTAATTACTCTTTGAATACACCACAGGTGCAGCATGATAACTTTGGTGATCCCACCTATATTGGCTGGGAGCACACAAATTGTGGTCAATCCAGAAATCATTTAAAAAGGGCCACGTCACCAAAGGTAGCATTTAAAGCTGGGTGTACAAGCAACATGGTCTACGATGAGAATGATTTCTGGTCAACGTTTTTAACCCAGCACAAGTCTTCAGCTGTCACTCCTCAGCATGATGAGTTAAATCATATGGGATGACATGGAGAAAGGCATACTGCTGGCAAGTTGAGGATATTGAGTAAGAATAGGCTTGCATTGGAGTAGACCTTGTCCAGTGGCTTGCCTGCTACAACTACCCTCCAGATACAGTATAGGAGGGAATAATGTTGCTCAAGAATGGGTGTCAGTGCAAGTTGCTGGTCAAGGAGTGCCTGCGATGATGCACATTGTTGAACTGAGTTGCACATCAGTGTGTTTAACTGGGACCAAACCGGGTACAGTATTCTGCAGCTGACTGTATGAATACAAGAGCAGAGTTCCTTCAGGTTTTGACTCGTGATTCTTGAGGTACTGGTCAGTTTACCAAGAATGCTTCTGCAAAGAACTACTTTTTCCTCTATGCTGTCTGCACGTGGGTGTTCTGTCAAGGATGATGCCTGGGTAAACAGGGTAGCGACAGTGCTTCAGTCTTAGGCCCTCCAGGTACTGTCTAAAGAATGAAGAACAATACAGCCCATGAGCACACGAACAGGCCCTTCAGCCCTCCAAGTCTGCAACACCACATTTTGTCCTTCCATACTAACAGTCTTCACTTACAGATTTCAGCTTCCTCTTAATGCTGGCACAGTGAAGACTGACTGTATTAGAGACTAATTTACTCCTGTTTGGTTGTAAGGCACCGTGCCTTATAGTAGCTGGCCAGCTTTACAACAGCATTCGTTATCACTGTTGATTTTTCCAACTCTAGGAAGCTTGAACTTAAATGCCACAACAAATATCTGCACAGATGAAGTTCGGGTACTGGGTTGGGGGTAGATCCTTCATCCACAGGTTGAACAGAGCTGTGACTACTACAGACACCCTTGCCAACTTATTCATTTGTTTCCTCCAGATTCTAATCTAGTCCTCTACATATAACCTGAACTCTTTGACCTGGAACAATAATTCAACAGCATCAGTCACCTGGGAAGAGAGGATCTCAGGAGTGTGACAAACACGCCAATATCCCACATTGTATTGAGTTCATGGAAAATAGATCTCACTGAGATTTATTTGAAAGCTATTTTAAAAATGACATTGAAAGGATCTGATCACAAGTACTTCTTCCTCATGTGAAGATGTGCCTTTAAGAGATGCGTTCTCTCCCATTTCTCTTGCAGAGGAGTTTTGTCACAGTTGTAAGTAGCTTCGAGTTTTTCCCCAGTGTAAGACAAAACCATGAGCACGCATAATCAGGCTCTCACAGAGCCAGAGCACTTTGGTTTTGATTTCAGCTGGATTTTTGTTGGCTAGCTGCTGGAGCAGACAGCGAGAGTCCACTCTGCTGCTAGATTTAAGACTCAGACATAGAATTTACCTCTTAGAAATCAGAAGGGGCAGATTGTTTCTATCAGTGTTTCTTTCCATTGGACTGAAGAGAGACAGCACGTGAGAACAAAAACTATTTTGCTGCATTGAATTTAGCTGAAGGGTGTGTTTGTGGGATGCTGCCTATATTGGAACAATTAATAATTAGTGGTTAAATAATACATTGCTTTGTTAAGTATGTCAACAATGTACCAATCCTTTGTTTTGTTGCATTCCAAGAATGTAGTACGCTTTGCAAACAGCTTAGTGGTAAACCAATAGAATCATATCCAGAACAGAGTGCCTTACACTTGCCTTTAAGTAAAATGAAAGTTAGGATCTAGGATATCTCCCATAATATATTTTGGAGGAGACTGGTCTAGTCTCTAACACTCATCAAAAGCCCAAGTGGTCTGCACTCACAGTGTTCTTGACTTCTGGCTTGATCTGCTGTAGGTTTGCTTAATGGCATAACAGACAACAAATCACATGTGCTCATTCCAGGGGTTTCTTCAACACTAGCCCATTCACAGATATTGTGGAAACCCTTCATCCGGCTTTGCAGATTTTTGTCACTCTTGGACTTCAGAGCAACTGGGGAAACTCACTGGGGAAGAAATATGCAATCATTGTCAATTTATTTCATACAGATCATAAATATTGTTAGAGTACCAAGCAACATTAAAATTATGCTAATGGGAGCTATTGTGCAAAAGGAAGAATCCAATAGTCACAGAACGTCATCATTTGGCCCTTGGAATACTAGTTACTAGAAAGCATTACAATTAACCCTTGCTTTATATCTGTAGCCTTGCAAACATTTTTTTCCTCCAAGAACATTCAAAGACCTTTGGAATTTGTTATGTTGCCTCCTGCTTCACAGGCAGCAATTTCCAGGTTGTTCCCAACCAATACATTTAAAAAAAAATCTTCCTTGCATCCATCTGGCATCTCTTGCTCAAAATCCTAAATCAGTACCCTTGCACTATTAGCATTCTAGAAATTAACACTGATCAGAAACTGAACTATACCAGCCATATAAATCATTTGGATACTACAACAGGTCAGGTGCATAAGTCACCTTTGTCTCCCCAGTCCCTATCCACCACAACATAGAAGCGTGATTTAATACAATGCATGGATACAGCTCCAATAATATGTAAAGTGTATGACACCATTCAGGACAAAATATCCACTTGAATTGCACCCTATCCAAAACCATACAAAATGTCAGCCATGTGGAGGATCTACAAGATGTGTTGCAGTACTCGCTAAGGCCCCTCTGACAGCATCTTCCAAACCACAAGCTCTACCACACAGAAGGATAAACTAAGGACTGCAGATGCTGGAGATCATAGTCAAAGATTTACCATATTAATGGCTTGGGTAACAGATATGAATGGGCTATAATTGAATTAATAAATTACACACAAGTCTGTAATATGGCATGAAACGATGACAACATCTGCAGAGGGATATAGATAGGGCAAATAAGTAGACAAAAACTTGATTGGTAAAATATTGCATGAAAAATGAGGTTATGTACTTTGGCAGGAAAAATAGAAGAGCTGATTACAGATAGTTTGTCTATGACACGATGGCTGCTTTCTTGTGCAATCCCGCATTATAGAAAAATCACGCTTTAGAAGCAGCACTTAGTGTGGGTGATGCAGTTGCATCACAGCCAATACAAGTTTTACAAGTTCATGCTTTAGAAACAGTGACCCCAATTCATCAATCGAGTTACAGCGAATGTATGTTAATGAAACATGTGTTATAGCAGAACAACCTGTATTTAAATGAAGACAGACTGAAAAGGGATTTGGGATCCTTGTGCATGAAGTACAAAAAGCTCGTATCCAAATTTAGTCAGGAATACGGAACATAAATGGACTATTAACCTTTATTTCAAAGAGAATGCAGTATAAAAATAGAGAAAATACAAGGTATTAGTCAGACCACACAGAATTCTGTGAACAGAACATCTGAAGATATAATGGAATTGAGGCAATCCAGAGATGGTTCACTATGTTGATCCCACGTATGGAGAGATTGTCTAATGAGGAGAGGTTGAGAATGTTAGGCTCTTTAGAAAAGATGAGAGGAGATTTTATTGAAACGTGTAGGATTATTAGAGGGCTTGAGAGGGTTATTTCCCCTTAAAACAAGAAGCACAAACTCAGTGTAAGGGGTAACCAGCTTGAGAGAGATGGAAAGGATTTTTCCCTAAGATGGTGCTTTTCTGGGGAATTCTTTATTGTAGAGGGCTGTCAAGGCCAGATCATTAAATAAATCCAAACTCAGATTTTTAAATTGAATGAATTTATTGCACATCGCCATAGTTGTGATGCATAAGCCCTTACAGTGGAAGTTACTTCAAACATGTAATTAATATTAAAGAATACAGTGAAGAATTAAGTCCCATCAGGAGGACCACAGAAGTGGCATTAGACATATTAATGGGGGCTGAAGGCAGATAAGTCCCAGACCGTGATGGCTTGCATCCTAGGATCCAGAAATAGTGGATGCATTGGTTATAATTTTCCAAAAATCTTTGGAATCTGAAGAAGAACTAGGAGGACTGAGCCAACGTAACAGTCCTATTCAAAAACAGAGGGATGCAAAACAGAGATAACCATGGGCCAAGTAGCCTAACATCTGTTGCTGGACAAATGTTGAAATCAACTACTGAGGAAGTAAAAGCAGCATATTTTGAAAATCATAATCTAATCAAACAGAATCAGCATGGCTGCATAAAAGGGAAATTGGGTGTGACTAATTTATTAGAACTTCGAGCAAGTTTCAGAGTAGGTAGAGCAGAAACAGTGTTTTATTTGGACTTCCAGAAAGCATTTCCAGATTGGCAACCTGCAACTGACCAATTTCCACAGAGATCAGTACTGGGACAACAACCATTTACAATAAATATCTTAATGACTTAGAGGAAAGAATTGAATGTACTGTCACGAAATATAGGTGGAAAGGCAAGTTCAAAGGGGATACAGTTTGCAGAGAGATATTGATAAGTTAAATAAGTGGGCAAACAGTTGGAAAATGGTGTATAATGTGGGAAAATGTGTTGTTCATTTTGGAAGTGAGAACAACAGAACACAGTGTTATTTAAATGGAGAAAAGCTGCAACACAAAGGGATTTGGGGTTACTTCTATGTGAAACATAGAAAGCTAGTATACAGGTACAGCAGGTCATCAGGAAGGCTAGTGGAATGTTGGCCCTTATTTCAAATTGTTTGGAGTTTAAGAGTACAGAAGTTGTATTGCAAGTGTACAAGGTGCTGGTGGGACCACATCTGGAGTACTGAGAGCAGTTTTGGTCCCCTTATTTAAGGAAATATATCATTTCTTTGGAAGCAGTTCACAGAAGGTTCAATGGAATAATGGTATGGTGAGATAGTCTTCTGAGCAAAGACTAAACAGGTGACAACTATACTCAGTTTTAGTGTGAAAGGTGATCTCTGTGAAAAATATAGGATTCGGTTCACAGAAGGTTCAATGGAATAATGGTATGGTGAGATAGTCTTCTGAGCAAAGACTAAACAGGTGACAACTATACTCAGTTTTAGATCAGAAGTGTGAAAGGTGATCTCTGTGAAAAATATAGGATTCGCATGGTATGTACACGGTAAACGCTGAGAGGATGCTCCCCATCATGGAAGTCTAGGACCAGAGCACATTATCTCAGAGTAAAGGGACGCCAATTTAAGATTGAAATGAGGATAAATTTCTTCTCTTGGAGGATTAAATTTATTCGGACCTCCTTGCCACAGAGAGCTGTGGGGCACAATCCTAATATGTACTTGAGGCTGAGATAGATTCTTGATCATTAGAGGAATTAAGGGCTATTGGGAAAGGTCAGGAAAGTGGACAGGAGTAAGATCAACCATGCTGGCTCAAGGAGTTGAATGGCCTATACCTGTTTCTATTTCTTATGGTCTTATAGTACCTCACTTACACCCAATACATGTCGTCCTTAATGGCTGCTCCACCATAGATTATCCTGTCAATCATTAGTTTCAGTTTCATTTTATAGGTTAGCTGATTTCAAGTTTAGAAATGGTACATTATTTGTTCTTTCCCTCTGCTAGATAAACAGGACTCTGTTCCTTTTTCGCTGTCTCCAGAATGAAGTCCAAATTCCAGAGTGAAAAATTTTGAAACTGAATTCAATAAAAATAATAATTATGAACAAGGAAAAAAAAACATTGCCAAGAAACCTGCTGGACTGCGTACAACAGAGTTTATGAATATTCCAAATGGAGGTGCTCAATGAGTCTGGTTTACACGCAACTGTAATCTTACACTATAGAGTCAATTCTTAACACTTGCAGAAGTGGCCTGTTTTAAAATAAGTCATAAGCAAACTATTAAGTATAGGACAAGTTGATTCTAGTGTAGTACTGTGGGTACCATATTTTAGTCAGATTTAAATTGGTACCTATCTTTTGAAGGTGAGGGTTGAGGCATTGCTCAGAAGTAGAGCATGGGAGTACTTTTGATTCTGATCAATATTGCTTCCTTGAATATCAATGAAACAGGTGTATGGTCATGCATTCTGTTGCTACTGTGGGGCTTTGCTGTGTTCAATTTAGCTGCCACTTTTCCAACATGAGAAGAATAACTACACTTTAAAGCACTCACTGATAAAATGCTTTGGTACATCTTAGTGCAAGATAAATGTGTGCTATTCCTTTTCATTAAGAATAGACTACTATTTTTGGGCTGACAAGAGTAAGGAAGAAATGTTGTCTCGCTGTCTTGCTCACATCCAAAGCATAATTTTATTTTTAAAATGGGGAATAGGTGAAGTAGTTTCAAATGGGCTGTTTTTTTCTTATGGCGATTCTACAATGGACCAATCAGCTACCCAACTGAATGGCAAATGTGCCAAAAAACAGGCAAGATAGATAGTTGCAGAACTATCTTACCACTAAGAATTAGGTGTTACTGGGTCAACACAGAGAAAGATCTGACTCAGGTACAGCACCCGGACACCTGAAACACGAAGTAAGCATCTAAGAAAAATGAGGGTGGATTCAAGACACAAAATTAATCACCAGGGAAAGTTACAGAACATTCATTCATTTTCTTTTGAAATATTTAAAATGCATCTGATGGAACAAAGTACAATGAAATTAACAAGGAAGTAACATCAGACAACATCAAGTCATAGAGTAAGAGATGTACAACATGAAACAGACCCTTCGGTCCAACTTGTCCATACCGACCTTTTATCCTAACCTAATCTAGTCCCATTTGATGGCACTTGGCCCACATCCTTCCAAACCCCTCCCACTCATATACCCACCCAGATACCTTTCAAATATTGTAATTGTACCAGCCTCCACCATTTCCACTGACAGTTCATTCCATACACGCACCACCCTGTGCCTGAAAAAGTTTCCCCTTTGTTCCCTTTTAAATATTTCTCCTCTCACTGTAAACCTATGCATTCTAGTTCTGGATTCTCCCATCCCAGGGAAAAGAACTTGTCTGTTTAGCCTATCCATTCCCCTCATGATTTTATAAAACCCCTACAGTCAAGCCTCAGCCTCCGACACTCCAGGGACAACAACCTCAGCTTATTCAGCCTCTCCCTAAGGTAAAGTGCATCAAAGCTGAGAGACATTTACAGACATTGTCAAGGATAATGAAAGGAGTAATATATATTGGAAATTCTAAAATATTGTTAGAAAAGTGAGGCATATTGTCAAAGTTGTTAGTTTTGTACTCACCTCAGACAAATACAAAAATGTCAAATTTCAAATAGTCACAACAATTTACAATATGGAGAAAAAAGGGTTTCAACCAGTTACTATGTCAACTCTGAGTTAGTCTGTAAATGAATCACGCCCACACAGAACAGGCTATGGCAAATGACGAACAGAAATGGGTCTTCCAGCAAAAAAGTGATATAATAGTAATGTGCCACTTCCAGGCTAAAAGTCAAAAACTGCTAACCTGTCAAATAACCATATTAGTGAAGGAATTTAATGTTAGTGAAAAATTGGTGCAAGAATGAAAGGAAAGGCATCCATCCTGAAGATGATGCTAAAGACCAAATATGCTAACAGAAAGGGGACCGGACACTGGCCTGATCTTGAGAAGCAAATATCAGAATGGGACTTCAAAAATCATCGAGTTACACTGCATCTCTGGTGAAAACGTGCATTGAAGCAGACCAAATCAAATCACAATTCCTGCAAAAATTTCAGACCAAGGCATAGTCAATGTTGCTGCTTTACAGAATGAAATAGTCTTATGTTGTAATAGAAGAACAAGATTAGATTAGATTACATTACATTGTGGAAACAGGCCCTTCGGCCCAACAAGTCCACACCGAGCCGCCGAAGCGCAACCCACCCATACCCGTACCCCTACCCCTACATTTACCCCTTATCTAACACTACAGGCAATTTAGTATGGCCGATTCACCTGACCTGCACATCTTTGGACTGTGGGAGGAAACCGGAGCACCCAGAAGAAACCCACGCAGACACGGGGAGAACGTACAAACTCCACACAGTCAGTCGCCTGAGGTGGGAATTGAACCTGGGTCTCTAGCGCTGTGAGGCAGCAGTGCTAACCACTGTGCCACCGTGCCGCCCAAGATGGCACAGATACTACCAAGGGACTACAATGCCAAAATTTCCAGTTGTAATGGCTTTGTCATCAGACAGCAGCAAAATCACAAGTATCACTGAGCCACATCAGTGTCATGAATGAAGCACTCCTGAATTTCAATATGCTTAATGGGCTGTGTGCAAAATTTTAATAAGTTTTAGTGAGAACACCAGCATGAGAAGACAAGATTCACATTGGCACTAGGCCTTATTGCAGATCTATGCAGGTCTACCTATACCAAATAGAACACAGCAGTTCAAGTCAGCAGCTCACTACCGCCTTCCCAAGTGCAACAAATGCTGGTCCAGCCAGCAACATCCATTTCTCCTGAATAAACAAAAGAAAAATCCCAAAAATAAAGTCATGCCAAACATGAAGTCCCCACTAGGAGATTCTGCCCATTCCCATGTCAACAGGTGGATTTGTAAAGATGGAGTGAAGATACTCATCAATAATTTACGACCCAGTGTCCTATGTAAAGGATAAAGGCCTGTAGTGCAGGATGCATTCAGATCCCTAATAACAAATGAATTCAAAAGATGCCTGGGAAGAAATAACACCCACATTACAGTTACATCAGAAGGTAGGAAGCCTGTACTTCAACTTTTAAATGCGTGTTTCAACAAACTATCCACAGAGCATGTTACAGTAGAATAGAATTAGTAAAAGTTTCATGGACGAAAAGAAAAGTGGAAGTATGCATTCTCTCTCACCTGATGCTTGTGTGATGGCATTATCTAATTGTGGGATCTAATTCCTACATAAAGTATCATGAAATCATTCTAAAAAGACAGAACATCCAATTCAATGGAAAGAAAGATAAATTATTGTGGTGAGATGATCCTGCAAGTTAAAATGTCAAATCTGATTCAGGGTATGATCCTTACAATGATACGACTAATCGTTTAAGTCATTGAGACAAAATGACTAAAGCAATTCAAATAACTTTTTGCATTGATTGCCAAAGCGAATCAATTTGACAGTATTTTTAAAATCTGTGATAGCAACTGAAGTACCTTTGCACAAACATTTCATTAAATAAGCCATGCAACATTAATGTAGTCTGAATTTCAAGTTGTTTTCATATTTCAAAACTGCAACCACCCACTCCAGAGGCCTTAAAAGGGCATTTTAAACACCATGGTGGGACTTTGATGCCTGAACCAATAGCCACATTTACTGCCAATTCTAATGGTTATTGGGAGGTGGTGGGTAGCTGCCATCTTGAACCACTGCAGTCCCCTTAATGGAGGTACCTCTACAATGCTGTTAAGGAGGGAGTTCCTGAACTTTGACCCAATATCAAAGAATAAATGGTGATACATTTCCAAAGTCAGGATGCTGTTTGGTTTGCAGAGAAACTTGCAGGTGGTTAAGTTCATATGCATTTGCTGCTCCTGTCCATCTAGATGGTAGTAATCATGAGTTGGAAGGTATTGTGTAAGGAGGCTTGTTGAAATTCTGCAGTGCACATTATGGCACACATTACTGTCACAGTGGTGGAGGAAGTGAATATGTCAATAACACAAATCAAGCAGATTGCTTTGTCCTGGATGGGATTAAACTTTTGAATATTTTTGAAGCTACACTCATCCAGACAAGTTGGGAATATTCCAACAAACCCCAGATGTCTTGTGGACAGTGGACTGGCCTTGTGGAGTCAGGTCATTGCAGGATTCATAGCCTCTGAACTGCTCTTCTAGTCACAGTGTTTATATGGCAAATCAAGTTTAATTGCTGGTCTATGGTAACTCCCTGCACTCCAGGATGTTGATAGTGGTGGATTCAGTGATGGTGATGTTGTTGAATATCATGAGATGATTCTAAGTTCTCTATTATTGGAAGTAGCACATCTGTGATAAGAATGTTAGTTGTCGTTTGCCTTCCCATGCCCGAATACTGTCCAGATTTTGTTGCATGGTTTTGTCCACATTTCAACACAGTGACCACCCACATCAATTCATATTTTATGCAGTGTGAGTCGCATCCATTTTTGGAAGAACGTTTATTTTTAAAAAGAGTCTTCAAAATTCATCACCATAATCTATGGTGCTTGTTGTTTATTGACTGGCACAAAAAGAATTAGAGAATCATTTTATAACTTCACAGTCAGTACTTAAATATTAGCTGTGAGCATTTACCATTTATTTAATGGACATAATGAATGGTCTTTTGAAGTGAGGCAAACAATTAATACAATTTTCATTTAACTGTGCGAGAATAGCTGGTTCACACAAGGGCTAAGTTCAATTCCCACTGCATTACTAATCTGACCCAGTCAGCAATTCAAATCGTACATGGAGAGGTAGGTAAAAAGAAAATAATTCAGACATTATGCCCTGATCTTTATTTCTTGCCAGAATTGTGCGAGTAAAAGCAGTACCTGTGATGACCCTACATTCAGTCTATTCTAACATTAACCAAAGATGATTTGCCACACAGTTAAAATATCAAGGACATTATGTGCCCAGAGAACTGAGCACAGGCAGATGATTTTTGTTTTTCCCCAAATGTGACTGAGGGCATATTGGTAGAAAAAGATGGGGTCAAAATAATATTGTATTCCAATAAAAAAGATCAAATTATAGGTTTCATGCTACAGTTAAGCTAGGGTCTTTTAGTTCTTAAACCAGTAAATAATCTCTTACCTGGGTTGTAGAAACCATTGCTGCAACAGAAACAGGAGCTGAAGGTGATGTGCACATCTGTTGTGAATGGGCTGCACTTTGTGGAGGTAAAATAGAACTGGAAAGTGGAGTACTGCAGATCAAGCCTGGTAGAGTATTCTGCAGTGAAACTGGTACGTCATTACTTGTGTAAACACCTGAAAAGAAAAACAGATTGTGCAAATCTCAGCTCAAAAATTAATCTAACTTACTATGTGAAGCTTCGCATTCATCAATATGCTGCAATCATTTACAGAAATGCTCATTGAATATTGTCCCATTTAGTATTGCTTTGCTTTAACACTGGTAAGATTTTGGATCTGGATAATTTAAGTGTGACTTGATTGGTTTTAATATAGTCAAAATCAAAAGTCACAACATCAAGTTATAATCCAACAGGTTTGGACAAAAAAAAAAGAGTAGAGGTGCTGGAAAAGCACAGGTGTCAAGCAGCATCATAGGAGCATAAGATGAAGGGGTCCTACCCAAAATGCCAATTTTCCTGCTCCTCTGATGCTGCCTGTCCTGCTGGTGCTTTTCCAGCACCACTCTAATCTTGACTCTAATCTCCAGCATTTGCAGTCCTCACTTTCGCATAAGTTTGAATAAAAACCTGGTGTCATGTAATTTTTGACTTTATCCACTCCAGTCCAACACCAGCGTCACCACGTGGTTTTAATGTAGTTTATCATGCCTCAGTCAACTGATACCATTTCAGCAAAACATTTCCTCCACTTGAGGCTGCTCACCACACATTGCTACCCAGAATAAGGGTTGCCAGGGATGTACATAGTTTTCAATATCTTTGTTGATAGAAGTCATCCATTTAATTATTTCTGCTGACAATTGTAAAAAAAAAAGGTTTTCATTCAACTTTAGTGACCTTTTTTAAAAACCATAAAAAACACTTTCGAATGGAAGTTGTGTCAAATAACTATTCTTGTCATTTTATCATACTCAACAAGTTTTTTAGATTGCCACGTCAGTCCAAGCCTGGATATTTCCAGATCTCGTTGTATTTGAATGTTGACTGCTTCAGTATCTGAAGCATTTCTTATCAATTTCACCCTAATATTTACAGAAACAATCCCTGGCAAATTTCTTGGTTGTTCGGCTCGCCTTCCACTGTTCATGTTCCCTGACATCACCATACCATACCACCCCACACCCATCACCATCATCCATTATCAACAGCACATGCATTTCAACCCTCCATGTGGCCCAGGCACGGATCATAGATTAGTCTTCAATTGGTCAAAAAAACAGCACAAATAAGCCAAGTCTTGCAGGAGCAAATTACTGCAGTTGCAAGAATCTATGCTGAAAACAAGAAATGTTGGAGATCACAATGGGTCAGGCAGCGTCCATGGAGAGAAAGTAAGCTAACGGGGAGTCTGGATAACAACATCAGAGCTGGCGTGAAGTGTGGAGGGGCCAGCATTTATGCAATTGGGGGAAAGGGGGGGGGGGGGGGGGGCGCATGGGAACACCAGAGCTGCAGGAAAGTCAGGGTCATGCTTACACATGGACCAGAGTTGATTTTAACACAGCATCCCACTCATGCCCACATTTCTGTCCTCAGCATGCTGCAATGCTCCAACGAATTACAGCACAAACTGGAGGAACAACATCTCATCTTCAGACTAGGTACCATACAAACTTCTGGACTTAATATTGAGATCAACACCTTCAAACTGGGAACCCATCTCCATTCCTGCCCTTCCTTTTAGCTTTACTTTTACATCTGTCAGCATGTCCTCTTTCCCCTTCCCCAACCCCGGTGGGACTGTTTTCTCCCTCCAAAGTGCCACTTAGACAAACATTTTGTTCTGCCATTCTCACATTCTGATCACTTCGTCTAAACTAGCAACATCCTTCCTGTCCCACACCCCACCACCTTTATTGCATAAATGCTCCTCCCTCCACACTTCATGCCAGCTATGACAAAGAGTCATCTAGACTCGAAATGTTAGCTTGCCTTCTCTTCGTGGATGCTGCCTGACCCGCTGTGATCTCCAGCATTTTATTATTTTCAAGCCAAATATTATTATTGATTCTATCGCATCACAAAACTTACATTGTGTAATTAACTGTACTCTTTCCTAACTTTTCTCTCCTGTCCTATACAACATAGCGCATTTTCCACTGCTCATGTTGTAAGACATTTATTTTAACCTTCCCTCTTGCTTGTAAAATCTTCATCGGTGTCTCAAGTTACTTACATTTTTCAAAAATATTTCCAGTTTATTTCTCAAAATGTAAGTTTCTCTGTTGCTGAAACGAATGCATCGCTGACAAGCTTTATCTTCCTATCATCACAATGCTCAACTCTTCAATACTGTTCACTATCTTTAATGTCAGCAAAGTGTCTCAGAAACATTGATCATAAATATTGAGGACACCAGGAAGAGCTTCGGTGGTTTTGTACAATATAGTATCATGTGAACATTTACCTCTACCTCAGACAGCAGACAGGGACTCAGTTTCATACCTTCCAAAAGACATCAACGTTGACAATGCAACATTTTCCAATGTTGCAATTAAGTGTCAGCCTACAATCTGTGTTGAAATTTCTCAACTGCAACTTGATTCCTTGAACAATGATGCAGATGTGACAAAAGGAGACATAAATAAGGTAAGTGGTACGATGTTAAGAGAAATGCAGGAACAGAATGGTGCGCAGAAAACTTCGGAAATGACAATACAAATATATAAGGTTGTCAGTAAACTATAAACTTTAATACATCACTGGTAGACAATAGCTAGAGTACTATGTACAATCCAACACAATACTTGTGAAAGGTTATCAAGCTCATAAACAGGATGTAGAGTAGCTTTGCTTGGAAGGCATTACAGATGAGGTACTCCTGCTACGAGACATGAGAGAAGCTGAATTATTCTCTTTAGACCAGAGATGATAAAGGGAGAGTTTTCACAAGAGATGTATAAAATAAAACTGTTTTGCTAGATCAAGAAAATGCAAATTGTTGGCATCGATAGGAAGCACGACAACAAGAGGCAGATTTAAACTGATTTGTCAGAAAATTGGCAGAGGTGTGATTAGGTTTAATGATTTGGAAGCACCATCTGAGAGATGCTTCAACTTCAAAGAGAAATTGGATAAAGGTTTGGGGAAGAAATATGCATGGGCTTGGGAAGAGGACAATAGGAATGTTTGCTTCAATTTTCTGACACTATGTAAAGTGTTTCATTATATCTATTTCAATGTAACAAATAAAAACAGAAAAATATTGCTAATGAAATGGGGATCTCCTTAAAAATATCATATGCTCAGTTTTATGAAGTCAAAATCCAAACAAAACCTGATTCTGTAAACACTTTATTTGCTGGTTCTGAAGACAGAACATTCTTCTTTGAATTAAGATCCATGGTAATTGTTTGCAAAAAGGATTCAAAGACCAATTTCCTTGTACCTGGTTTCATTTATGTCTCGGGTCTCATTAAATTATGGAAGGAAACAATGCTTTTGTGTACTGCATTAATACAAGGCAAGCGGCTGTTGACCCAGAAAATGCATTAAACTTGATACATGAATTCTTGCATTTATTTAGTTTAAGCTTCCTGAAGCCTGCAAAATTGTTGTACTTAGCACATAGGTTACAAACTAGACAAAAACTCAAGCATTGGCAAAGGAGTTAAAAAGAAAGCAAAAACTTCCAGCATTTTCTGTTTTGAACCTAGATTTTCAGCACCTTCAGTATTTTATTTCTGGATTTTCAGAATATTCCAAAAGCTACAAAGAAAAATTGAAAATCATGGCAAAGAAATTCCAAAGAACAGGGGTCAAGGCAAAGGAAATGGAATGGTCAAAGAACACAGTCAAAGTAAGGGATAGGAGGTAAAACTGGATGAAACTCAGGATGGGACAAGAAGCTTAATAACATTAAGATAAGAAATAGATTTTAAATTAAAAGCAATGAGCAGTTGGAGTCTAAAATACGGCAGTGTGTGTTAGAATAGTTGAAGGTTGCGCAAGGAGGAAGTTGGAAAGTATTTAGTTAATTACTTTACCAACACTATTCTTAAGGGTTTATTAAAAAAAGCAATTTTAATGTCCAACCAGTTATTGTCATTTATATAAATGATTCTGATGTGAACACCAGAGGTATGGTTACTAAGCTTGCAGATGACACCAAAATTGGTGGTGTAGTGGTCAGCAAGGAAGGTTACCTCAGAGTACAGTGGGATCTTAATCAGATGGGCCAGTGGACTGAGGAGTGGCAGACTGAGTTTAATTTTCATAAATGTGAGGTGCTGCATTTTGGAAAGGCAAATCAGAGCAGGACTTACCCTTACACTTAATGGTAAATTCCTGGGGAATGTTGCTAAATAAAGAGACCTTGGAGTGCGGGTTCACAGTTCCTTGAAAGTGGAGTCGCAGGTAGCTACGATAGTGAAGGTAGCATTTGGCATGCTTGCTTTTATTGGTCAGTGCACTGAGCATACAAGTTGGGATGTCATGCTGCAGCTGTACAGGACATTGGTTAGGCCGCTTTTGGAATTCTGCACTCGATGCTAGTCTCCTTCCTATAGAAAGGATGTTGTGAAACTTCAAAGGGTTCAGAAAGATTTATAAGGATTTTGCCAGGGTTGGAGGGTTTGAGCTATCAGGAGAAGCTGAATAGGCTGGGGCTGTTTTCCCCACAGCGACGGAGACTGAAGGGTGATCTTATAAAAGTTCATAAAATCATGAGGGGCACGAATAAGGTGGATAGCCAAGATCTTTTCCCAGGGTAGCGGAGTCCAAAACTGGAGGGCATATGTTTAAGTTAGGAGAGAAATATTTAAATAGGACTGAAGGGACAACTTTTTCACACAGAGGGTGGTGCATGTATTGAATGAGCTGCCAGAGAAAGTGGTAGAGGCTGGTTACAACATTTAAAAGGCATCTGGATGGGTATATGAATAGGAAGGGTTAAGAGGGATGTGGGCCAAATGCTGGCAAATGGGACTAGATTAATTTAGGATAGCTGGTCAGCATGGATGGGTTGGACTGCATGGTCTATTTCAATGCCATATAGCTCTGACTCTATGAACACATCAACAAATTTACTAATACCTTTAAGAAAAGAAACCCACCATTCCCAGTGACCAATTCAATTCCACACTACTATAAGTTGACTCTTAATTCTCTCCTCCGTTATGAAGCTAAACATCGAAACAGAATGCAAACAAGGTACAGCCAAGACCATTCGATCCTACTAAATTCTCTTTCCTAACATTGGGTCTTGGGACAAAGTTCGGAGTGTGTCAAAATTGACAGCTGCCCATAGACAGGCCAAATAACCATCAAATACAACCATATCTACTGAATTCTCAGACTCTTTCATCACTAGCCTGTGGAAGCCTTATCCCATCAGGAACATGGATAGAGTGTAATCTGTGGATGACTCTTTGATTGTCTTAACCATTTCAGCTACTGCTTTTAACATTTTGCGAACCAGAATATTATACAAGTGCAAGGTGCAAGATGAAAAAGGAGAATACGGAATGGATGCTGAAATAGTTAGCACTAATTTCCATCCAGCATTACTGCTGGCAGTGGTAGAACATACCATAGGATGTAGTACAGGGCTACATAGTAAAAACCATAAGTGAACACTGTCTGCTTGTCATTTAAAATACTTTATTTTTTAAAAATCAGCTTCTTTAATCTTATCCTATTGGTGACAATAAACTTAATAAATTCTACCATTACAAATACAGCTTATTTCCAGCTCAACAACATTTTCCACTTAAAGGCCTTTTCTGAAACCTTTGTCCATGCTTTTCACATCTCCAGATCTGTTTGCTCAATATTCTTACTGTAGGTTTTCCAACCTTCTTTCTATGCAACCTTCAACTGTTCCAACACACGATTACCTATTTTGTACTCTAGTTGCTCATTACATTGAATTTAAAATCAATCAATTTCCTATCTTAATACTCTCAAGGTTCTTGCCCCATCTTATGCTTAAAGTTTCATCCAGTTTTACCTCCCATCTTGAATGTGGTTTCTGTCCATTCCTATTTCTTTTGCCTTGACCTGTTCTTTGGAATTCCCTTTCCGTGACTTTCAGTTTCTCTTTCTAGTGTTTGGAATATTCTGAAAATCCAAAAGCAAAATACTGAAGAAGCAGAAAATCTAATATCAAAGCAGAAAATGCTGGACGTACTGTGATGGCTGTGAAAAGAGTGAGACAGAGTTGACTTTTTAGATCAACAACCCAGTTCTGATGAAAGATAGTTGACTGGAGGCACATTTCTGTTTCACTCTCTGCAAAGACTGCCAAATTTGCAGCATTTTGTGCTTTTCATAGAATTATAGAAGCCCTACAGTGTAGAAGTGCCATTCGGCCCATCCAGACCACACTGACTCTCCGAATGTCTGTTCACCCACACCCACCCTCCTACATTATCCCTGTAACCCCACATTTACCACAGCTAACCCACCTAGCCTGGACAGTAGATGGACAATTTAACATCTTATTAATAACACCCCACAAAGCGACTGTATAGTGTAAATAACTAGAATAGAATCCTCTGCAACACTTCCAACCATACCAAGGTGCAAGTGTGCAGGCAAGTATGGGGGGGGGAGAAGGGGGAGGAAAGAGAGAAGGAAATGAGGGAGGTTGGAGCAAACCAAGGGAGGATGAGCAAAAAGATAGATGATTTTATTTAAATACTAAGTTTTTTTTGTACACAAGTATATGCAAACACCCACCTGAACCTGCTGGAGATGAGCTGACACTAAGATTCTGTAAACTTCCATTTCGGAGTAGGGATGGAGATTTCTGCAGACTTACACTTGCCACACTGCCTGCAGCAGATGTAACTGATGACGATGGTGATACAGATGAGAGAGAAAGCTGAGAAACATTATCTTTATTTTTACTTCCTTTTGGTCTGCCAGGTCCATGTTTGTACTTTTTATTTCCCTTTCTCTTTTTTTCTTTTATTGCCTCTTCCTCCCCGACTGAATTTTGAGCTCTTTTATACCCTGATACACCACTTGAAGTAACAGTAGTAACATCAGAAATGTCTTTATCTTCACAACCACTCTCAGTCTGTTTTGAATGTTCAATGTTTATTATTTCAGGAGGTCCAGATGTTGGTGGGAGGCCCAGCACAGGACTATTACTAATTAAAGTCCCTTCTTGGTCAAGAGTTTCTCCTTTAGCTGTCTCTCTGTTTGAGGACTGTTGTGAATTGCTGAAACTATCACTTCTTGTATCTGGTTCAGTGAAAGTTTGAAACTCTTGCGGTGATTGGACTGAACTGCCAGATGATTTTATGCTGGATGGGGTTCCTATTAGATTGCCTGTAACAAAAAAGAAATTCACTTATGAAGCTCTATGAGTAAGGTGAATGAAAAAAAAGTAGTACTGAATTTTGATTTTTTAATTGATCTATAAAATGAATAGTTTAAAACTGAAATGTCAAAATTAGCTTTAAGCAAATAAAATTGAATACCGATTTCAGTAATTTGCTTTTTCCAACTTTAAAAGATCGGTTTAAAGTCTTACATCCCATTTACAAAATCAGCTTCACAAATAATTTTCACAGCACATTTTTTACAATGTAATTAAAAGTGCATACACTACAAAAACAATATTTGCTGGGTAGCATTCCTTAGTTCTAAAACCTAAGCCGTGATTCTGAAGACATGCAAAATAAAGACTTCTTGATGACTAATTCTCCAGATTAATTAAGCAATAGCAAGTAGATTTTAATTAGTCAGGTATTCCAACAAGGTATTGATTTTTAAAAAAGTGTTAGACTTAGTTTTATGAATTAATATTTTTTTAAAAAATCATTCCGTGGATGTGGTCATCGCTGGTTGGCCAACATTTATTGGCCGGCCCCGAGTCACCCTTGAGAAGGTAGTGGTGAGCTGTCATCTTGATCCATTGTAGCCTATGTGGACACACAATGTCATTAGAAAGGGAATTCCAGCATTTTGAACCAACACTATAGGAACAGTGATATATTTCCAAGTCTGAATGGAGAGTGGCTTGGAGGGAACTAGCAGGTGGTGTTCCCATGTACTTGCTGCCAAGTCCTTCCAAATGGAAGCAGTCATGGATATGGAAGATGCTGTCTAAAGAGCCCTGGATGAATTTCTGCATTGCATCTTGGAGATGGCACACAGTGCTGCTACTGAGCACTGGTGCTGAGGGACTGAATGTTTATGGGTGCAGTGCCAATTTAGTGAACTGCTTTGCCCTGAATGATGTCAAGTTTTCTGAGCGTTGTTAACCATTTTGCTCTCCTCGAGGCCCTCTAAATCACAGATACTAGTCTTTTGATTCACCCCTATACAATATTAAAAAGACAGTTAAAGGTACTTAAAACAACAGAGTCTATAGGCTTTGACATTATCCCAGCTGTGATACTGAAGATATATGCTCCACAATATTTGAATCCCTCATCAGGCTGTTTAAGGAGAACTACATCATTGGTACCTACCCAAATTGCCCAGGTATGTGATACCCTGAAAATGGAGGACAAAACCAACCCAGTCACCAATTAAGCCAGTCTACTCTTGACCATCAGTGAAGTAATAGTACATGTCATTACCAGGATTATCAGGTAGTGCTTTTGCACAATAACCTCCCCATCGATATTCAGTTTGCGTTCTACCAGAATCATTCATTTGCTTCAACACAGGCAGAGTTGAATTAAAGAGGCGAGGTGACAATGACTGCCATTGACATAAACACAGCATCTGACCATAATGACATCAAGGAACTCTAGTAAACATGAAATGAATGGGAATCGGGGGAAATTCTCCACTCATTCAAGTCATATTTAGTACAAAATAACATGACTGGAATCACTGGAGGCAAATTATCTTAGATGGCATACTTTCCATTCACTGAATCAATTTATTCAACACAAGAATAAAAAGCCCACTTAATTAGCACCCCACTTACCATTTTGAAAGATGTGCTCCCCAGCAACACTTAATCACAGTAGTACATAAATCTAGAACACACAGTGCACCAACTCACCAAAACTCTTTCAACAGCACCTTCTAAATGCCACTTAGAAGGACAGGGCAATAGATGCATAAGGATACCATTGCCAAGTTGCCCTTCAGCCACAACCAGTCCCATGTTGGAACAACATCGCTATCCCTTTACTATAACTGGTCCCAAAGCCTGGAAATCCCCTCCAACATTATTGCAGGTGTATTTATACTAGATGGACTGTTCAAGAAAGCAATTCACTGCTACCTCATAGGCATCTAGGGATGGACAACAAATGCTGATCTTGCCAGTAATGTTCACATTCTATCCATGGAAAAAATATTCTCACACACAAGTCATCTTTTCACATACCACTTAACCTACATCACATAATTCGTTATAAGCTGCGGATTGTGCAAGTATTCATCTCATGCTTTCCCAACTTTCTCAAAGGACAATCTCTTTCTGCTTTCAGATGATCAAGAACTGCAATCTGCCCACAAAATGGGGGAAAATCAAGAATCAAAGGATGGTAGTGAAGAAGGAGGAATATCACACTCAGAACTGATGGCATGAATGTTACTTGCCTCTTGTCAATGAGCTGCCAGGTTGGCAGGCAACAATCTTCATGACTCACACCGACACAGAATTCCTTTTGTTGCTGATACATCTCTCTGTGTGTGTGTGTGTGTGTGTGTAGGTGTAGTAACTCTAGCACACTAAATGGCACCCTGCAGGATGGGGGAAAACCCTGCAAATCTGGTGAAGCCATGTCTTCATGCTTCAAATCCATTTTCTCAGAATACATAGCCTCACTGATCTCACCTGAATAGCTGTTCATGAAAACTGGGTGAGGGCGTAAACATAACCTGCTTCGGTCTGGAGAAAGTCCCAATAAGTGATTAGTGGCCACAATCAATTTCACAGCTCCTTGTTATGCCATCCTTTTCCTAGTCTGAGGTTTGTGGATGCAGAAAGTGGTCGATTTCAATAAGAATGCCCTTAGTGAATAAGATTTCTAAAATACTGTTTCTCAGGAGAACTGCACCCCTAACACCTTCAGTGAAATGTAGTCTACTCTGAAGAGCCCTTTCCTGCTGCTGCTTCCCTATTTGGCCTGCTCTATTCCTTCTGTGATATGTTGGAGGCAAAAGGTTTATACAATCTACTGTACTATGATTGGATACAAGTTATGAAGAAAAGGTAATGAAGTTCTATAGCATGTACGATACTATTCTCAATAGACTGAAGTAACTTTAAATAACTCTGGAAACTACCAAAACACTTCTAGAATCAAAGCAAAAACCAGCAGAAAATCAATCACAAACATAATGCAGTTGATGACTCTTTTAAAAAGAGTGCTTATGGCGCTTATGCTGGCTGTTGAACTCATTGTGAGCTGCTCAAGGTTAAGAAAGGGCAAGCTGGAACATTACACTCCAAATTGGTAGTGCTAGAGTCAAATATAAAGTTAAAAATCACAACACCACGTTATAGTCCAACAGGTTTAATTGGAAGCACACTAGCTTTCGGAGTGACGCTCCTTCATCAATCACCTGATGAAGGAGTGTCACTCCGAAAGCTAGTGTGCTTCCAATTAAACCTGTTGGACTATAACGTGGTGTTGTGCGATTTTTAACTTTGTACACCCCAGTCCAACACCGGCATCTCTGAATCATAGAGTCAAATAGGTTGATTGAGGTCATGATCGAGGCCTCCTTCTCCACACTTCAAAACTTACTACTCATCCACACTAAAATTATGTTTCAAATTGAGAAATTGTTGTAAGAACTCAGCAGGTCTAGCAGAATCTGAGCAGAGAAAGAGTTAACATTTTGGGTCCAGTGAAGTTTCTTCAGAACTGTTATGATTTACTGGGCCTGAAATATTAACTTGGCTTTCACTCCACAGATGCTGCCAGGCCTGCTGAGTTTTTTTTTAGCAATTTCCAATTTCCAGCATCGGCACTTCTTTGGTTTGTCTGAAATTATGTTTGACAGGTCTAACAGACGTACACACTTGCACTGCAGGCACCATTTTGAAGGAAAAATAGCATTTGTAGCACCAGAAAAACATGCCAGGTAGTTGAATTTCACAATCTGAATCTTTAACATCATAAAGTGCATCGCATATGTGATTATTAACCACATGAAAGGTAAACAAAAATATTGGGAACGTTTCCTGTATCTTACACCTTTGCCATCTGTTTTTTTCTTGCCTCCTTTGTCGTTACACCTGTTTAAAAGAACAATGATCTACTTGCTTATTTCAGACCATAAGCAAAAAGATTGTCACTTGAAAATACAGAACAACCTCAGTTATCTGAATTTCAGATTATCTAAACAAGATCTCAAAGTCCTGTAAAAATGTTTCAAAGAGATGTTATCAACACTAGTGCGGCAATCGCCATCGGGAAATCTGAGTGCATTAGCAAGGAGGATGATGAGTTGACTGCAACAGAATATGGGATTTTAAATGGTCTAACATTTATGGAGTAGGGCTGGGGGTTTGGGGAAGGATGATCAGAAGAGCATTCCAGTAATCAAATAAGATTGAAAATGAATGGATAGAATTTCACCTGGTCTGAAATGGTGAGAATGTTGTCAGAATTGCGATGAGAATTTTGAATGGTGTTTCAATTTGAAAACTGGTGAATGAAATAAAATCAGGATAAGTGAGGAGTTAGTACTGGGCGATAAAAAAGGTGGTTTATGTATTTCCAGTGTTTTAATTGCAGGAAATTATGACCAAGCAAAATTGCCAAAAATATCCATATTTACTATGATACAACTAATTTTAAGATAGTAAGTATTTAAAATTTTAAAATTACTTCATGTTAGATATAATTATTTTGACTCATACCTGCTATGAAGCAAAACCTTGTGTCTAAAGACATATTTTTGATGCCAACAATATACATCTAATAGATGCATCATTGGTAGTGTACACGAAGCTGTGATTGGAGCAATGGAGCAAAGAAACACAAGCACCTCAAGCAACAGTGGCTAGATATTTTCTTCGAAAAATAATAACTGACCTCCATCTCAATGAATTTTATTTACACAAAAAGTGATTTTATTTGTAAAATACCATGAATTTTTTCGGCAATATCTAGTGTTTGCATACATTTTATCGATTAAACGAAATAAAAACTCCGCATGCTATTTTTACATAATTATGTTCAGCATGGCTTCCTTTGTTTACGATCAGACCAGTTATCGAACAAAATACTCCCCGTCCATCTCGTTGGGATAATCAAGGTTGTTCTGTACTTTGTTTATCAAATATGCTAATGAGCAGTCAGAAGACTAAAGATCGCTTGTCAAAATAATATTTTACTCAGCAGAACGGGGAGAAGCAACTGGGGGTGTAGGGAAAATAAGGAAGAGCAATAGAGGAATGCACAGAAAGACAGAAGAAGGGAAAAAGAAATTTGCACTTCAAAAAAACTAAAACAATCTAGTCTCAGAGCCTCTCTCATTTATTTAACATAATTTATTATTTTATGGCATTGACAAGCTGGCAGCATTTGTTCCTCATCCCTAATTTCCCTTGAAGGTAGGCCACTTAAAAGTTATTTCATTGAAAGTGATTCCTGATGAAGGGCTTATGCCCAAAATGTCGATTCTCCTGCTCCTCAGATGCTGCCTGACCTGCTGTGCTTTTCCAGCACTACATTATCAACAATTAAAAGTCAACCATGTTGCTATGGGTCCAGAGTCTCACGCAGACAGAACTAGGTAAGGAGGACTAGATGGGTTTTGACAATAGTAAGGAATGGTCTTATAATGACTATGACTCACTTGTACATTCCAGATTTATGAATTAAATTTAAACTTGGTTAACTGCAATGGTAATATTTAAATTAATATCTAACACTCTGAATTGCTAGTCTAATGACTGTACCCAAATGCTACTATCTACCCTCTAAAAGCCAGACTTTCCTCTTAAATGAGGATGAGCAAACTCAGTTATTCTTTAGGCTTCTCTGCTTCCCTCCCTAACTGCTCATTCAAGATCAATTGAATTCACTGAACTCGAGTGCCCCGTTAACCAACAGTCAGCTTCAAATTCAATATGCAACACTATTTGTTGCCTTTCTAACTCAGTCTTCACTCCTCTTACACAAATTGCTAGTAAAATAGAACAAATATTTTTAGATGAGGTTCCAATTCTGTTAGAGCACAATCACCTTGAGGTGGATAGTTATGGGCTCGAGTCTCACTTCAGAGACCTCAGCATCAAATTTACACTGAAAATCCAATGAGAATTGAGGGTTCCACTATCTTGGATGCTATGTTTTAAATGAAGTGTTTACTTCAAGATCTTGTTTGTGTAAGCAGATGTTAAAAGTTCTCGGCATTATTTTTACCAAGCAACATAAGTTCTTCACCTCTCAGCATCCTAAAATTTATGCCACATTCACTGACAAAGCAGATTATCAAGTCATGAAGTTTGCGATCAGGGGGACTTAGGTATGCACAAACTGGCAGATGTGTATTTCATATTATAACATTTCATGCATCAGCAACTCTCATCCATGAAAGATAGGGACGGCCTCCATTTTGAACAGAGTGGCGAGGAGAAAGGGCGGAAAGAAGCGAGGGCTGCTGGGTAAGTCAGTTTCTCCCACTTAAAAAGGGACTTACCTCGAGAGTCGGGCCTCCATTTTGAACACAGGAGAGAAGGCAGAGTTTTTAAATGGATGAGATCTAAACCAGAGATCCAACTCCCTCCCTCCCACCCACCTCCTCTAACCTTACTAGGAATCTGCAAACTCGGTAAGTTTTAAGGTTCTCTTTTTTTACCTTTTCTTCTCTTCCTTGTTTAGTCCTGTGTGGGCTTTCAGATTAGCAGGGTATTGCATGTTCCTCCTGCTGAATGTGGCAGGTGAGACACACGACATGTCTCTGCCGACCACATCGGCAGGAAGTGCACCCAACTCCAGCTCCTTGAAAAAAAAAGTTGGGTGAACTCTGGATCATCCAGGAGGTTGAGGGAGAAATTGAGAGGATGTACAGGGAGGTGGTCACTCCTCAGACACAGGATAAGGACAGCTGGGTTACAGTCAGGGGGAGGAAAGGGAACCAACAGAGAGAGCAGTTTTGGATACTGCTGGTGGGGACAGTCTACCAGGGAAGAGCCTTAGTTATCAGGTCTCTGGCACTGAAGCTCAGAAGGGAAGGGGGGAGAATAGAAAAGCACTAGTGGTAGGGCACTCAAAAGTTAGATGGATTGACAGGAGACATTGTGGTCAGGAACGGTACTCCCGGAAAGTATGTTGCCAGGGTCCGGGATGTCGCCGCTCGGGTTTACAGGATTCTGAAGGGGGGGGGGAATGATATAGCCAGGAAAAGGATTGAGGATTTGACAAGTGACTACAGAGAGCAAGGTTGGAAGCTGAAGAGCAGGATGAGTAGAGTAGTGATCTCAGGTTTGCTACCGGTGCCACAAGACAGTGAGGCAAGGAACAGTCAGCGAGTGCAGCTTAACACATGGCTGCAAAGCTGGTGAAGGATGGAGGGCTTCAGATACCTAGACCATTAGGATACCTTCTGGGGAAGGTAGGACCTGTACGAGGATGACAGATTGCACTTGAACTGGAAGGGCACAAATGTTCTGGATGGGAGATTTGTTTGTGGTTCAGCAGGGTTTAAACTAGTTTGGCAAGGGGGTGGGACCCAGAGCTACATATCTGAGAGGGGGTAGTTGTCGATGGGGCAGTGACAGGATGTGGTGAATCTATCAGGAAGGTTTTTCACATAATGAAACAAACGGATCGGTTAAAGTGTGTTTGCTTTAACACAAGGAGCATCAGAAATAAGAGTGATGACTTACGGCATGGATCTGTACTTGGGACTATGATACTGTGGCCAAAATGGAGACGTGGGTTTCACAGGGGCAGGAATGATTGATAGATATTCCAGGGTTTAGAACATTTAAAAAGAACAGGGAGGGTGGAAAAAGGAGAGGGTGTAGCATTGCTAATCAGAGAACATATCACAGTTACAAAAACGAAGGTCGTTCAGGAAGGTTTGTCTACTGAGTCAGTATGGGTGGAAGTTAGGAATAGCAAGGGAGCAGCCACCTCATAGGGGGTCTGTAGAAAATCCCCAAACAGCAGTAGGAGATTGAAGAACTCATAGGCCGGCAGATTTTGGAAAAATGTAGATGTAGCAGGTTGTTGTTATGGGTGACTTCAACTTTCCCAATGTTGACTGGAACCTCCTTCATGCAGATGGTTTGGATGGAATTATTTTTTTCAGGTGTGTTCAGGAGGGTTTCCTTATTCAGCATGTGGATAGGCCGACAAGGGGAGGCGCCATTTTGGATTTAAAGCTCAGTAAATGAGCCAGGACAGGTGTCAGTTGGTGACAGTGACCACAACTGCTTCACATTTACCATTGCCTTGGAGATAGAAAGGAGCAGTTACCAAGGGAAGATATCTAATTGGGGAAGAGGAAATTATGATGCTATCAGACAGGAGTTCGGAAGTACAGATTGGGAGCAACTGCTCCACAGAAAGGGCACAGACATGTAGAGACTGTTTAAGGAGCAATTGTTGCGAATGATGCACAAATTTGTTCCTCTGAGACAGGCAAGGGGGTAAGATTAAGGAGCCTTGGATGACAAGAACAGAGGAGCTTCTCGTCAAAGGAAGAAGGCAGCTTACGTAAGGTGGGAGAAGCAAGGATCCGGCACAGCTTTAGAGGATTACAGAGTTGCTAGAAAGGAGCTCAGAAATGGACTGAGAAGAGCCAGGAGAGGGCATGAAAAAGGCTTGGCAGAAAGGATTAGGGAGAACCCAAAAGGCATTTTACTAAAACGTGAGGAATAAGAGAATGATCAGGGAGAAAGTAGCGCCGGTCAGGGGTGGCGTAGGGAACTTGTGCATGGAGTCTGAGCAGATAGGGGAAGCCCTAACTGAGTTTTTGCTTCAGTTTTCACTCAGGAAAGCGATCTTGTTGTGAATGAGAACTTTGAGGAACTGGGAAACAGGCTTGAACAGATCAAGATTGACGAATTTGATGTGCTGGAAAGTTTGGCAAACATTAAGATTGACAAGTCCCCAGAGCCAGACCAGATTTATCCTAGGTTGCTCCGGAAAGTGAGAAAAGAGGTTGCTAAGCTACTTACGAAGAACTTTGCTTCCTCACTCTCCACAGGAGTCATACCTGAGGATTGGAGGGAGGCAAATATTGTTCCTCTTTTCAAGAAGAGGAACAGGGAAATCCCTGGCAATTACAGACCAGTCAGTCTTACGTCTGTGGTCAGCAAGGTTTTGGAAAGAATTCTGAGGGATGGGATGTATGACTATTTGGAAAAGCATAGAGTGATTAAAGGCAATCAGTTTGGCTCTCTCAGGGGCAAGTCATGCCTGACAAAATTTATTGAGTTCTTGGAGGTGGTGACGAGACAGGTCAACGAAGGTCGAGCAGTGGATAAGGTGTAAATGGACTTCAGCAAGGCATTTGATAAGGTTCCCATGGTAGGCTCATTCACAAAGTCAGCAAGAATGGGATATGGGGAGATTTGGATGTCTGGATTCAGAATTGGTTGGCTGACAGAAGGGAGAGAGTGGTTGTAGATGGAAAGCATTCTGTCTGTAGATCAGTGGTGAGTGGTGTCCTGCAGGGCTTTTTTTCTTGGGCCACTGCTCTTTGTAGTTTTTATAAAATGATTTGGATGAGGAGGTTGATGGGTGGGTTAGTAAATTTGCTGATGACACAAAGCTTGGAGGTGCTGTTATAGTATTGAGGGCTATTGTGACATAGACAGGATGCAGAACTGGGCTGAGAAATGGCAGATGGAGTTCAACATGGATAAATGCAAAGTGATGCATTTTGGAAGGTTGAACTTGAATGCTGAATATAGGATTAAAGACAGGATTCTTGGCAGTGTGGAAGAACAGTGGGATCTTGGTGTTCAAGTACATAGATCGCTCAAAGCTGCCATCCAAGTGGACAGGGTTGTTAAGAAAGCATACGGTGTTTTGGCTTTCTGTTTTTGTTTCTGATTGACAGTCATCGGCACCACCTGGTGCTCCCGCGAGGAGGTTGAGCAGTTCATCAACTTCACCAACACATTCCACCCCGACCTTAAATTCACCTGGACCATCTGACACCTCCCTCCCCTTCATGGATCTCTCCATCTCCATTAATGACAACCGACTTCACACTTTTTTTTTTACACAAAACCACCCACTCCCACAGCTACCTGGATTACACCTCTTCCCCACCCTACCTCCTGCAAAAATTCCAATTCCGTATTCCCAATTCCTCTGCCACCGCTGTATCTGCTCCCAGGAGGACAAGTTCCACCACAGATTGCCTCCTTCTTTACAGACCGCAATTTCCCTTCCCATGTGATTGAAGGTGCACTTCAACGCATCTCATCCACATCCCTCACCTCCAACTGTAACAAGGACAGAACCCTCCTGGTCCTCACCTTTCACCCTTCCAACCTTCGCATAAACCGCATCATCTGCCGACATTTCCGCCACCTCCAAACGGACCCCACCACCAGAGATGTATTTCCTCCCCACCCTTTGTCCTGCCACACACATCGTCTTTAGTCAAGGCTCACTGAGGTCTGCGTGTCGGAAATCAAACCCCCCCCCCCCCCCCCCACTCTGCCGAGGTCATGGAGGTCCTGGGCCTCCTCCACCACCACTCCCTCACCACCCAACGACTGGAGGAAGAACGCCTCATCTTCCACCTCGGAACACTTCAACCCCAGGGCATCAATGTGGAATTCACCAGTTTCCTCATTTCCCCTCCCCTCACCTTACCCCAGTTCCAAACTTCCAGCTCAGCACCATCCGAATGACCTGTCCTATCTGCCAATCTCCCTTCCCACCTATCCGCTCTACACTCCCCTCTGACCTATTCACCTTCATCCCCACCTCCATCCATCCATTGTACTCTTTTCTACCTTCTCCCCAGTCCCACTGCCCCCATTTATCTCTCCAACTTGGAGGCTCCCTCCCTCTATTCCTGATAAAGGGCTTTTGCCCGAAATGTCAATTTTCCTGCTCCTTGGATGCTGCCTGACCTGTTGTGCTTTTCCAGCACCACTCTAATCTAGACTCAAGCTTTCAGCATCGGGCAGTCCTCACGTTTGCCTATTACAGAAAGATGGCTGACAGAGGAACAGGATTGGAAGCTCAATGTTCTTGGCCATAGATGATACAGAAAGACTAAAAGGGGAAGTGAGAAAAGAGGGGGAGTAGCTTTTTTGATTAGGGAAAACATCATTGCAGTATTTACGATATTGCTGGTGGATCTTCCAGTAAAGGTGAGTGGAGCGAGAAATAAGAAAGGTATGATCACTTTGGTGGGATTGTACTATAGGCCCCCAGTAGTCAGCAAGAAGTTAAGGAGCAAATATATAGGGAGAGTGAGTTTTGAGAAGATTTGTAGCTCAGGTTGAGGTTCTGGATGTAGGTTTGCCCTCTGAGCTGGAAGGTTAATTTCCAGATGTTTTGTCACCCTACTAGGTAACATCTTCAGTGGGCCTCCGGGAGATCAGAGACAGTTCCAAGCAATAATAGGCTTGTAATAGTAGGGGATGTTAACTTCCCAAACATGAGACTGGGACTGCCATAATTTTAAGGACTTGCATTGGGATTACGGTGTTAAGAACACTTTCTCAATTAAAATGTAGATGGCCTACTACAGAAGGGAGAAAAACTCTACTTCCTCTTGGTAAACAACATATGGCAAGTGACTCAGGTGTTAATGGAGGTGCATTTGGGACCAGTAACCATAATTCAATTCATTTAAAAATAATAATGGAAAGGATAGACCTGGTTCACACGTTTTCAAGTTCTAACTTGGGACAAGGGCAATATTGATGGTATGAGGCAGGAACTTTCAAAACTTCATTGGGAGAGGCGATTCACAGGTAAAATGGACATTAGATTAGATTAGATTACTTACAGTGTGGAAACAGGCCCTTCGGCCCAACCAGTCCACACCGACGCGCCGAAGCGCAACCCACCCATATCCCTACATTTACCCCTTTAACCTAACACTACAGGCAATTTAGCATGGCCAATTCACCTGACCTGCACATCTTTGTGACTGTGGGAGGAAACCGGAGCACCCGGAGGAAACCCACGCAGACACGGGGAGAATGTGCAAACTCCACACAGTCAGTCGCCTGAGTCGGGAATTGAACCCGGGTCTCTGGCGCTGAGGCAGCAGTGCTAACCACTGTGCCACCGTGCCGCCCACTGGCAAGTGAGAAGCTTTCAATTAGAAACAGAGTTCAGAGACAGCAAGAGTTCAGGGACAGCATGTTCTTGTTAGATTGAAGGGCAAGGCTGGTAGGAATAGAGACTTGAGATATTTAGGTCCTGGTCAAGAAAAAGGAGGCCGATGTCAAGTACAGACAGTTGGCATCAAATTAATCCCTGGAGTAGTGCAGGGGTTTAAAGAGGAAATCAGGAGGGCAAAATGGGACATGAAATAGATGGCCTCATTGATCAAAAGCTATGTGTTGAACCACAGAGGATGGGAGATACTCAATGAATACTTCACATCAGAATTTGAAAGACATGGAAGCTAGGTAACTTAGTGCTATCTTGAAAACAATCCAGATTATAAAAAAAGTGGTGCCAGAGATCTTTAACTAGATAAATCCCCAGGACATAATTATATTCCACCACATTAAGAAAAGCTAGGGAAGAAACTATAGGCCACCAAGTAGAGATATTTATCTCATTGACAGCAATGGCCGAGGTACAGGAAAACTGGAGGGTGGCTAATGTTGTGTGACTATTTCAGAAAGGCTGCAAAGAAAAGTCAGGGAACTACAGAACAGTGAGTCTCAGTTGTGCGTAAGCTGTTGGAAGACCAAAAGTCCATAAAACATAGGAACAGAAATTAAGCCAATCAGCCCATTGAGTCTGGTCTGCCATTCAATCATGGCTGATAAGTTTCTCAACCCGATCCTCCTGCTTTCTCCCCGTAACCCTTGACCCCCTTGACACTCAATAACCTTAAATACTCTCAACGACCTGGCCTCCACAGCCTGCTGTGGCAATGAATTCCAAATAAATCCAGTGAATTCTAACTGAAGAAGTTTCTCATTATTTCCATTCTAAAACATCTTCCCTTGACTCCAACGCTGTGCCATCAGGTCCTAGTCTCTCATACCTTTGGAAGCATCTTTCCAACATCTACTCGGTCCAGACCAGTCAGTATTCTGTACATTTCAATTAGATCATCTTCATCCTTTTAAATTCTATTGAGTACAGACCCAGAGTCACAGAGATGTACAGCACTCTCACAGACCCTTCGGTCCAACTCATTCATGCTGACCAGATATCTTCACCTAATCTACTTCCATCTTCTAGCACTTGGTCTATATCCCTCGAAACCCTTCCTATTCATACACCCATCCAGATGCCTTTTAAATGTTGCATTGAACCAGCCTCCACCACTTCCTTTGGCAGCTCATCCCAAACACACCATCCTGTGAGAAAAAGTTGCCCCTTAGGTCCCTTTTGTAACTTTCTCCTCTCACCCTAAATCTAGGCCCTCTAGGACTGGACTCCCCCATCCAGGGAAAATACTTTGTCTATTTATCCTATCCCCTCATGATTTTATAAATCTCTATAAGGTCACCCCACAGTCTCCAATGCTCCAGGGAAAACAGCCCCAGCCCATTCAGCCTCTTCGTTTAGCTCAAATTCTCCAACCTGGGCAATATCTTTATAAATCTTTTCTAAACTGTTTCAAGATTCACAACATCCTTCCCATAGGATGGAGACCAGAATTGCACGCAATATTCCGAAGTGGCCTAACCAATGTCCTGTACAGCCCCAAAATGATCTCCCAACCACTATACTCAATACCCTGACCAATAAAGGAAAGCATACCGAATGCATTCTTCACCATCCTATCCACCTGTGACTCTACTTTCAAGGAACTATCAACCTGCACTTGAAGGTCTCTTTGTTCAGCAATACTCCCCAGGATCTTACCATTAGGTGTATAAGTCCTGCTAAGATTTGCCTTTCCAAACTGCAGCAACTTATATTTATCTAAATTAAACTCCATCTGCCACTTCTCAGCCCATGGTCCATCTGATCAAGATCCCATTGTACTCTACTGAAGTAACCTTCTTCGCCATCCACTAGACCTCCAATTTTGCTGTCATCTGCAAACTTAATAACTATACCTCCTATGTTCCATCCAAATCATTTATATAAATTTGGATGGAACGTAGGAGGTATAGTTAGTAAGTTTGCAGATGACACCAAAATTGCCAGTGGACCCAGCACTGATCCTTGTGGCACACCACTGGTCACAAGCCTTCAGTCTTAAAAACAACCCTACACCTCCACCCTCTGTCTTCTACCTTTGAGCCAGTTCTGTATCCAAATGGCTAATTCTCTCCATATTCCATGAGATCTAACCTTGCTAACCAGTCTCCCATAAAGTACTTGAACACTTTACTGAACTCCATATAGATCACATTTGCCGCTTTGCTCTCATCAATCCTCTTTGATACTTTGATACTTCTTCAAAAAACTCAATCAAGTTTGTGAGACATGATTTCTCATGCACAAAGCCATGTTGACTATCCCTAATGAGCCACTTCTTTGCCCACTCTCCTAACCTGTCCAAATTAGATTAGATTACTTAGTGTGGAAACAGGCCCTTCGGCCCAACAGGTCCACACTGACCCGAAGCGCACCCCACCCAAACCCATTCCCCTACATTTACCCCTTCACCTAACACTACGGGCAACTTAGCATGTCCAATTTACCTCACCTGCACATTTTTGGACTGTGGGAGGAAACCAGAGCACCCGGAGGAAACCCACGCAGACACGGGGAGAATGTGCAAAATCCTTCTGAAGCCTCCCTGCCTCTTCAATGCAACCTGTCCCTCTACCTATCTTCATATCATCTGCAAACTTAGCCAGAATGCCCTCAGTTCCTTAATCTAGATTGTTAATGTATAAAGTGAAAAGTTTAGTCCCACTGAGCTTTGTGGAACATCATTTGTCATCAGCTACCATCCTAAGAAGGACCCTTTTTCCCCCCACTCTCTGCTTTCTGCCAGACAACCAAGCTTCTATCCATGCGAGCACCTTGCCTCTAACACCAGAGGCCCTTATCTTACTCAGTAGCTTCCTGTGCAGCCCTTTATCAAAGGCTTTCTTGAAGTCCAGGTAGATAACGTCCATTGGCTCTCGTTGGTCTAACTTGCTTGTTACTTCCTCAAAGAATTCTAGCAGATTTGTCAGACATGACCTCCCCTTGATGAAACCATGCTGACTTTGCCCTATTGTACCATACACTTCCAAGTATTCAAAAATCTCATCCTTCACAATGGATTTCAGAATGTTACTCATGACTGAGGTTAAGCTAATCGGTCTGTAATTTTCCACCTTTTGCCTTACTCCCTTTTTAAACAGGGCTGTCATGTTAGCGATTTTCCAGATGTCTGGGACCCGCCTCAATTCTACCGATTCCTGAAAGATCACCACTAATGCCTCCACTATCTCTTCAGCTATCTCCCATAGAGCTCTGGAGTGTAGTCCATCTGTTCCAGGTGATTTATCCACCTTCAAGCTATTCAGTTCTCTATCTTTGGTGATGGCCACCATACTCAGCTCTGCCCCCTCACTCTTGAATTTTTGGGATATTACTAGTGTCTTCCCTTGTGAAGATTGACTCAAAGTAATTATTCAGTTTCTCAGCCAATCCCTTGTTCCCACATCCCTCTCCAGCGTCATTTTCCAGCAGTCCAATGTCCACTTTTGCCCTTTATATATCTAAGGGAACTCTTACTGTCTTCCTTTATATTACTGACTAGCTTACCTTCATATTTAATCATCTCCCTCAATTTTTTTTGTTGCCCTCTGTCGGTCTTTGTAAGCTTCCCAATCCTCTGGTTTCCACTACCCTTTGCCACACTATATGCATTCTCTTTTGCTTTTATGCTATCCCTGACTTCCCTCGTCAACCATAGTTGCCTCATCCTCCCTGTACCAAGTTTCCTTTTCCTCAGAATGAATCTCTGCTGCGCCTCCTGAATTACTCCCAGAAACTCCTGCCAGGGATTCTAAGACACAGGATTTGGAAACACAAGGACTGATCAGCATGGCTTTGGGCATGGGAAATCATGTCTCTCAAACTTGAGGTTTTTTTCTCAAGAGTTGACCAAGAAGATAGATGAAGGCAGAGCAGCAGAGGCTGCTGGTAGAGAGCTGTTGTTCAGACTGGAGGTCTGTGATCAGCAGTGTGCCACAAATATCATTTTGTCATTTATATACATGATTTGGATGAGAATATAGGAGGTATGGTTACTAAGTTTGTAGATGAAACCAAAATTTGTGGTACAGTGGACAGTGAAGACAGTTTTCTAAGACTACAATGGAATCTTGATCAACTGGGCCAGTGGGCCAAGGAATGGCAGATGGAGTTTAATTCAGGTAAAAGCGAAAGGTTACATTTTGGTAACACAAACCAAGGCAGGGTAGGAGTTACACAGTTAATGGTAGGACTATAGGGAGTACTGTCAGAGAGACGCAAGGGTTCAGTTCCTTCAAAGTGCATGACATGTAGATAGGGTGGTGAAGATGGTATTTGGCACGCTTTCCTTCAATAGTCTGAGCATGGAGTACAAGAGTTGGCATATCATGTTATGACTGTACAAGACATTGGTAAGGCCATATTCGGAGTACTGTTTATAACTCTGGTCACCTGCTATAGGATGCACGTTATTAAAATGGTAAGGGTGCAAAAAAGATTTACGAGGATGTTGTCGAGACTGGAGGGTTTGAATTAACAGGAAAGACTGGATAGGCTGGGACCTTTATCCTTGGAGTATAGAAAGCTGAGCGGTGACCTTAAAGAGGTTTATTAAATCATGAGAAGCACAGATAAGGTGAATAGCCAAGGTCTTTTCCACAGGATGGGGGATTCCAAAACAAGAGGGCGTAAGTTTAAGGTGAGAGGGTAAAGATTTAAAAGGGACCTGAAAGGCAACATTTTCCCCCACAGAGAGTGGTGCATTTATGGAACAAGTTGCCAGAGGAAGTGGTAGAGATTACAATTACAACACTTAATAGACATTTGGACAGGTACGTGGATAGGAAAGATTTAGAGGAATACAGGCCGATCAAGACTAGCTAATTTAGGAAACCCGTTCGGCACAGGCAAGTTGAGCCGAATGGTATGACTCCATGACTTTGACCCTGCAATGCACATACTTCACACAATTTTATTCTTTGGGAAATTATAAAGTGAAAACAGTCAGAACCGAGGATCAAATTACTGTCACTTCCCTGTACCCTATAACCTGAAAATTTAGCTGTAGAAAACAGCACCATAGTCAGAAGCAACAGAACGAAAACTTCAAATTTTGAAAACAGGTGTTAATTTTGTCATTTACTGTGCTGAAATACATTTTTTGAACAAAAATAAGGTTAAATAATCACTAAGAGCCTTTCTGTTTCACAGTTGGATTTTTTTGAGTGTACAGTATTTATTTCAACACCCTGTTCCAGAGAAGGAATGAGAAAAATATCAATGACCTAACAATAGCAGTCCTATGCCATATCATTCATTTGGTTTTACAGCGTGCTTGATTCACTCAAGTTAGAAATGCTGTGGAAACTCAGGTTACTCAAAATGTCAGTACTTTCATTTTTAAACTTTAATTTGGTTCTTGAAATTTGAAGACCAACGTATAACCAGTATGCTATATGCTGGTCAGAAGACTACAAACTCACTGTCCCTTCTCAAATAAAACTTTTTCTCCCCTCTTTATACCCCGCCACTCTCACTCTTCCACATGCACACAGCAAAACCCAGCTTATTTTGCCTTGAAATTCCCAAGGATTTTGTAGTTCACATGCTTGTTGGCATTTGCTTTGCACAGGTACATGAAATTGTCTTTAGTCTTGCTTAATTGATGCTGTCATACAAATTATGAAGCGATGGTTACTGCAGCTCCATTTTTTAGAATATTATTGCAAAAACAGTCTTGTCAAGTACCTTTACCAAAATAAAAACTGAATTGAAGATGGCTTACATGCAATGTTTTGACAATATGCTTGTTACAGAATCTGAATTCATCTTACATTGCTCCAAAAATTATCTGTGACACACCTTTAATTAACCAGCATTTTAACTTTGTGCTCTGTAATTCATAGTTCTCTCTAAAGATATATTCTAATTTCATAATCCCTAAACTAGATCATACTGTATTAACTAAATCACTATTTTTCAAAGATCATGACGGATTGTATATTTTACATTCATTCTGGTTTAACTAATCTCTAATTATTACTGTATAAAGCATGTTCTTTTATATTATGCAAAATTTACAGTCCAAGCTGTAATAGAGTCAATTTATGATACAAGAAACCACAGTAGATCAGGCATCATCCTGATGAAGGGCTTATGCCCGAAACATCAATTCTCCTGCTCCTTGGATGCTGCCTGACCTGCTGGGCTTTCCCAGCAAAACACTCTCGACACTGATCTCCAGCATCTACAGTCCTCACTTTCTCCTATTCAATTTATGATAATTCTGGATTATCCTGTGATTCAAATTAAGCAAAAGGTATTGCAATATAACACTAAATTTATTTTAAAATTATCAGATAACTCCTTTTAACGGTTTTAAATGCATGAAGCCCAAACCTAAATCAGTGGTTTTGATTTATGCTAAATATAATTGCTGAGTGTGATCAATTTATTAGCCAATGCACCAAAGCTGGCAAATACTTTTATTCTTCTGCTTTATGCTTTTAAACAAAATATTAACATACCAATCAGAACAAGAACAAATTGCCAAGCGTGTTGTTAATGTATGCATACCTTGTGGAAAAGGGCTTGTTGATGCTGTTGGAACAGAGGAACAAGTCGAAGTTTTTCCAATGCCTGGTTTCCTTCCCCTCTGACTAGAACCATGTCCTCCTGACTTTTTCCCTTTGACCTCCAAGCCTTTAATCTCAGCATTTTCATTCCCACTTGAAGGATGAGTTGATACTTCCTGGAAATTTGCATTTGTAAATCGAGCAGTAGTTTCTTCCAACCTCTTCAAGGATCCAGATATAAAGCCGGTGCTACTGCTTGTATAAGTCTAAACATTTATGAATAAAGAAAGTATAGAGCTTAAAAATCCTAATAGTTAACAGGGATACCGCTTCAGCCAAAACACAGCTACCAATATAGTTCAATGCCCCATGACTGTTTGTATGGTTTGTAATGCATGCACTATCAATGCACCTGAGAACAATAAACTTATCTATACCAACTGTAGTAGTGCTGGCTATTAAGAATTTAACAGTTATATTAGAAAACACAGACCCGTATTTACTCCAGATTCAACAAAATTTATATTGAGGCATTGAAACACTGCTTAATCACTGGAGATGTGCCTAATTATACAAATATTCCTAAAAATTTTAAAACTACTTTTGTGCCTTCACATAATTGTTATGTATGTTACAATTATTGCCACTGTAATTGGGAATATCATAACTCCCCAACTATTTTAAATCTATCTGCTTTAGCACACATTAGTGGAGAATGTCTCAAATAAGGATAGGGAATTATAGTTTCAAACTTTCCACTACTGCCTAAAATTAGTTTTCTTTCAGTTATTCACTGATTAAGAGAGAAGGATTTCAATCTCAGAACCTAACAATGACATTCAAATTACCTGTGGAGCTGGATTTCATCAGAAGCATAAATATCAAATATGAAGCTTCCGTGTTTGGTTGGCTTGCCTCTCTGATAACCAGCAATGGGGTAAGAACTTTCAGCAGATTTCCTGGAACAGCACCAACATTGTGGCACCCAGTTTGCCCCCTCAACCCATGTGCCAACCTGCCCCAAGAATTCATGAAATTCAGAAATCTGCTTAAATCTAACAAAGTCAATTTAGTTAGTACAATGTACCTCTCTGTGCCCATGGAACTGAACCCCACCTTCAGAGAAGGGCAAAAAGATATGCACATCTATGACGAGACCAAATGTCCACCAAAAGTTACCCTGATCCTTCAGTCTATAAAAGCAAGAAAAATTGAAATGCCTGATTTATTACTGAGTACATTTGGGGTAAAATGCACGTCAAACTACATGAAAATTCGTACCAAGGTTTAACATCCTGACCATAAAACATTTTCCAGCATTGCCATACAAGTAAGAATTGCAAAACTATGTTTATACTTGGGATTTCATATCATTAATCCAATATACTGAACGACCCACTTTTTAAAACACTTACCTTTTCAGTTGTCACAGTGAGAGATGGAACTGTAGATGACAAGTCCAAAGGTTTCTTGATTTTCTGTTGTCTATATTTATCCCTGTCCTTCTGTTTCTGCAAAAAAGTGTTTGTGAAAAGCCATAAATTATTAATTTTGAAACATTCTTCTGTGAACATTTCACAGTTAATTTTGAATTTTCATATTTCAAGTGTATCTATCCCACATGAAACTGCATTGCTGAAGGCCCCATCCATGCTGACGTATTATGGTTCCCTGTCTGCTAGCAGGTATTTACAAGCCTTCTAAGTCAAATCTTCCCTTAGGCCCACCATTGTCAGTTGATAACATCAACTACCTACTTTGGGATTTTCTTTTTCAAAGACTCTGCTGCTTCACCTGGTCTCATTTAAGACTCTCCACAAAGCTCAAAAGTTTACTTTTGTTCAGCATTTGACATTTCTTGTGGCTCTGTAATGTAATTTGTTTGTTTTTTAAATTTTGTTTTTCAAACACAAACCATCTAAATGGGATTCTCATCTACCCTGTGCTCTGCAATAAGACAAACTACACTGTTTAAAAAAAAAAAAGAACTGTGGATGCTGTAATGCAAAAACAAAAACAGAAATTGAGTTGGTGCAATGTATTTCTCTGTGCCCATGGAACTGAATCCCACCTTCAGAGAGGGTAAAGAAGAAAAGCACATTCATCTCCAGACCAAATGTCATCATTAGCTGCCAGTTCTGCCACCTCCAGAGGGATGACAGCACCAAACACATATTCCATTTCTGTCCCCATCCCTGTCAGCATTCTGCAGGTATTGTTCCCTTCAGACACCCCGGTCCACTCTTCCTTCACTCCCAACAACCCCCTACAGCACCGTCCCCTGAAACCGCAGAAGGTGTAACGTCTGTCCATTTCTTTGCTCTCTCCTCAGCATTGAAGGGCCCAAACATACCTTGCAAGGGAAACAGTGCTTTACCTGCACTTCACACAATCTAAATATACTATATTCACTGCTCATGACGTGGTCTCCTCTACATTGACGAAACAAAGCCAGACTGGGTGACGGCTTCATGGAACATCTATGTTCTGCCCATAAAAAAGACCCTGAGCTTCCAGTTGCCTGCCACTTCAATACACCACTGTGTTCCCTGGCCAACATCTCTATGATAGGCTTGCTGCAGTGCTCCAGCAGAGCTCACCATAAGCTGGAAGAACACAACAACTTTCTGGTTGGGGACCCTGCAGCCCTCTAGCCTCAATATCAAGTTCAACAACTTTAGGGCTTGAGTTCTCCCATGTCTTTACCCGAACCCCCACACACCAGTGCCAAACTTTTTGACTCTGACCTGAAGCACCTGCAATCCTCACTTTCTCCTTGTTGTCGCATAGTCTGATATCACAAACTGTTAGCCACTAACAGTCCCCATTAATAGCTATTCACCCACCTCGCCAGATCATTATCCACTTCATCTGTCCAACTATTCTCCTCTCTCTTTGGGCTCTATCCCTACCTATCATTTACTTCTTACACCCTCCACCTATCCTATACTCTGCAAATAAACTGACATTTTCCTGGCTACCATCATTTGTCAGGAAGAGCCACTCGACCCAGAACTTTAACTCTGATTTCTCTCCACAGGTGCTGTCAGACCTGCTGAGCTTCTTCAGCAATTTCTGTTTTTGAAACAAAACTGTTAGACCTACAATTAAAATATTAGCAATTATAAAAACACACACAAAAAAACCACTCTGTCTAGTAAAAGGGGCAAACAAATCATCAGCGAGGCCATTATGACTTAATAAGTAATTACATTGGAAATGTGTTTAAAACAGCTCTCGGAAAGAAAAAAAAAGACAGACAATCATTCAGTTTCTGTACAATTACTTTTAATGCATGAAGCAGATTGAACGGTGCAACAGATCTAACCAATTTTAAATCCAAGTCACAACAGTATCTTTCATTTTAGGTTAGATTATTTCATGAGCTGCAAGTCTTCTCAAGTCTGTTATATGAAGTGGTATTGAAGGTCTTTTTAAAGTTCACATACACAAAAACAGCATTATCCTCAACAACTATTAACTTTTCATAAACCTCCAGCAAATTAGTCAAATACTATTCCTTTTTAGAAATCTCTGCTGCCCCTTCCTAAACAATCCATCTTTCCCATGTGACTTCGCATTCTATCCAAAATAATTGATTCTAGGAACTTCTCATCACTGAAATTAAACTGATTGGTCCCTAATTGTTGGGGACTTTTTAAACCGTTTGAGCCTTTGGAATCCCCTTTAATATTAACTACTAGCCTTTACTCATAAACCCTCTTTGCTACTTATATTTTCTTTCTCACCTCCTTTCTGAGTCTCAGCTTGGTTCTCAATTGTATTTTCTCCATGGCATCTGTCAGGAACACACAAGTGCTTTTTTGTGTTATTTTCTTTTCCCTTTTGAGGGAATATACCCCAGTTGTGCCAGAGTCATCTCTTCTTTGGAAGTAGCCCATACACAGATAGTTTTCCGACCAATCTTTAATTGCCGACCAACTCTTGACTTGCCCCACTTAAAGTCAGCTCTCACCCAGTTAATTAATCTTACATTGGCTTGCCCTTTATTGTCCACCACCATCTTAAACCTTATAATGCAATGATCAGTATTCATTGAACACTCCGTAACTGACACTTGCTCAACCTAGCCCGTGTTATTCCATGAACCAGATTCAGCAATGCTTCTTTTATGTTTGGACTGCATATATACTGCTGTAGAAAATTCTCCTGTACACAAAGACTGCTTGCCCCTCACTCCTCTCTACAGTACCAGTAGCCTAATCCATACTTGGATAAGTGAAGCACCACATAACTCGTCTATGATTTTTGTCTTTTCTGAAATCTCCTTGCAAATTTGCTCCTCTACATCATTTCAACCAGTGACTGTTTATAAAAGAGTACACTAAGCAATATAATTGTATCCATTTTGCACCTTTGTTCTAGACAAATTAATTTCATCCTTAAACCCTCCGGGATCTCGCTTTCTGCATCACTGACACTGTTCTCCTGAACCAATACTGCCAACTCTCACCCTTGATTCTCCCTTTGCTAAACACATTTCAACTAGGAATATTTAAAACCCAGTCCCACTCTTCCTTACGCAAAATCTCTGTTGTAACAATCTGCACATTCCCCTCCAAGCTGTGTACCATTCCTGACTCTGAACTATCACAATTCCTTTATAGTTGCTGGTAAAAACCCTTGAGTTTCCACTAGAATAGTACTTACATCACAATGAAAACAACAGCTCAAGGCAGCTCACCAGCAACTTCTCAGGGACTTTTGGAAGTGGGCAATAAATGCTGATCTCAGAAGAGTGGAAGGGTCACAGAACCAAAACATTAACTCTGATTTCTCTCACAGACCTGTTGAGCTTTTCCAGCAATCGCTATTTTTATTTCTGACCTAGCTAATACTGCCTTGAATTAATTTTTTTTTTCAATTCTCATCCAGCACCATATGCAAAGATTCCTGATGAAGGGCTTATGCCCTCCTGCTGCTCAGATGCTGCATGATCTGCTGTGCTTTTCGAGCACCGCACTCCTGACTCCGATCTCCAGCATCTGCAGTCCTCACTTTCCCAAAATTCTGTTGAACCATATCAGCTGGTTTCAAATGAGGGATGATCATACTTGTGCTAACTGACCCTTCCAATGGCACCTGGATTTTAATCCTCATCCTTTTTCTCAATTCTCTCTTTATGATCAGGCCATTCCAGTTTGGATGTCATCTTCCAGAGCAGCACAGTGGCTCGGTGGCTAGCACTGCTGCCTCAGCACCAGGATCCCAGGTTCGATTCCAGCCTTGGGCGACTGTCTGCGTGGAGTTTCCTTCAGGTGCTCCGGTTTCCACCCACAGTCCAAAGATGTGCAGGTCAGGTGAATTGGCCATGCTAAATTACCCGTAGTGTTAGGTGCATTAATCAGAGAGAAATGGGACTGGGTGGGTTACTCTTCAGAGGGTCGGTGTGGACTTGTTGGGCCAAAGGGCCTGTTTCCACACTGTAGGGAATCTAATCTAATACAGCCTATGAAATTTCCGAAAATAACAAATTCTGGCCTCTTGCACATTTGATTTTGAATACTCCACTATAGGTAGATGTAAACGTCCTTGCAGACATCTTTTTGCTAAACTATATAATTCCTTCACTAAAATCATTCCAAGTATCTACTTACAAGAGACTCCCAAACGTTCCTGTTTTGATTTCAATCTTTCTTCATTTCTCCTTCTAAATCAAGATGTCAAAAAGAAATCTTAAGCAATAAAACTGTTAATCAAAGGATTGTCCCCAGATTACCGCTCCTGCACTCTCTTCAACATTGTACCATTTAGCATACATTAGTAGGAAGATTTAGGAAAAACAAAGAGAATTTAAATATTCTTATATTACGGCCATGTTCTTATTACATTGTGCTGACAAGTTATCCGGTCCTGATGGCCGTCATCAATGAAACAGGTGAGTAATGAGATACTAGATGTGACCATGTTACTTTTAGAAAATTTGCGAGATTTGGAAAAGTTCAATTTATACTGATGACAAAGGAATAGTAAGGCAAAAAAGTGAGGACTGCAGATGCTGGAGCTTAGAATCAAATGTGTAGAGCTGGAAAAGTACAGCAGGTAAGACAGCATCAGAGAAGCAGGAAAATCGATGATTCGGGCAAAAGCCCTTCGTTAGCAATGAGCGCATGACTAAATCAGACTTGCTAACACCAAATGTTTTAATTTCACAGTGCTGAAATATTCAATAACCCTCAAAATTACCCATAGTTCCTAACCAAACTTTGTAAGTAAAGTATATCAGACACAGTATTTATAACTTAAAAAGAAGTTAAATTGGCAAGAATACTCCAACTTTAGCACAGCAAAACTAAACAAGGCAGTGTAGTTAACATGTCTGATTAAAAACCAATCTTTCTAGATCACAGCCATCACACACACACACCAACAGACTGAAACGGTGAAGGGATAAATTAAAAGAGAAGTAAAAGAGTTGTAACAAAATGTTTCAAACAATGGTTGTTAACCCTTCATGCATCTTTGGATTTGTTGTTCCAGACACATGGGATGGTACACTTTGTTTGAATTCTAAAGTCATTTGCTAATGATTCTGCTGACTGCTGGAGACTTCTATTTGTCTTTGAGACCAGGTTATGGAGTCATAGAGATGTACAGCACAGAAACAGACCCTTCGGTCCAACTTGGCCATGCCAACCAGATATCCTGAATTAATATAGTTCCATTTGTCAGCAAATAGGCCACATCCCTCTAAACTCTACGTATTCATAAACCCATTTAGAAGCCTTGTAAAAATGTAATTATCCCAGTCTACACCACTTCCTCTGGCAGTTCCTCCCATACACACGCCATCCTTTGTATGAAACCACTGCCCCTTAGGTCCCTTTTAAATCTTTCCCTCGCACCCTAAACCTATACACTCTAGTTCTCACTCACCCCCGGAGAAAAGACCTTGTCTATTTACCCTATTCACGTCCCTCATGACTTTATAAACCTCTAAACGGTCACCCATCAGTCTCCGATGCTTCAGGGAAAACACCTCCAAGCCTATTCAGCCTCTCCCTATAGTTTAAACCCTCCAACCGTGGCAACATCCTTGTAACTCTTTTCTGAATCCTTTCAAATTTCACAATATCTTTCCTTTCGGAGGGAGACCAGAACTGCACACAATATTCCAAAAGTGTTCTAACCAAAGTTCTGTACAGCCACAGCATGACCTCTCAACTCCTATACCCAATGTTTGACCAATAAAGGAAAGCATATCAAACACCTTTTTACTACTATCCAAAGCACAAACCTGCACCTAACTCATATTCATTATCTCCAGGAATGTCTGCACCGACAGCGAGGCAGCAAGTAGAATTGCCAGAGCAAGGTCAGCATTTTTCTTTTTACAACAGACTGTGGAGGAACCAAGGCATCAAACATACAATCAAACCTAAATAAAAGTAAAATACTGCAAATCTGAAATAAAGAGGAAATCTTGCGATTTTTGTGAAGATTGGTAGCTCAGGTTGTAAGCTTGCTCGCTAAGCTGGAAAATTTGTTCTCAGATGTTTTGTCACCATGCTAGGTAACATCAGTGACAAAAAGTGTTGTGGCTGGAAAAGCACAGCCGGTCAGGCAACATCTGAGGAGCAGGAGAGTCGACGTTTCGAACATTAGCTCTTCATCAGAAATGGGGGGGGTTTGCTGGGAATGTGGTAGGTCGGAGAGGAGAGTGGAGCGAATAGGAGGGAAGGGAAATGGACATGGACAGGTAGAACAGTGCCAAGCTAGACGGTTGGATCTAGGATAAGGTTGGGACAAGGGAAATGAGGAAACTGGGAGGGGGAGTTGAAGTGTTTGGCCAAAGGGTGGTGGGGTTGATTGGCGCCTGTGTCCCAGAGATGTTCTCTGAAACGTTCCGCAAATTGGCAGGTAGAGGGGGCCACATCAAAGCAACATACACAGTTGATGATGTGTGTGGAAGTACAGGTCAATCTCTGTTGGATATGGAAGGATCCTTTGGGACCCTGGACAGAGTGAGAGGGGAGGTGTACGTGCAGGGTTTGCACTTCTTGGTGGCAAGGGAAACTGCTGGGAGTAGAAGGTGGGTTCATGGGGTGTGTGGACCTAACAAGGGCGTCGCTGAGGGAATGGTCTCTGTGGAACACAGATAGGATTGGGGAGGGAAATATATCCCTGGTGGTGGGGTCTGTTTGTAGGTGGTGGAAATGGATAGAACCTCTCTGTTCCTCACCTTCCAGCCCACCAACCTCTGCATACCTGGTCCCCTTAGTCCAGAATCTCCCCACATACATTCGGGACACCACCCACGTCTTCCACCACCTTCGAGACTTTCATTTCCCAGGTCTCTCATCTTCACTATGGGCATCTAGTCCCTGTACACATCCATCCGGCATGACGAAAGGTGACCAAGCCCTCTGTTTGTTCCTGTCCTGCTGACCCAACCAATACCCTTCCAATAACACAATCATTCGATTGGTTGAACTGGTCCTCACCCTCACCAATTTCTCCGCTGAATCCTTCCATTTTCTCCAGACCAGAGGGGTAGCCATGGACACCCGCATGGGCTCCAGCTCTGCCTGCCTCTTTGGGGACGTGGTCCATCTTCCACAGCTACACCGCCAAAACTCTCTGCACCTTTTTTTCTGCTACATCGATGTGTGTATAGGTGCTAGCTCGTGCTCCCACGAGGAGGTAAACAGTTCAATTTCATGAACACCTTCCACCCTGACCTCAGGTTCACCTGGACCATCTTGGGCACCTTAATCCTCTTCCTGGACCTCTCCATCTCCATTTCCATTTCCGGCTACCGACTCAACACTGATATATACTTTAAACCCACTGCCTCCCACAGCTACCTGGACTATGCCACCTCCCACCTTGTCTCCTGCAAAAACATTATCCCTTACTCCCAGTTCCTCTGCCTCAGCCCATCTGCTCCGACCAGTTCCACCATAGAACATCCCAGATGGCCTAATATTTCAATGACAACAATTTCCCATCCCATATGGTCAACGATACCCTCCAATGCATCTCCTCAACTGCCCGTACCTCCACCCTTTAACTCCACCCCTCCAATCACAACAAGGACAGAAACCCCCTGGCCCTCACCTTCCACCCCACCAACCTCTGGATGCAATGCATCATCTTCTGCCTTTTCCACCACCTACAAACATACCCCACCACCATGGATATATTTCCCTGCCCACCCCTGTCTGCATTCGACAGAGGCCATTCCCTCCGCAGCTCCTTTGTTAGGTCCACGCCTCCACCAACTCATCCTTTGCTCTGCCACCTTCCTCACCACCAGAAGTGCAAAACCTGTGCTCATGCTTTGCCCCTCATCTCCATCCAAGGACCCAAATTGACAGATTTACCTGTACTTCCTCTATTGTGTCCATTGCTCTTGATGTGGTCTCTTGTACATTGGGGAGACAGGATGCCAATTTGCAGAACATTTCAGAGAACATTTCTGGGACACACTCACCAATCAGACCACTTCATCTCCCCCTCCCACTTTGCCAAGGACATGCAAGTCCTTGCTCTCCTCCACCACCAAACTCTAGCCACCCAATGCCTGGAGGAAGAATGCCTCATCTTCCACCTTGGGACCCTCTAACCACACAGGATCAATGTTGATTTCACCTGTTTTCTCATTTCGCCTGCCCCCACCTTACCCCAGTTCAAACCCTCAAACTTGGCACTGCCCTCTTGAACTGTCTAACCTGTCTATCTCCCTGCCCTCCTATCCGCTCCACCCTCCTCTCTGACCTATTACTATCACCCCTCACCTTCATCTACCTATTGCATTCCCAGCGATCGTGCCCCCCTGCTCCACCCCCTTCCATTTATCACTCAGCCCTTTGGCTCATTCCAGACGAAGAGATTATGCTCGAAATGTTGACTCTCCTGCTCCTTGGATGCTGCCTGACCAGCTGTGCTTTTCCAGCACCACACTTTTCGACTCTGATCTCCAGTACCTGCAGTCCTCACTTTCTCCAAACATCAGTAGTGAGCCTCCGTTTAAACACTGCTGTACTGTCCTGCTTTCTATGTGTGTGTCTTGGTCTTTTGTGGTGGGGGATATCACAGAGAGGTTGGTAAATAGGGTCCATATCAACATGCTTGTTAAAGTTCCAGTTTGAATACCAGGCCTTGAGGAATTACTGTGCATGTCTTTGTTAAGCCTGTCCCAGGATGGATGCATTATCCCAATCAAACTGGTGTCCCTCGTCATCTGTGTGTAAGGATACTAATGATAGTTGGCCATATTTTGGTGGCTAACTGGTGCTTGTGTATCCTGGTGGCTAGTTTCCTGCCAGTCTGACCGATGTACCGCTTATTGCACTCCTTGCAGGGTATTGTGTATATGTCTTTTGTTCTGCTGGTTGGTGGTACAGGATCTTTTAGAGTTATCAAGAGCTGTTTCGGTGTGTTGGTAGGTTTGTGAGCTACTATGGTGCCAAGAAACCATGTCAAACTAGTAGACCTATGTTTCACAACCCATTTCACCCTCAACAAGATCTACAAACAAATCAACATGGCATCACCAATATCAGGATTCTTGGCAGAAGCAATTATGTAGAGGTTAGAACGAGTTGCCCTCCCCATGATTCAGCCCAAGCTTTGGATCCGCTATGTGGATGACATCTTCATCATGAAATGGAACAATGCAAATAAAACCCACAAACACATGATCATCCTCCTTACTGGTATAAAGTTCACCAAAGAAGAAAACAACAGACTCCCCTTCCTTGATGTCACAGTAGAATGAAAATCCAATGGAGGGATACAGACCAGCGTTGACAGGATAGCAACACACACAGACCAAATACTCAACTAGAGGAGCAATCATTGCAACACCCACAAATGGAGCTGCATCAGGATATTATATAAACGAGGCACAACACACTGTAGCAGTCAGGGACTAAGAGATGCCAAAGAAAAACATCTATACAACATATTCAAGAAAGGGTGCCCAATAAGCACAGTCCATCGATTCTTACACAACAAACCTAAACAAAAAAGACACAATATGCCCTGAGACTCTAGCCACACTATCTTACATTAAAGGTATCTGAGATGATGACCAGATTACTCCGGCCTCTTGGCATCATGGTAGCCCATAACCTACCAACACAAACAGCTCTAGAAGAATCTGAAGGACCCTGTACCAACAACCAGCGGAACAAACATCACATACAAAATACCCTGTGAAGAGTGCAACAAACATTACATCAGACAGACCGGCAAGAAACTAGCCACCAGGATGCATAAGCACCAACTAGCCACCAAAAGACAACCAACTATCACTGGCATCCTTGCACACACAATGAGGGACACCAGTTCAACTGGGACAAAACATCCATCCTGGGACAAGCTAAACAAACAAATAAACAAACATGGGAATTCCTAGAAGCCTGGCATTCAAACCGGAACTCCATCAAACACATCGATTTGGACCCTGTTTACCAACCAAACAGAAAAAGAACCAGAAGCGAGATCACCCACCACAGACCAAGACACACAAATAGAAAGTGGGACAGCGCTTTCAACCAGACTCACTAATGTTATCTAGCATGGTGACCAAACATCTACAAAACAAATCTTCCAGCTCAACGAGCAAACTTACAACCCAAAAAGAGGAAATACTGAAGAAACCAGACAGTATGGCAGCACCAATGGCGAATAAATAAAGCTGATGCTTTGAGTTTGATATGAATCTCCTTCTGAAGTAAACCATGATTTTTAAAATACAAATAAATCGCATCTCTCATTACGCCTCCTCACAAAGAAGAATGAAAATGTATCTTTAACAGGCAACATCATTCCCTATCAAAAGAGGGTTAAATGGTTTGTTAGATTAACAATATTGTGTCATTAAATCAAAAATTATTATTTTTGACAGCCATATTTTACTCAAGAGCATCTGAATGACCACATTCTTTCCTTCACATGTGGCAGTGATAAACCATCAGCTACAAAAAAACTTTTCCAAGCACATGAATTATTTTTCAATTGGACAGCAGAAAAATTAAACTCCACCAAAACAACCATACACTCTTGTCCCAAAATTTCTCCCAAAATAAATGTCTATATCGATTGCAATTTCTTCCATATTGTTGAACTAAGGATAGACAAGTCTCCGGGCCCTGATGGAATGCATCTCAGGGTATTAAAAGAAATGACAGGAGAAATAGCAAGTGCACTTATAGTAATTTTCCAAAAGTCGCTGGACTCTGGGGCAGTTACAGCAGATTGGAAAACAACAAATGTGATGCAACTGTTTATAAAGTGAGGAAAACAAAAGATGGGGAATTATAGATCTGTGAGTTCAATCTCTGTAATGGGGAAGATGCCCGAGTCTATTCGGGCATAAGCCATTCCTGAAGAAGGGCTTATGCCCAAAACGTCGATTCTCCTGTTCCCTGGATGCTCCTGACCTGCTGCGCTGTTCCAGCAACACATTTTATGCCTGAGTCTATTATCAAGTAAGAAATAACAAAATAGAAATTTCCCGTTGGGCAGACGCAGCATGGGTTCATGAAGTGCAAGTCACCAATTTTGAGGAGATTCAGAACTGAATTAAGGAGGAACTTCTTCACCCAAATGGTTGTAAATCAATGGAATTCCTTGCCCAGTGAAGAAGTTGATGCAACTTGAGTAAACATTTTTAAAGCAAAATTAGATTTTTTTTGAACAATAAAGGAATTAAGGGATACAGTTAAAGTGCAGATAAATGGAGCTGAGTCCACAAAAAGATCAGCCATGATCTTATTGAATGGCAGAGCAGGCTGCAAGGGCCAGATGGCTTACTCTTGCTCCTAGTTCTTATGTTCTTATACTCTTGGCGATGTAGATTTCAAACAGATGCACTTGCTTTACAAACAAGATGTCTCTTTCATTAACAAATATTTCTATTAAAATGTACTCAGTTTCATTGAAAAATAACAGACATTGCACCGTTTAGTAGTAAAATGACACTCACACCAATGCCCATAACATCGAACCAATCTGAATGGATTATTATGTGGTGCTGCTAAAATTAATATAATTGTCAAAAGCAACCTGAGAATTTGGTGTCAATTCAACTTTTCTGCTTTTCTTTAACAAATTTGTCAAAGGAGGCATTACAGTGCATAAGTTTGGAACAAACATGCCAACATATCACGAAGTTTTTCATTTGTCCTAGAATGGAAAAATCCAACTTTTGAATTTTCAAATTCATACTCATTCATCAGTTGATATTTTAATTTGACTATGTAAATACACTTGCACTGACTACCATCTTTCTCAATCTCTAAAATTAACATGACACTTGGTGATTTCGTTCTCTTTTCTCTGGAGTATTCACCAAGTAATTTATCTCCTTTTTTTTTAATTCTTTTGATTTGGTAAGGGGTCCATTGAGCCTCGTTTTTCTTGGATCCCCAGAGACTAGAAACAATACTAGCACCTTGACTCCTGCAACAAAAAAATTCCAATCTTGCCAGAAGAAAAATATCAATGACTGATTTGCTCCAGAGTGTTTCAATATCTACTGGTTTACTTTATAAACCTGCTGTTTTCACTGTTTCTTGAGCACTCTTCAAATACTTTTTGGCTAACTCACAGGCTCTGGGTCTGTTCTCTCAAACTCAAGTGAGCTTAAAGTGTAGTCTGAGCTGTGGTTTGTCATTTTTTTTCTTTAATCTATTTCAATTGTTCTCCCACCTCATGACCATACCAGTTCAAATGGACAAATCCTGTAAACTAATTTGGAGCATCACTAATGGCAAACAGTAACAGGGGAACTCCTTTATTGCAATTATTCAAGCATTTGTGTCTATAAGCTCTAATCTTCAAATTTAAATTCCACCTTTCCAATGCACCTCAAGATAGCAGGTGATAAGCAGAAGAAATTGAATGTTTTATTCCCAAAGTAGTCATCATTTCTTTGAATATTTGCGACAAAATTTGAACCCTGATCAGGTTGGACTTCTTTGGGTAATCCAATTGAACCAACATTTTCCTTACTAGTTTTGCAGGATTTTCTGTCCACCCAAAAGGGCCTGCTTCAGAAATTCTTGTTGAAGCATGTATAATCAATATAAGGCACTGATTCTCAGACCTTGTTTCAGTTAGGCATTCTATACAATTGGTTAAGATTCTGCTAAATACTTATTTGAAACTTGGTTTGGGAATTACCTGATGGATCACTGTGCACCCTTCACTGGCTAGTATTTGAGCTGATCTCCATTTTCTCATCAGTAATTGTCTTACAAATAATAACACTTGGGTAGAGTTCTAATTCAATTTCTGAGGAGGTTGTTGGGCATAACTTTCAATTCAGGATTGAAGTGAACCTTCATCTGGTTACTTAAATTTTCTAAAATCATTTCCAATAATCTGAGTTTCTCAGTTATTCCTTTCTTTTCCTCATATACTGTTCGTCTTATCCAATTTTTGGACCTGTTGCAACAGTCTGGAAAACTTCCTCCTATAATTTTAGTTTCTTGTACCTCTTGTTTGTTCCACTATCCTCCAGGAGGCCAATATTTTTGAACCAGCTGAGTCATTTCCCAAGATAAATCCTGATAGGAATGGATTTTATTTCACTACTCCAACTACAACATCCGCATTTAATCTTTAATCCAACGCTGAGACTGTTGTGTAACCTCCATGTACACCTCCAATAAACATTTTCTTTCATTAACCTTGTCAGAAGATAAATATTATCATCAAATCAATATCAATAACTGACTTGCTCCAGAATGTCTCAATATCTACTGGTTTGCTTCCTTTAAGCACAAAACAATTTCTCCTTTGACATAAAACATTAAGAACTTCCAGTGATCTGATTCCTCATCAGCAATTGAGGATGGATTTTCTTTACTGCACTCAGTCATCTCTCCCTTCCTAATACATTCTAAGGAAACAATGTTCTTTTTGTACTATTGCTACAATTTTAATACATACTTCGTTTCATGGTGGCCCATTGTCTGAAGAGTGCTTAAGGTGTGCCTATAACTGCAAATTGGTGCCCCATTTCATTTCAGCAAATGGCCTTGCTTTGTCCAGTCTTATCACAATGGAAACATTATTTTTTGGTTCTAGCCTTTCTCCTTTATTACTTTGGCATCCTTTCATTTGTTGCCAAAAACTAGTGCCTCTTCCATCAACAGATTTCTCCTTCAGGCAATTACAGATGGGAGATCATCTGAGAATCACAAGGAATTTGTTAGAACTGATATTTCACTGATCTCTGATACTTGATGTGCATCTATACAGTTTTTAATAATACAGTTTTTTTTTAAGTTTTGCAGGAATCTTAAAGTTGTTATATAATCATAACTTCCATTACAATCTCAATTTTTTTTCTCCAAATTCAGTGATCAAATCTCTAACCTCACTTTTTGCAAATTCTACAAATATCTTATTAGATTTCTTTCCTTCTTTCTACATTTTAATTGATGAACTTCAGGAGAAAGCTCATATACATTGAGTATTTCATTTTTTAAACGGTTTATTAATTTACAGATTGTTCTTCTGAGAAACTAGCTTTCACACTCACAGCAGTACTGTCAAAGTGTCTTATATGAGGTCCAAATTTTTTTTTGGCCTCAACATCTGACCAGCTACCTTTTCAACTGAAGTGAAATTACAATTCTCAACTTCATTCTCAGTAAGTTTAAGCACTAAACATATTTTTAATTAAATCAGATACCTCACTGGAATCAGAATCATCCTCCGAGCTACTATCCCCTCTTTCCCTGCTTAATCTAAGCTTTTCTCTGGCCTAGTATGTTGTCTCATCTCCATATCTCTTTTGAGTTCAAACATTTTTAAATTCCATTTTTTTTAAGTTAGAATGCTTCACCTCCCTTTCCATTGAGTTTCTTCTTCTACTTTATTCTAATTGAATTCTTTTCGTTTCTCTTACACTCAAGTTTTTTTAAAAATATTTCCAACTTTATTGTAGCTGATTCCAGCTGTGACATGTTTCCCTTCCAATTCCAAATGCTGGATATAAACACTTTCAACATCACCTCCTTACAAGGTCCTGCTTTTGTTTCTACCTTTGATTTATCTGCTTAACTTAGTCTTATTTAAAAAGTTCAAATAACCCAGTTAAATCTTACATTCCTCAAAAACTTGAGGCAGCACCGAATGTCAAAATTTAATATATATAACAAAGTCCACAACACTCCTATGTTACATTCAGCACTTTTCCATGTACAGTACCAGTTTCTCAAGAAGAGACACAATTTCCACTTAAATTCAGTGAACTCAAAGCCCAGATAGAGCTCCACTTGTTATGATCCCAGCACTTAGAGAAAGAAATCAGCCTTAACTCATTATCTGTATGTTTTATTTTTATGAACATGGTGAGCATCCATAATCACGCGAGGCTGTAAACTTCCTTTAAGAACAGAAAATTAGTACATAACATTCAAAAAATTAAAACAAATTAAGCTATCTAAGCATGGAACTTCGTTTGAAAGATCTTTTTAAAAAAAAAGCAAAATAAAAATCTTGTCACATTTTGTGGCAGTTATAAAGTCTCCAGAGTCTGGAAATCCAGAGTACTCTTCTGTATCAAATCTTCTCTATTCTTTCCTATGAACTGTGAACTTGCCTTACGTGAATACTCAAAACTGAATGCTTTGCCTTTCCTAGCTTTTAACAACCTGCAGATTTCTAAACAATACTCCTGATTTGCAAGTTCCACCCAACTAAACTTTTACACTTAGGTAATTGTGTTTTCCCTTAAATTGTACATACACTTTTCTAAAGAAACTATCTTCACTTCTAACCACAGTCAGGTCTCCTCTAAAAGCGGTCTAAAATCTTTCAAATTGAGTTTTCTTAATGAATATCAATCCTTAATTATTCTGAACCACAAATATGCTGAAGGGTTTCAATATATACCACATTTGTCTAAAGTCACCACAATAAATATAATCTTCCAACAGCACTCCAGACGTGCCCGGATCTCTGATGCACAATGATTTAGGTCACTGTTTCAGGAGGATTATTTGACCTAGCTTCTTTTTAAGAAATCTCTTGACAAAAAGTAAGCCATCCATGTGCCAGGTTTTCTAATCCAAACTGTAAAAGTTATATTAATATATCACAAAAATAATTTATGCCAACATCTTCCAAAACTAGATCGAAAACTTCAATTTCTGACAGTTAAACTTCTAACTATATAGCACCTTTTAGGTAGTAAACATTTCCCAAAGGTCTGCACAAGAACACTATAAACAGACTTCAACATTAAGCCACAGAAGTAGACTTTAAGACAAACAAAAATCTTGGATTGCATGTTCATCTTAAAAGAACGTGCAAGGGAAAGAGCGTGAGAAAGAGAGACCAAGAAAGAGAGAGAGAGAGCTAGAATAAGCTAGAATAAGAGAGAGAGAAAGTCAGACAGACAGAGTGAGAGAAAGCGAGTGAGATAGTTAGGGCGAGTGAGTGCAAAAGTGAGTGCGAGTGAGTGGCTGGAAGTAGGCAGCTGTCGAGAATGTGGTGTTGGAAAAGTACAGTAGGTCAGGCAGCATCAGAGGAGGAGAATCGATGTTTCGGGAATAAGCCCTTCAACAGGGAATAGACAGCTGCAAACATATCACCAATAGTGGGAAAGTAAGAATGCTCAATAAGCCTGACTGAAAGAGTGCAGATACCCTGAAGGTTTTTGCGCAGGAGACTATAAAGATACAACCAGAGGAAAAAAAAAGTATGAGCATTTTAAAACAGGCAGCTGATTAAGCAAAAGATTAATGCAGGTCAGCATTCAGAGGAGAGAAACAAGTGCACAGGACATTGTGAAAGGATTTCAAATTAGAATGTCTAAGCTGACTTGGGATGCATTCAAATAGTCAAGAGTAGAGGAGCCAAGCACATGGATATATAAAACTTAAATTTGATTTACAATGCCCATTGATATTTAATATCTACATAGTAAAGTTGTGTATACTGTAACCTGTCCTGCAGTTTATTTACACAATTCTATTCTCTACTTAATAAAATGAATCAACAGCAAATAGATAAACCAGTAAAACTCATTAGTTTAATACAATTTCATCACCAACTGGTCATTTGTTAACAACCTTCAGATTAACTGCATTCTACATCTGTATTCTCCCCACAGTTGAAGTGAAATGGTGAACTCAGAACGACAAAGTGTAAACTGCCTTAAGAGTAACATAATTGTCTGGCAAGTAAGGTTGTGGGGTAGATCATTTCCTGACTTTCTTACACAAACTCAATTCTATCATTTTTCTTTGTTCTTGTTTGAGATGTGAGCACGCTAGCAAGGCCATTCCAAGTATCCCTTGAAGTGGCTGGCTCTCCACGTCATTTCAGATGGCATTTAATAAACCACATTGTTATAGGTCAACCATATTTTTCAGAGTCTGGAGTCAAATTTTTGCCAGGACAGGTAAGAATGACAGATTCCCTTTCCTGAAGAACATTAGTGAGCCAAATGGGTTATTACTGCAAATAGATAGTGGCCATGTAGTAATCATTAGACTAGCTTTAAATTCCATTTGATTTCAAACAAATAGTTGTTACTTTAGATTATTTTTTTTAAATAAGAAAGCTGTATCATTACCCATGAAAAATTCATAGCACTCACCAACTTGCCAAAATGATATTTGCAGTAGCCACAATATTTAACATTATCAGCTTCTGAACCTTCTTCTTCACACAGAAGTCCTGCCAGCTGAGCACTAAACAAAAAGAAAAATAAAGATTGTCACAAAAATGACCAAAAGATACAAATTATTTAATGAAGCTATTCAGTTTGATACCTGCTTTCTATCTTTGAGCCAGTTCTGTATCCAAATGGCGAGTACTCCCTGTATTCCGTGAGATCTAACCTTGCTAATCAGTGTCCCATGGAGAACCTTGTCGAACGCCTTACTGAAGTCCATATAGATCACATCTACCACTCTGCCCTCATCAATCCTCTTTGTTACTTCCTCAAAAAGCTCAATCAAGTTTGAGAGATATGATTTCCCATGCACAAACCATGTTGACTATCCCTAATCAGTCCTTGCCTTTGCAAATACATGTCCATCCTGTCCCTCAGGATTTCCAACATGCCCACCACCGAAGTCAGGCTCACTGGTCTATTTTTCCCTGGCTTGTCCTTACCACCCTTCTTAAATAGTGTCACCACGTTAGCCAACCTCCAGTCTTCCGACACCTCACCTGTGACTATCGATGATACAAATATCTCAGCAAGGGACACAGCAATCACTTCCCTGGCTTCCCACAGAGTTCTAGGGTACACTTGATCAGGTCCTGGAGATTTATCCACCTTTACCCATTTCAAGACATTCCTCTTCTGTAATAGGGACATTTTTCAAGATGTCACTATCTATTTCCCTACATTCTATACCTTCCATGTCTGTTTCCACCATCAATACTGATGCAAAATACTAGTTTAGTATCCTTACCATCTCCCCTCCCCCCATCTCCTGCAGCTCCACACAAAGGCCGCCTTGCTGACCTTTGAGGGGCCCTATTTCTCTCCCTAGTTACCCTTTTGTCCTTAATGTATTTGTAAAAACCTTTTGGATTCTCCTTAATTTTATTTGCTAAAGCTATCTCATTTCCCCTTTTTGCCCTCCTGATTTCCCTCTTAAGTATACTCCTTCTGCCTTTACACTCTAAGGACTTACTCGATCTATCCTGTCTAATACCACTTGAGTCAGGCTGGAGTGCAGCATTTTGAAACCCTATTGACTGACCACCAACGTTGCTTGCAAACAGAAATTTGTGATTTACGCTCATCACCAAAAAGCAGATTCTTCCTGTTCTTCTCTAGATAACTCTGCAGGCCAAAACCACTTTGGAACTTTGAGCTCAATCTAGTAGCTCTATAATTGTTGGTTGATTAAGCTTCATATTTATTGTGGTGCACAATCAGATGGCCCTAAATTTTAACTTTGCCAATATTCAGGAGAACTAACTTTATTTATAACTGGAATTTTACATTAACTCTTCAAAGGAGTTGATATGAATTCCTTGCATGACAAGAGACAGGACATACATATAATTTTTGGGGGCTGTGTTTTAAAAATAGTGGTATATGGGTGTATTACCATCTTACAAAAGTCTTAGCTCAATGGCTACCTTCATGTATAAAGCGTGGACAGTAGACACAAAAACATTTCACAATAGGGACATTTCAGTTCATCTCAAATTCTATTATGAAATAATATGAACAGACATGCATTTTGCAACAAGGAACAGAAACTCCCAGAAACTGGAACATTATTCCTCTCCTACCCAACCAGAAAGACCAACTGCAACAGACACCAACCAACTAACTGAACAAAAATCAAGTATCCAACTTAGGACCCCGCTGATTTAGATGGACAGGTACCATACAATGTAGTGTATTTATTCATTGATATGCTGAAGAAATTTAGATTGCAATTCAACAATCCTATGGAAAATATATAAATGTCAAGTGAAGCTGGCAGTTAGGGTGCATATGATGCCACACACCCACAAACTTCTACCCAACATCCATCAGAGTGCTGACCACGTACCTTCAAGACTGGTACATGAATAAAAGCCATTTGTGCAAGGTACTGAAGGGAATCAGGGTCTGCGGATCTTGCTTCGAAAGAGGTCGATGCCTTCAGAAGAGGAGGGGAAGAGAGGCAATTTGAATTAAGTCTCCAACTGGTTCAGTTGGCAAGGTCATTGTGTTCCTGTGCCACATAGGCCACTAAATTCCATGTTCAACTTCCAGTTAATTGTCAATAAAAATAGTGGAGATGCTGCAGTTGACTTCAGCTTCCCAGGCTAGACCAGGCCAAAGATGCTGGGACTTTTTAATTGCGATTACAGCTGCTTGGACTTTACTATAGCCAAAACAAGGTTCATTACTATGCATCCATGATTAGCAGCTTCCTGATATGGTCAGCATTCATACAGTTAGAAGAGTCAGTTGGGCAAGTTTCCAGTTGAACAGTACCCAAGTCATACTGTAGAGAATGCAAACATTTTATAAATGTGTATCCTTTAAAATTTTTGTTTGATATTACACATTCCTTCTATGTGCATTTTGTATGAGTTACCAGTAGGCAGACGGTTACTTTGGATGTATAAAGGAGTTAATTAGAACTACGTGTCGGATGCGGTGTTTGTGTTAAGGATGTACTGTTTGGGTCATGACCATGGGTAGGGATCACAATTGACAGTTAATGTAAGAAGTAGACATACAAGATCAGAACATGACATCACAGAAAGGGCCACTGACTATAGGGGAAGAATAGAATGTCCTTGACATCAGTGTGCCAAGTTTCTGCAAGATAACATGGAGACAGAAAAGAAGAACAGGGAGTCATGAGCCATTTGTAGCCACTAGAATCAATGGGAAGCATAAACTATTTGAATTTGGATTCTGGTTATGTTAATTTATTAAACATAATTATTTTGGCTTAATAAATTATTCTGATACTACCATATCAAATGCCTCCCTGACCGACAATTTTTTTTAAACCTGTATCTCTGATAATACCCCAAAAGACAATTATTTTAGGAAATGGGGTAAGGGAGATGTAAGTATTAGATTATTCTACTTCTTTTCAAAATTCCCACTTGCATGTAACTGCATATAACACAAGTCAGTAAGAGATATGTTCTACTTCAGGGGTATCTCTAACTTTAGTAATAACTCTCGAAGGAGTGGAGGTCACTGGGGCAAATACTCTAATTTTTCAACAGATCTTAGAAAAGACGTGTCATGGATAAAAATAGCACAAAGATTAACACATAAGAGCTCTCAATTCTAATCCATGTATTAGCAGGAAGATAAAGCTAAACTTAGAATCATAGACATATACAATATGGACACTGACCCTTCGCTCCTAATTTATTCTAATCTCACCTTCTCTGGCAGTTCATTTCACACACACCACCCTCTGCGTGAAAACTTTGCCCCTTAGGTCCCTTTTAAATCCTCCACCTTTCAACTTAAATCTTCTCTAGATTTGGACTCCCCCACTCTGGGAAAAGATCTTGTCTATTCACCCCATCCATGTCCCTCATGATTCTATTAAGCTCTGTAAAGTCATGCCTCAGCCTCCGACACTCCAGGGAAAATAGGCCCAGCCTATTCAGCTTCGCCCTATAGCTCAAATCCCCTCAAACCCTGGCAAGATCCTTAAACCTTTTCTGAACCCTTTCAAGTTTCACAACATCCTTTCTAAAGCAGGGAGACCAAAATTGAATGCAGTATTCGAAAAGTGACCTCACCAATGTCCTATACAACTGTAACATGACCTCCCAACTCCTGTACTCTACACACTGACCAATAAAGACAATCATACTAAATGCCTTCTTCACCACTGTCTACCTGCGACTCCACTTTCAAGTAACTATGAACCTGCACTCCAAGGTCTCTTTGTTCAGCAATACTCCACAGGACTTTCCCATTAAGTGTACAAGTCCTGCCCTGATTTGCCCTACCAAAATGAAGCAACTCTCAATTACCTAAATTAATCTCCATCTGCCACGCCTCAACCCATCTGCGCATTAAGGTCCCATTGTACTCTGAGGTAGCCTTCTTTGCTGTCTGCTACACTACCAATTTTAGTTGTCATCTGCAAACTTTCTAACCATATCTCTTGTATTCACATCCAAATCATTTAGATAAATAACAAAAACCAGTGGGATTTTGTTTAGCCAGTTTAGACCACACTTGGGAATACTGTGAGCAACTATGGGTCCTCTAAAATAAATACCATGTGGAACTCACTGGATGCACCATTTAAGACAGATGAGGAGAAATTCCTTCTCTCAGAGGTTAGTGAATCTGTGCAATTCTTCACCGCAGAGTGTTGGACAGTCTGGGCTGTTTAATAATCTGTCCATCTCAGTCTTGAATATATTTATCAGTAAAGGTTATAGGGAAAAAGCAGGTCAACGGAGTTGAAGGTTATCAGATCAGACATGAGCTCACTGAATGACAGAGCAGATTTGATGGACTGGTTGGCTTATTTATGCTCCAACTTTCTTGTGATAGCATTCACATTTCCACTTTTGAAGAAAAACTCTAAGAATAAATAAGGGAGGAGAAAAATTGGGAATAACAATGTGGGAAGAGATCATTAAAGTGGGTGTAGGACTTCTGTGGAACATTAGGAGAAAGTGAGGACTGCTGATGCTGGAGATCAGTGCTTAAAAATGTGTTGCTGGAAAAGCGCAGGTCAGGCAGCATCAAAGGAGAAGGAGAATCGACGTTTCGGGCATAAGCCCTTCTTCAGGAATGAGGAGGGTGTGCCAAGCAGGTTAAGATAAAAGGTAGGGAGGAGGGACATGGGGGAAGGGGCGTTCTTCTATGGAACATTATCAGTATAGACCTATTAGGTTTTTATCTATTGTAAGTTTGCGCCATTCTTTTTCCAAACCTCATTCCAAAATTTCTCATTTCCTCTCCTGAAACTCTCACGTCATACAGGCACGGTTTAATTATCTGCAGATACCTCAGGTGCCATTGCTATTCTGAGTGTTGAGGCAAGACAATCAGCCCATACTTCATTAGTGAATAAAATCACCGCACAACTCAAATCTTTTGCTGTGCAAGCATAATTTTCATTCCCAAAACAAAGGTAAATGAACTACTGCTAGCATGGTCCATTTGCTGGTCAAAAGGTATCAAGGTGAGGTGTAAAGCACCAGATTCTACGTAAGGTCATCCTGACCTGTATTGCTCAGTACGCATGTTTAGTACAGCACTACCATGTACGTATTAAGTGAAGGCCTTATGTCAATCTTTCACAGAGAAAATATACTAACCAAGTCACATGGAAAGCCTGTCGACATCCATGTTTATTACAAGTCATACAAGCACCAGTTGCTGCTTTGCTTTCACGGCCTTGTTCCTCACAGATGTAGCAAGTCTGGGGGAAAAAAGGGATAAAGCCTAATTTTTTTTTAAATCAGCAAACAGATCCCATTTTACATTCATTATGATCTTATAATTAAGAAAACTTACAAAATCACACAAAGATTAATACATTTTTAAGTGTCATAGAAGAACATCCATACAGTGCACACTTTTACCACAATTCCGATCACATTTATTTCAGCATTTACCACTATTATTGTTAACTATAATATCAACATTTCCCACTCAATTTTACAAAAATAACTGCAAGAGTTGTAACTTCCTTGTAGGCAAATATCAGCTGTTGCCCGTTTGTTATTCATGTATATTGACAGTGTATAGATGTCAAGCATGCATGCCAGCGTACGTTTATCTGCTTATGATTTGGAGGTGCCCATGTTGGACTGGAGTGTATAAAGTTAAAAATCACAACACCAGGTTATAGTCCAATAGGTTTATTTGGAAGCACTACCGTTTGAAGTGCTGCTCCTTCATTAGGTAGCTACCTGCTTAAATTGTGTTTGCAGATGCAAAATACATATACATACACACACACACAGAATTATTCTTTAGATGCTTATCAACATTGTTTCAAAAATTTAAATATTACTCCAAAAATTCTCAGCCTGATAAGTTAATCAAGGGAGAAATATTAAATCCTAATTTCATGCAGTATCTTAGCATTAGTCCCAGGGGACTGGACAAATGTAAATGTGATGCTATTGTTTAAGAGAGAGACAAAGGATAGAGGGAAAACTGGAGGTGATAATGTGGGATAATATAAATATACACAGAACAATAAATTAGTACTAGGCAATCAACATGGCTTTGTCAAGAACAGATCACACCTGACAAATTAATTAATTTCTTTGATGAGGTGAGTGAGAGTGGTTAAGGATAGTGCTGTGGATATGGAGTATTTCAGAAAGTGTTAATTTGGTGTTACACGGGTTTGGGTCTGTACTCAGTGGAATTTAGAAAGATATTGGGATAGGAGAGGGAGTTTGTGGGCGAGGTCTGATTGAAAATCGACAGAACACTGAAAGGTCTGTATAGAGAAAATCTTTTTCACTCATAAGAGAGAAAAGGACCTGCGGGCACAGCCTCAGAGTGAAGGGCTAACATGTTTTCATAGAATCTGAGAATCCCTACAGCGTGGAAACAGGCCATTTGGCCAAACAAGTCCACACCAACCCTCTGAAGAGAAACCGACCCAGACCCATTCCCATACCCTATGACTCTACATTTCATCTGCCTAATGCATCTAACCTACACATCTCTGAACATGATGGGCAATTTAGCTTCGCCAATTCATCTAACCTACACAACTTTAGATTGTGGGAGGAAACCCACACAGAAACAAAAAATGTGCAAACTCCCCGCAGACAGTTGCCCAAGGCTCGAATCAAAGTCAGGTCAATGGTGCTGTGAAGCTGCAGCGCTAACCACTGAGCCACGCTTTAGAACAGATGTAAGGAGGAATTTCTTCAACCAGAGGGTGGTGAATCTGTGAAACTCTCTGCTGCAGAAGGCTGTGGATGCCAAATTGAGTGCATCTAAAACAGATTTGAACCCATTTGAAATTGATTTTTGATTGTTATGGGATCAAAGGTTGGGGGAGAAGGCAGGAGAATGGAGTTGAGAATGGTAGAGCAGGATTGATTAACTAAATGGCCTAATCCTGCTTCTATATCTTACGGCCTTAAGGTTAGCAATTTAGAAATGTTTTGAATTGATGGGTTCTCAGTAACATGGATTAGAAGTTAGACAAAACGTATGGAACAGATAGGTATAGATCGACAAGTTGAAAGCAATGTTCCCCGGGGATTGATATTGGGACCCTTGCTTTTTCTGATTTATATAAATCATTTGGAAATGTGTGCTGACGGCAAAAATCTCTAAATTTGCTGATAGAGTCATAGAGATGTACAGCATGGAAACAGACCCTTCAGTCCAACTCGCCCATGCTGACCAGATATCCCAACCCAATCCAGTCCCACCTGCCAGCATCTGATCCATATCCCTCCAAACCCTTCTTATTCATATTCCCACCAAGATGCCTTTTAAATGTTGCAATTATACCAGCCTCCATCACTTCCTCTGGCAGCTCATTCCATACATGTATCACCCTCTGTGTGAAAAAGTTGTCCTGTAGATCTCTTTTATATCTTTCCCCTCTCACCCTAAACATATGCCCTCTATTCTGGACTCCCACACCCCAGGGAAAAAACCTTGTCTATTTACCCTATCCATGCCCCTCATGATTTTATAAACTTCTATGAGGTCACACCTCAGCATCCTACTCTCCAGGGAAAACAGCCCCAGCCTGTTCAGCCTCTCCCTATAGCTCAAATCCCCCAACCCTGGCAACATCCTTGTAAATCTTTTCTGAACCCTTTCAAGCTTCACAACATCTTTTCGAATAGCAAGGAGACCAGGATTGCACGCAATATTCCAACAGTGATCTAATCAATGTCCTGTACAGCCGCAACATGACCTCCCAACTCCTGTACTCAATACTCTGACCAATAAAGGAAAGCCATACCAAACACCTTTTTCACTATCCTACTGACCTGCAACTCTACTTTCAAGGAGCTATGAACCTATAAGGTTTCTTTGTTCAGCAACACTCCCTTTGACCTTACCATTAAGTGTATAAGTCCTGCTAAGATTTGCTTTCCCAAAATGCAGCACTTCACATTTATCTAAATTAAACTCCATCTGCCACTTCTCAGCCCACTGGCCCATCTCATCAAGATCCCGTTGTAATCTGAGGTAACCTTCTTCACTATACCTCCAATTTTGGTGTCATCTGCAAACTTACTAACTATACCTCTTCTGCTGACATCCACATCATTTATATAAATGATGAAAAGTAGTGGACACAGCACCAATCCTTGTGGCACTCCACTGGTCACAGGCCTCCAATCTGAAAAACAATCCTTCCTCCACCACCCTCTGTCTTCTGCCTTTGAGCCAGTTCTGTATCCAAATGGCGAGTTCTCCCTGTATTCCACAAGATCTAAGCTTGCTCACCAGTTTCCCCTGGGGAACCTTGTTGAACACCTTACTGAAATCCACTACTCTGCCCTCATCAATTCCTTTTGTTACTTCTTCAAATAACCAATCAAGTTTGAGAGACATGATTTTAACATGGAGGACGAGGAATATATTCAACTCCAGTTTGATCTGCCATTCAATACAATCATGGCTGATCCTCTAACTCAACACCACATTTCAGTTTTCTTTCTATGCCCTTGATCTTTGTAATATATAACAATGTATCAATATCTTTCTGGAATATACGCAGCCTCCACATCCTTCTGTGGCAGCAAATTCCACAGATTGGCCACCATTTCATTCAATCCAGAATCTGCTGGAGTTTTGAAGTAGAAGTTATATTTTCCCCCTCTCAGTTACAGTTAGAAGCTGGGGTTTCTCTCTACTGCTAAGTTACCTGCAAGACAAATTTATTTTCTGAACTTGACGTTTTGCCAAGGGATGTGTTTACAGGGTATTACTAAAATGGAACAGTCAATTAGTAATAGTTACTGCATTTATTGTTAAGCTTTCTCAGAGTTGTTATTCTAAATTCCTCTTCTGTTATATTTTAACTACAGTGTTCGAATAAGTTGGGTTTTGTTTAACAGCGAATAAATTGATCAATCACATTGCATCTGGAACATGGTACTTTACCTTTAAAGTAAGTTAGGGTCTAGGCTACCTTCTTATAATATTTTGAGGGGGTCTGGTCTGGTCTGGTCCATAACATATTCTTATTTACTTGTTTGAGGGAATTGAAATATCCAAAAACTTATAATTTCCGTAAAGACTGGTATTGCTAAAGTTTGGTATCTAAATATAATCCAAAGATATTTAATAAAAGAGCAAAGATACAAATTAGATTCCTAATTTCTTCAGTTTTGAATATTGTGGCCCTTATCAAACCTGTACTCTAAACACGCTGCCTATTTAGTATTTTATGTCAAGACTGTTTTTGAAAGAAACTTGAATATTTTTAATAAAACATGGTATCCAATATCTGTAAACAGAAAGAGAAAAGCCAGGCTATGCAAATTGCTATGATAATTTCCATTTAGTTAGTTTTACTGGTGATGGACGAATTTGTATTCACCAACCAAATCAAGGATCGCATATTAGCAACCAAGTCTTACAATGATCCTGCACCTTGGAATAGTTCCTCAATCTCACACTGTTGATTTACATTGAACAGTGGAGCAGCAAAGGAAGTACTAAGATGACTAAGGACTTATTAAACAATCAGGAAAATGCAGTAATAAAAAAGGAAAGAGTTGACCAATTAAAATGCTCAAAGCCTGACAATATTTGATATTCTAGAGTGTAAAATATAATTTTAAACAAATTTCAAAAATTATAATCTACGTTTCATAACATAACTCAACAGCTCATGAATTGGATTTGTGCTTTAAACCAAGCTTTTTATAGCCCTGGCTTTACATACAACAGAATTTCTTTTTTCCCCGAAGAGCGAACATTCTCAAACAAGGTTTATACGAGAACTGACTACATTCCAAAATACACTGCCTAAGGTGGATTCCTTCAGGAGGAAATTGTATAATACAGTCCACTAAATTGGTCTTGCACTGTCTCAAAGAATGGCAACTTTCTGTGCCATAAAATGTTCTAAAGATCATAGAATGGTTTGAATCAATGAGACGAGAGAAAAGGAAGAAAAATAAGACAGAATTAGAGAAAAAAAAAATCACCTACTAAGAGAAAGAGATGGAAGCGGAATGTGTTAATTTGAAACAAATAATGTCAACTTTTAGGAAATGCTTTAGCTAGTCCTTTTAAAAAAGTTTTTTTAAATTCAGACAAGCACAACCATGGCACCAGCACTTTCTGCAAGTTTATCACTATTTTACATGAAGTAATCTCAATTCTGAAAGGCTTCACTTGAAACTGTAACATATTTACAAAGATACTGTCCTGAATAGATACACATTTTGCACACCTGATAACCCAATTTTCCTCTCCTCTCAAGATTAAGTTCCAACGATCATAATGTGTATTCATTGCTCAGCTCTGCAATTTTACAAATCAATTGTGTAACTCTTCTTAATATGCCCGACAAGGAACATGGAAGAAACCTCTTTACCCAGAATGTGATTGGTCTGTGGATAACTAAACACAAGTACAAATTGAGATAAACAGCATGGCTATGTCCATATACTTGCCTGGCTTGCATACAAAGCAAGCAAGGAACACAGCATTATACCATTAACAGCAGAAGTCGGGTAGCAGGACATTCAGAACTCAAACTATTTGGGCCAAATGGCTTGCTTACAACTAAGTTTTCTATATCATCTCAAGGGAAATACACGCTCCTGAAGAAATTCATTCGAAACAATCATATTTGAGTCAGGGTAAGCTTTGTCATCATACCATTATTTGGGAAGCTTGACACATTTGATACTGCCCCAAACTGGGCCCAGTATATAGAAAGAATGCACTTCTTTCCTCCCCCCACCACCCCACCCTCTCCAAGCAAATGACATTGGGGCAGATGAAAAGCAATGAGTAATTTTATTGACAGCCTGTGGACCTGCAGCTTTTTTGGTCATTAGGAGATTAGCTGTCCCTGAGGCATCAGATACTAAAACCTTTCAAGGGTTAACAGGTTTAGTTAAGGAATATTATGACACTAGGTTTCTTCTAATTCTGAGACGTAATTTTGTTCTGTAATTTGAGAAAAAAGGGGAATCTGTATCAGGTTTTTCAGTTGGTTAAAGATGACTGGCAGAGGCATGCAACTTCGGTTTAAACTTTAACGACATGTTGAGGCACCATTTGATATGAGGGATGAATGATGTAACTATGCAAAAGCACCTACTAGCTGAAGCCTAACTAAATTTCAAACAGGCACAACAACTGGCTTTATCATCGGAAAATGCATCAAGTGGATCATATGCGTTGCAGGGTATTCCAATGGAAGTAGACATCCTTACCAGGCTGACTGAGCTTGGGGAACACACTTGAGTGAAGGCAATTGCATAGCCTTATTGAGCCCACAGCAAAACCCCAAAACAAAACCAAGTTGGTAGCCAGGCCTGCAGGAAGAGACAGAGAGAGGGGGATATAAACAGTCGACACACTTCAGACAAATACTGAAATTGTTGACACATAGGAAAAACGGCTTGTGAACCAAAACTGATCAGAGTCCAGGTATTTATGTGATAAACAAGGAAGATTAAGTAAAGCTGAAGCCCTATCTGGACAAGGTAATGAGGTAATGCTACATAGCTCCTTGTGCCTCGGTCATTAAGATAAAGGCATGCAATAAAGCAGTCAGGACTGACCCAATGGGCAAGAGACAGCCCAGCTGCAAAGAGGTAAAGAAAGGAATAAGACGACTACACTCAGGCTAGAGTCAGCAAAAATTCCAGAGACCAACCATCACAGAAGCAGACCTTACGTAAAGGACATAGTGCCGACAAGAGAGAAGCAGGGAATGGAGCACCTGGCCAGTGTCAGCCTGTGTCAGCATCAGCAACTATCCTGCTGGGGTATTAGCTTTTATATTCTGTGACTACTCAGGGAGTGTCAGAGGATCCTAGTTGGTACACAAGTTATGTTTGTGGTAAAACATACAAGGTACATGTGTATTGTCTAACACATTAATAAAGTTACTTGAGTTACAAGAGGCCTACTCTTCTCTCAGTACAAACCAACAACCGTAGCCGACAATTGCCAGGCTACTACAAAGTCTCCGCCAAATAGTCAAAATTTTCTTCAGCATCCGGGCCGGCAAGCCATTGTAGTTGCTGCTGGTAAGTGGACTTGAGACAGCAAAAAGTCCCACTGGACCTAAATTCAGCAAGAGAACTCCAGGAGAGTACACATTCTGGAAAATCCATGTACATCTGATTTGAAACTGTTAAATTGCTTAACAATATCCAAATCAGAAAGAAAATAAACATCTGGTTAAAACGGTCACCCACTTAGAGTCATAGAGACGTACAGCATGCAAACATATCCTTCGGTCCAACTCATCCATGCCGAGCAGACATCCCAACCCAATCTAGTCCCACCTGCCAGCACCTGGTCCATATCCCTCCAAACCCTTCCTTTTCACACCCATCCAGATGCCTTTTAAAATGTTGTAACTGTACCAGTCTCCACCAGTGTGTCTGCCAACTCATTCCATACACATACGTTTTCCTCCATGAAAACGTCGCCCCTTGGGTCTCTTTTATATCTTTCCCCTCTCACCCTAAACCTATGCCCTCTAGTTGTGGACTCCCCCACCCAGGGAAAAGACCTTGCATATTTATCGCATCCATACCCCTCATGATTTTATGAACCTCTAATAACGTCATCTCCTCAGCCTCTAATGCTCCAGGGAAAACAGCCCCAGCCTATTCAGCCTCTCCCTATAGCTTAAATCCTCCAACCCTGGCAACATTCTTGTAAATCTTTTCTGAACCCTTTCAAGTTTCACAACATCCTTCTGATTGGAGGGAGAGCAGAATTGCACGTAATATTCCAACAGTGGCCTAACCAATGTGCTGTACAGCCGCACCATGACCTCCCAACTCCTGTACTCAATACTCTGACCAATAAAGGAAAGCATTCCAAATGCCTTCTTCACTATCCTATCTACCTGCGACTCCACTTTCAAGGAAAGTATGGAACCAGCACTCTAAGGTCTCTTTGTTCAGCAACACTTCCTAGGACCTTAACATTAAGTGTACAAGTCCTGCTCTGATTTGCTTTTCCAAAATGCAGCACCTCACATTTATTTAAATTAAACTCCATCTGCCACTCTTCAGCCCATTGGGCCATCAGATCAATATACCATTGTACTCAGAGGTAACCACCTTCACGCTGTTCACTACACCTCCAATTTTGAGTGTCATCTGCAAACTTACTAACTATAACTCCTATTTTCACAACCAAACCATTTATATTAATTACAAAAAGCAGTGGACCAAGCACCAATGCTGTGGCACAACACTGGTCACAGGTCTCCAGTCTGAAACGCCTACCAGCGTGGCTGTTTTAGTGATTACAGAACAAGCCCTTTAACAAAATTCTCTCTGCACTCCACACTTGCAGCGTGTGCAAGACCTCTGCTGGACTGAACCTATACTGAGGACTCTTTACAGATTAGGCGTACAACTTTGGTTCCAGTCTTTTATGAGAAGCAGCAGTTCAGTTACCACTGACTGTAGTAAAAGGCTCAGGCCCAAGTTTGATGGGGCGAAATTGGTTGACAAAGATTCACCTACACTGGCTCAACATTTTTCAATTAGAAAGTGATTCCCTAATGTGAAGGGCTAATTAAACATCTGAAGGATTTTCCAGGAAGGTCGGAGACTGCCACCTGGGGTATCGTCAGCCTGTGCAATTTTCTTGCAGATGATGGAGAACATTTTACAAGGACCACTGTAGGTCACCATTTATTAGATGATATACTAATAACAGCAAAGGCCAATAAGGAACAGTGAGAGAACTTGGACATAGTCCACAGATGTTTCTCCCAGGGGGGCGCACAACTTAGAAGGGAAAAAGTGTGTTGCAAACATCCAAGTGACCTACTAGGGCTACAGGGTCAAAAAGACCAGGTAATACCTGTTGGTAAGTAAAGTGAGGGCGTTTAAAGGTACCCTGGCTCCCACATCTGTACCAGAGCTTAGATCTTTCTTAGGACTGGTGAACTATTAAGTTCAAATAACCTGGCCTCCATCCTAGCACCTTTGCATCAACTCTTATTAAAAAGAGGTCAGCCGTAGAAATGGTCACGTGGCCAAGCCAAAGCCTTCAGGGCAGTGAAGAAACCGCGGTCATCCTCTGAGGTGTTGGCACACTACAATCTAGTATTGACATGCACTGCCTCCCCATATGACATCAGGGTAATGTTACCTACTTGGTGGCCCAATATATAGGAATGCCCAATAGCGTAGCCATCCAGAATTTGGCTAATGCAGAGCAAAAACATGCCCAGATTGAGAAGGAAGATTTGGCAATCAATCATATTTGGAGTCATGAAGTTCCACCAATAGCTTTAGGGACAAAAGTTTGCAATAAGACCACAAACCCCTGATAGATCTACTTAAAGAGGACAAGACAGTGCCACCCATTCCTTTAGGCTGAATTCAGCAGTGTGCTCTAATACTAAGTGCACGTAATTACAAGTTAGAACACCATCCAAGAGGCCATGCAGCAAACATGAATGCACTGAGCTGCCTCCCGCTGGCAGACATACCAGAGTCCAATATGGTTCTAAATTTTTTGAACACACTCCCAGTCACAGCTGACAATATCAGACTTTGGATGCAGAAAGATTCAATCCTGGTAAAACAAACAGCTGGCGATGATGGAGGAAAACGAAAAGAGCTGTCACAACCAGAACTGAAATGACGTTGGACCAGAGAGACCAGATCATTGCAGAGATCGTATATTATTATGGGGAGCAAGAGTGACTGTCCCTAGCAATGGTCACCACCAGAAACTGGCTGAACTTCACCTGGGTTATCCAGAAGTTTCGAAAATGAAAATGTCAGGGAGAAGTTACGTCTGGTGGCCAGGATAGGATGCAGACATAGCTACATTGGAGTGGCAGCACCCAGAGTGACAACAAGGACAGAAATAACTGCCAGCAGCTCCCCCACACTTGTGGGATTAGTCAGGTAAACCTTGGACTCAGTTACCCTTCAACTACGCAGCTCCTTTCACAGACACAATGTTCTTAGTCATTGTGGACGCCAGTCATAGTGGCTGGACGTACATAGAGTTCATTCTTCAAACATTAGGATGACGATAGAAAAACTGCATTATCTTTTACGTTACATGGATTCCTGAAAGTGTTAGTCAGAGATAACAGGCACTTGTTTACCAGCAGGAAATTTAACTATGTATTCGACATACAAGGACAGCTCCATACCATCCATAATCCAATGGACAGGCAGAAGGAGCAGTCCAAACTTTTAAGGCAGGCTTAAAGAAACAGCAACTCTATTGGAGCTATTGCTGTGGCTGCATGAGGGGTGGAGATGCCAAACCACATTAAAATGTATTTTCCCAGACCTTGGTGGGGACGGGGGGGGTGGTACGTGGTACGAAATGGCATCAGGAATGCCAATGCCAGACAAGACTAAACAAGAGAGACTGTTTATTTCAGGGAATGAAGTTGGGTGTAGGAACCATGCTGCCTCACAGCTCCAGGGACCCGGGTTCAATTCCGCACTCTGGCGACTGTCTTTGCGGAATTTGCACATTCGCCCTGTGTTTGCATGGGTTTCCTCTGGGTGCTCCAACTTCTTCCCATAGTCCAAAATGTGCAAGTTAGGTGGATTGGCCAAACTAAATTGCCCAGTAGCGTCCAGGGATGTGCAGACTAGGTGAATGAGCCATGGCAATATCAGGGTCACAGAGATAGAAGGTGAGCTGTTCAGAGAGTCACTGTGGACACGATGGGCCAAACGGCCACCTTCCACACTGCAGAGATTCTCTGGAGAGCCCTGTATTGGTAATAGACGTGGTCAACATGAGGTTCAGCTACATATAACGTTCGGGTTGATGCGACTGTCCTGAACAAGCTCATGGACCAAAAAAGCTGCAAATGCGCAAACAGTGTGGGAGCAGAGAATACCCGGCTCTTTGACAGCCTTTTCAACTGTTCTATAACCCATTGGTTCTCCCTCTCTGTCAAGCGTTAAAGATTCCTCGGAATTTGAGATGGACATGACAAATGTTGCCGCCTTGATGCTGAAAGAGGAGAAAGGATTCCTTCCCAGGCGCTCCAGGTGCAAGAGGCAAACTACTGTGTTTCACGCTGCCTGTAGCAGAGACAGAGTTGGAGGACCCACCCCCACAGTCAGGTGAGTTGCATGGATGATCAATGACCAGGTACCTCGTGTAAAACGGAAATGCCCTTTGAAAATTCTATTGATACAGAGTACTAGTATTTATTATATTCATCTTCGATGGTTCAGAAATATATAACAATCCAAGACTAAATTTAAAAAAAGTGATTCATTTTGCTATCGGAGGTGACCAATTTGATTTTTATTTCCAAATCCTGTCACTAACAGACAAATTTCATGTTCTACTTCTCATCATGAGAACAAAGGATGGCATGGCGGCTAGTGGTCAGCGTCAGAGACCCCAGTTCAATTCCGCCCTCGGGCAACAGTGTGAATTTGCATATTCCCCCAGTGTCTACACGGATTTGCCCTGGGTGGGATGCTCTTCAGAGAGTCAGTGTGTACTCTGACAATATTCTGGCAACAGTCCTGAGGATTTGTGTCCCAGAACTTTCTGCACCCCTAGCCAAGTTGCAAAACAGTTACAACACTGGCAGTACCGAACAATGTGGAAAATTACTCAGGTACATTCTACACAAAAAGCAGAACAAACTAAACCAGCCAATTACCACCCCTCAGTCCATTCTCAATCATTAGTAGTTATAGAAAGGGTCATTAACAATGCAGTACTTGCATAGCAATAACCTGCCCACTGATACTCAGTCTGGCTTCCAAGGCCACTCAGCTCCTAACCTCATAGAATTAGAACAAACATGGACAAAAGTGCTGAATACCAGACATATGATCATAAGACGTATGAGTAGAAGGAGGCACATTGAGCCCAACATGTCTGCTTTGCCATTCAATGAGACCATGGCTGATCTAATAATCCTCAACTCTTTTCCTGTCCTTTCCCATCTTTTCCCCATAACCCAAGAATACTTGAGAGATTTTTATCCGGTCTCTCTCAGCCTTTAAATATACTTAATGATCCAGCCTCTACACCCCTCTATGGTAAAGAATTCCACAGATTCACCTTGCTCAGATGAAATTCCTCCCCATCTTTCTTAAATGTGTGATGCCTTATTCTCAGATTATGCCTTCTGGTCCTAGAAGGGGAAGCAACCTTTACGCATATACCCTGTCAAGATCCCCAAAGTATGTCATAGCAATCAATAAGATTGCCTCTCATACTTAACTTCCAATGATCATATGCCCAACCTACTCAATCTCTCCTCAGAAGACTGTCCCTACATATTCAGTAACAGCTGAGTGAACCTCCTCTACATAGCATAATCCTTTTTTTTTTAAGACTGACATTGCAGGCAAAGGACCTAAAACTGTTCTCAGTATTCTGACTATGGTCTAACTACTGCCTTGTATAGTTTCAGTAAAACCTCCTTACTTATATACTAATTCCCTTTCAAATAAAGACCAGCATCCTATTTGACTTGCCCGGGACTGACTGAACTTGGGTGCTAGGTTTTTGACAACTCATGCATGAAAACTCTCAAATTGCTCTGCTGCATAGCTGTCTGCAATCTTGCTCCATTTAAATAATATTCAGCTTCTCTTTTTTTATGCCAAAGTGCATAACTTCACATTTTTGCATGTTACATTTGCTAAGTTTTCACCCTTTCACTTAGCCCATCTATATTCCTCTGCAGGCACTACCATCCTCACCACTTGTCTTCCCATGTATTTTTGTCAACTGCAAACTCGGCTATGGTACATTCACTTTCCTCAGTCATTAATATATTCTGGGCACAACTGTGGCCCCAACACTGATCCCTGTGGCACTCCACTGGTTAGAGGTTGCCATCCTTAAAATGCCCCTTTACCCCAGCTCACTGTCATATATTAGTTATCCAATCCTCTATCCATGCAAATAGAGGACCTCCAACAACATCAGCTCTCATCTTAAGTAAGTTAATGCTTGGTACCTTATCAAACATCTTCTGAAAATCCCAATGTATTACATCCACTTTCCTTTCATCTATCCTGTTTGTCACCTTCTTATAGAATTCTGCAAATTAATCAAGCATGATTTCACCTTCATGAAATCATGCTGGCTCTGTTTAATCATTACGTATTCCTAAATGTCTGCTATAGCATCCCTTATGATATACTAACATTTTCCCAATAACAGACAATAGCTAACTGGCCTACAGGTACCTGTTTTTATTTTGTCTCCTGCCCTTCAATTGACAGTTTTCTGGTCCTCTGGGACTTTTCCACAATCCAAAGCTTCCAGAAGGATTACTACCAATGCATCCACTATCTCTGTATCTACTTCCTTAAATATCTTAGGATGTATCCCATCAGGTCCAGGCATCTTCTCAGTTTTTAGTCCCATTAGTATCCCAGGCACGTTTTTTCTAGTGACAGTTGCTGGACATATTGCTTTCCCCACTTTTGTTTGTTCAGCATTTAGTAATTTTGGAATGCTGGTGTTTTCTGTGAAGATGGATGTTAAGTATTTAATCAATTCCTCTGCCATTTCTTTCTTCCCTATTATTATTACTATACCAACCTCATTCTCTAATGGACCTATAAAGGTAAAGTCACTACAACCCTAGAGGACCATCAGGCTACTCAGATGATTGGTGGTGGTTTAACCAGAGGATCACCAGCTTCTCTCTTTCTATTTAAAGGAAGTTCTTGCTGTTTGTTTTGATATTACTTGCAAATTTACCCTCAGTTTCCCTCTTTAACTTTGTTTTTCAGGGATCTTGTTGGTTTTAAAACTTTTTTTTTTCCTTTAAATGTTATACTACCAACTTCCCTGGTTGGCTAATGTGAAGTAAACGCAACAGCCCTTGACGTCAAGGTTGCAACTGACCAAGTGTGACATCACAGTGCTCTTGTACATTGGTGTCAATGGGAATCAGAAGGAAAATATTCCACTGGTTAGATCATTTTTATTTGTTGGTAGTCAGTCTTTTCTGCTGTACGAGTGGCTTAGAGGAGTGTCCTAGGTTCAACCATCTTGAACTGCTACATCAACTGCTTTCTCTCCATCATAAAAGGTCAGATGTGGGGATGTTCACGGATGATTGCACAACGTTCGTCACCATTCGTGACTCCTCAGACACAAACAGTCGATTTCCAAATGCAGCCATGGGCTGACAAGCAGCAAGTAACATTTGTGCCACATAAATCCTAGGCAGCTACCATCTTCAACAAGAAAGAATTTAACAATCACCCCATGACATTCAATTGTATTAACATCACTGAATCCTCAATGAGTGTACCATTGTTCCAGTTCGTTCCTGAAGAGCTTATGCTCGAAATGTCGATTCTCCTGTTTCTCGGATGCTGCCTGACCAGCTGCGTTTTTCCAGCATCACACTGCAGACTCAGTTCAGTTTCTGGTCAGTCACATAAATACTGTAGCTACAAGAGGAGGTCAGAGGCTATGCTTTCTGCAGGAGTAACTCTTCCCGGTTTCCCAAAGCCTGACAACTATTTACTTGGAATACTCCCCACCTGCCCGGATGAGTGCAGCTCGAACAACACTCGAAAGTGAACGAGCCTACTTGAATGGATCCACATCCGCAAGCCTTCACTACCTTTAGCAGGGACATCAGCAGCAATGTCGCCCATCTCAAAGATGTACTTGAGGAATTATCCAAGGTCTCTTGGACAGTACTTTACAAACCCATGACTACTTCCATCAAGAAGGACAAAAGGAGCAGATAAATGGGAACATCACCTGCAAGCTCCCATACAAGTCACACACCATCCTGACTTGACAAAATACTACCTAATTCCTCCAGTGTCACTGAATCAAAACCCTGAAACTCCCTCCATTAACAACATTATGCTGTACCTACAATAAATGGTCTGCTGCAGTCAAGGTGGCAGATGACCTTTCCAAGGGCAACTAGCGATTGGCAATAAATGGTCCAGCCAGTGATGCCCATATCCCAGAGTGAACTTCCTGACCATTAGCAAGCAGAAATTCCATTAATCCACTGAACAGAAATGTAACCAAGTTAGGGTAACTTGGTTAATTTTAAGGGATCAATTCCTGTTGAGATATTTGACTAACAAAAATCGCTTCAGGTGAACTATTCACATGAAAAATGGGATGAAACCGAAGGGTATATAATTGTGAATGAATAAAAATAATTAGCAATATTTAACAGTGTGTTTCCCTAAAATCTCAATTGATCTATTGAGCTCATGATTTGGTAACAGGTTTGCAACAAGTTAACTATATAAGATTGGTTTATGGTGGAGAATCACAGCTGACATTTGTGAAGGAGGGCTGGCAAGAAGAGCGAAAGATCATTTGTTTTGAAGCAAATAAGTGGTTAAATCATTCCAATCTAGTCATGCCTACTAAAAAGTATGCTTGTGCTGATGGTAGCTTAGTAAACACAGGTTATGACCATTTACCAAACAATTCACCCGTGAAGAATAAATAATTGGTCAGATACATCAATTTTCTGTGAAACTAAACTATCACCTTCATACAAACAACATTAGACAAGTGGAACAATTAATAATGATAAGAAACTAAACATGGCTCCAGAATAAGCGATGCATTTCTGGAGAAAACAAATAGGACAAATCAATGATGTATGCACAGCAATAAAAACAAACCAGCAGCTCATTTAACTAAATGCCTTGCTCTAAAAGTTATTAACATAGGATATGATGAGATTATGACAAAAATGAATCATAAAGTTGGATTCCAGAAACAAAAAATTCTATTTCATCGCAACAAACAGAGTGCAGGTACTAAGACAACATGAATGCGAATTACCATCTCTTCCAAGATGGAGTGCTGCAATTTTATTGATTAAGTATAAGCAAGTTTTTTTTCCCTACAGCAATTAAGGCCTCCAATTAATAAACGCAAAACAGAAGAGAAGCGTCAAACTTCACAAGTCAAGAAAGGTTTCTCCAATTCTTACCATGTGGAAAAAATAAATGCGCATTGTGATAAACATTCTAAATAGACTGGTTTTGACAGCTGGCAGCAGTTGCCACCCTCTTGAAAGACAACAGTCTATAAACATGGTTCAATTTCTGTGGCAACTCCATGGATTTCCATACACTGGTCGCCGAGTTATTATGAGTAGGACAAATGGCGAATCACAAAGTATTCTCAGAGAGCAAATAAAAGGAATTAAAAGCACTTTCTCCTTCACTTGTAATTTAATTTAGAGGGCAAGAAATGATTTTGATTTAAATAGAAGTTAAAATATAAATAGAAAAAAAAACATAGATATTTCAAAAATCATATTGCAAGTACAAAACCAGGTTTTCAAGCCAGTGAGGGTGTTCAGAAGTAATTATGAAGTTAGTATCCTGTTAAAATTAAAAGTACACGCATTCAATTAATTGCAACTTTTTCTCAAGGTTTTCATAGCAAGATTATTCAAAGAATGGAAATTCACATCAGTTCCTACATTTCACAGGTTATTATTCGGATTGTAGTGACAATGGACCACCAATATTTAAAATTTGTTTTACTGTAGTATCTCATTTTTATGAACTAAAACTATTGCCCTAAAAAAAGTTACTGTTGACCTAAAATAGCTGATACCATCTAACAAACAAACTCATAACCCACATGAAAAATACAAAACTGGCTGCATAGGAACTATCACTGCAAATCAAGGCACAAACACTGACGTAAGGACATTTGCATCGCTCATTTTACTCATACTTGTATGATAACTGCTTACATTGACAGACAAAAGATTAGCAATAAATACCCAGCATGTGGGCGACACGGTGGCACAGTGGTTAGCACTGCTGCCTCTCAGCGCCACAGACCCAGGTTCAATTCCCGCCTCAGGCGATTGACTGTGTGGAGTTTGCACATTCTCTGCGTGCGTTTCCTCCGGGTGCTCCGGTTTCTTCCCACAGTTCAAAAATGTGCAGGTTAGGTGAATTGGCCATGCTAGATTGCCCATAGTGTTAGGTGAAGGGGTAAATGTAGGGGAATGGGTCTGGGTGGGTTGCGCTTCGGCAGGTCAGTGTGGACTTATTGGGCCGAAAGAACTGTTTCCACACTAAGTAATCTAATCTGAAACTAAACAAGGACATAGACACCATATCCTACAAAGGTAAACGTCTTTTGAGCAAAAAAAAAGCAAGAAAATGAAGATGGACTGATAATGGCAAATATTCATTCTCTCTGCCAGAGAACAAGCACCAATGAAGAAAACAAAAACTATCAAAATAGATACAATTCATTGAGAACTCAAGATCTGCAAACAGAACATCACTAAACAGTTGGACTCTGATCTTTTCTACTCTGGAGGAGTAGAATTTGTATGAAGCATCCAGGAGAGTTTTCTACAGCAGTATGTCAATAGTCTGACGAGGGAAGGGGGCCATATTGGACCTGGTACTGGGGAACGAGTCAGGACAGGTGGTAGAAGTTGCGGTGGGGGATTTCTTTGGGTACAGTGACCACAATTCTGTAAGTTTTAGAATACTCGTAGATAAAGAAGAGAGTGGTCCTAAGGGAAGAGTACTAAACCGGGCCAAGGCCAATTATATCAAAATTAGGCAGGAGCTGGGAAATGTGGATTGGACACAGCTATTTGAAGGGAAGTCCACATTTGAGATGTGGGAGGCTTTCAAAGTTAGGTTAACGGTAGCGCAGGGTAGGCATGTCCCGTTGAAGGCAAAGGATAGCAAGGGCAAGATTTGTGAACAATAGGAGAAATTGTACGACTAGCCAAGAGGAAAAGGGAAACATACATAAAGTCTAGGCAGCTAAGTACAGAACGGGCCCTGGAAGAATATCGGAAGAGTAGGGCAAGTCTTAAACAAGGAATCAAGCGGGCTAAGGGGTCATGAAATAGCTTTAGCAAGCAGAATTAAGGAAAATCCCAAAGCATTTTATTCTTATACAAGCAGCAGACGGGTAACTAGAGAAAGGATTGGTCCACTAAAAGATAATGAAGGAAGGCTGTATGCCGAACCTGAGAGAATGAGTGAGATTCTGAATGATTACTTTGCATCAGTGTTCACTGAGGAGAGGAACATGATGAATCTTGAGATTAGAGATAGAAATTTGATGAGTCTGGATCACATTGGCATAAGTAGGGAAGTAATGTTGGGTATGCTAGAGGTTATTAAGGTGGACAAATTCCCAGGACCCGATGGGATCTATCCCAGGTTGCTGAGGGAGGCGAGAGAGGAAATAGCTGGGGCCCTGACAAATATCTTTGTGGCATCCTTAAATACAGGTGTGGTGTTGGAGGACCGGAAGGTTGCTCATGTTGTCCCCCTGTACAAGGGTAGTAGGGATATTCCGGGTAACTGTAGACCAGTGAGCCTGATGTTAGTGGTGGTGAAGTTGCTAAAGAGGGTAGAGAGAGATAGGATCTATTTATACTTAGAAAAAAAAATGAGCTTAGCAGTGATAGGCAACATGGTTTTGTGCAGGGGAGATCATGCCTTACCAACTATTTTAATAGAGTTCTTGGAGGAAGTGACCAAGTTGTTAGATGAAGGAAGGGCTGTTGATGTCATATACATGGACTTTAGTAAGGCGTTTGATAAGGTTCCCCATTGTAGACTAATGGAGAAAGTGAAGTCACATGGTGTGCAGGGTGTTCCAGCTAGGTGGATAAAGAACTGGTTGAGCAACAGGAGACAGAAGGGAGTAGTTGAAGGGAGTTTCTCGAAATGGAGAAAGGTGACCAGTGGTGTTCCACAGGGGTCAGTATTAGAGCTACTGTTGTTTGTAATATACATAAATGATCTAGAAGAAGGCACTGTTGGTACGATCAGCAAGTTTGCAGATGACACAAAAATTGGTGGAGTAGCAGAAAGCGTAACGGACTGTCAGAGAATATAGGAGGATATCGATAGACTGGAGAGTTGGGCGGAAAAGTGGTAGATGGCTTTCAATCCAGACAATTGTGAGGAGACGCATTTAGGAAAGTCTAATTCTAGAGCGAATTACACAATTAATGGAAGAGCCTTGGGAAAAGTTGATGGGCAGAGAGATCTGGGAGTGCAGGTCCATTGTACCCTGAAGGTTGCTGCACAGGTGGATACAGTGGTCAAGAAGGCATAAAGTATGCTTACCTTCACTGGACGGGGTACTGAGTATAAGAATTGGCAAGTCATGTTAAAATTGTACAAGTTATTGGTTCGGCCGCATATAGAATATGTGTACAGTTCTGGTCACCACATTACCAAAAGGACGTGGACGCTTTGGAGAGGGTGCAGAGAAGGTTTACAAGGATGTTGCCTGGTATGGAAGGTGCTAGCTATGAAGAGAGGTTGAGTAAGGTTAGGTTTATTTTCACTTGGAAAAAAAAAGGAGATTGAGGGGGGACCTGATTGAGGTTTACAAAATCATGAAGGGTATAAACAGGGTGGATAGAGACCAGCTTTTTCCCAGGGTAAAGGATTTAATAACGAGAAGTCATGCTTTCAAGGTGAGAGGTGGAAGGTTTAAGGGGGATACACGCAGCAAGAAATTCACAGAGGGTGGTGGGCTTTTGGAACACGTTGCCAGCAGAGGTGGTAGAGGCAGGCACAGTAGATTCGTTTAAGATGCGTCTGGACAGATGCATGAGTAGGTGGGGAGCAGAGGGATACAAATGCTTAGGAACTGACCGACAGGTTTTGACAGTACATTTGGATCAGGTCAGGCTTGGAGGGCCGAAGGGCCTGTTCCTGGGCTGTAAATTTTCTTTGTTCTTTTCATCCTTGAAACCAAAGGGACTCTAAAGATCTTTATCTACAATTCTTTCAGCTTTCCATACAGACTAGGCAACCCACCCTTTTGCTAGCTCTTCTGCTGTTTTTGTCTGTTGTGTATTTGATGTCACCTTTCATTTTTTTCAGGGCAGCGAGTAATACACCATTCACTTTCAAAATCTTGGAATTTTTTTTTTCTTATTCATTTTGTGGGATGTGAGCCTCACTGGCTAACCAGCATTTATTGCCCGTCCCGAGTTGCCTGAGAACGTGGTTGTGAGCTGCCTTCTTGAACCCACCTGCTGTGGGTCAACCCACAGCGGCATTTGAGGGAATTCCAGGATACTGACCCAGTGACAGTGAAGAAACGGATATATATTTCCAAGTCAGGATGGGGAGTGGTTTGGAGAGGAACTTGAAGGTAGCGTTATCATGGAGACAGAGATGTACAGCACGCAAACAGACCCTTCGCTCCAACTTGCCCATGCCGAAATATATCCTAAATTAATCAAGTCCCATTTTCAAGCATTTGGCCCGTAATCCCTGTGAACCCTCGCTATTCCTCTACCCATTCAGATGCCATTTAAATGTAACTGTACCAGCCTCCTCCACTTCCTCTAGCAGCTCATTCCATACATACACCACCCGCTGCGTGGAAAAGTTGCCTCTTGGGTCCCTTTTATGTCTTTCTCCTCTAGTTCTGGATTCCGCCACTCCAGGCGAAAGACCTTAGCTACTCATCCTATCCATGCCCATCATTTTATAAACCTCTACAAGGTCACCCCTCAGCATCGAAGTTCCAGGCAAAGTAGCCCCAGCCTATTCAGGCTCTCCCTATAGCTCCAAATCCTCCAACCCTGGCAACATGCTTGTAAATCTTTTCTGAACTCTTTCAAGATTCACAACATCTTTCCTATGGAAGGGAGACCAGAACTGAATGCAGTATTCCAAAAGTGGCCTTGCCAACATCTTGCACAGCTGCAACATGACATCCCAACTTCTATACTTAATCCACTGACCAATAAAGGCAAGCATACCGAACACTATCCTAGCTACCCGTGACTCCTCTTTCAAGGAACTATGAACCTGCACTCCAAGATCTTAATTCAGCAACACTCCCCAGTACCTTACCATTAAGTGCGTAAGTACTGCCCTGATTTCCCTTCCCAAAATGCAGCACCTAACACAACTTGCACATTAGCCATTAAGCTCTGGAACACATAGTCATAGAATCATAGAGATGTACAGCATGGAAACAGACCCTTCGGTCCAACCTGCCCATGCCGACCAGATCTCCCAACCCAATCTAGTCCTACCTGCCAGCACCCGGACCATATCCCTACCCATCCAAATGCCTCTTAAATGTGGCAGCTCATTCCATACACATACCACCCTCTGTGTGAAAAAATTGCCCTGTAGGTCTCTTTTATATCTTTCCCCTCTCACCCTAAACCCATGTCCTCTAGTTCTGGACTCCCCAACGCCAGGGAAAAGACTTTGTCTATTTATCCTATCCATGCTCCTCATAATTTCGTAAACCTCTATAAGGTCACCCCTCAGCCTCCGACACTCCAGGGAAAACCGGCCCAGCCTGTTCAGCCTCTCCCTGTAGCTCAGATCCTCCAACCCTGGCAACATCCTTATAAATCTTTTCTGAACCCTTTCAAGTTTCACAAGGAGACCAGAACTGCACGCAATATTCCAACAGTGGCCTAACCAATGTCCTGTACAGCCACAACATGACCTCCCAACTCCTGTACTCAATACTCTGATCAACAAAGGAAAACATACCAAAAACCTTCTTCACTATCCTATCTACCTGTGACTCCACTTTCAAGCTATGAACCTGCACTCCAAGGTCTCTTTGTTCAGCAACACTCCCTACGACCTTACCATTAAGTCCTGCTAAGATTTCCTTTCCATGGCCTGAAAGGACTGGGAAGCTAGGTTCAGTCAAGGCTTTTGAATGTAGTGTATTTGAAAAGGCAGAATGCTTGGGGCTATGGGGAGAATGGTGTGAAGAGAAAGGCTCATTTAGTGAGCACCACCATGATGGGCCAAACAGCCTCCTTCTGCACTGTAACCATTCTGCAAATCACAACTATCAACAAATAAAAGTACCAGTACAAGATGTGGAGACCCTATATTAGAGATGTGCATAATAGTGTTATGGTTAAGTCAAATCTGGAGCAGCCAACGTGCTGTGAGATGTTAAGTGAGGCTCTGAAATCAGTACCAGGAGCAATTACCAGCACGGTGACTTACCAATAAACATTTGACTTTGAAAGATCTCTTCTAACCACTCAGGTGTGACAATCTGATTACAGCAGAGATGGCAGTCAAGAACTTCCCTGCAAGTGTCACTTTACTTGCCATCAGATGGGTATATTTTAAACAGACTTCATCAAGTACATAGAGTTTCTTGTTGCTATGTAGCTGCTGCCCTTGTCCTCCTTGATGGAAGTGGTTGAGAGTTTGGAACGTGCTATTTGGTGAACTTCTGCAGTGCATCTTGTAGAGAGTATACATTGCTGCGACTGAGCATCAGTGGAGGAGGGAGTGGATAATTGTGGATGAAGTCAATCAAGCATGCTGCTTTGTTCTAGATGGTGTCAAGCTTTTTGAGGTATGTTGGAGCTGGATCCAATCAGGCAAGTGGGAAGTATTTCATCACACTCCTGACTTGTGCCTTGTCGATGGTGGACAGACTTTGGGGAGTCAGGTGGTGATTTAACTCACCGCAGTATTCCGAGACTCTGACCTGCTCCTGCAGCCACTATGTTTATGCTGTTGAGTTTCTGGTCAATGGTAAGCAACCGGGATGTTAATAATGGGGGAATTCAGTGATAGTAATACCACTGAATGTCAAGACGCAGTGGCTAGATTGTCTTTTATTGGAGATGGTCATAGCTTGGCATTTGTGTGGTGCAAATGTTACCGGCCAATTGTCAGCCCAAGCCTGGATACTGTCCAAATCTTGGTGCATTTGAACATGGACTGCTATAGTATCTGAGGAGTTGCAAATATAGTGTTGAACATTGTACAATCATCGGCAAACATCCCCACTTCTGACCTTATGGAGGGAAGATAGTTGATGAAGCAGCTGAAGATGGTTGGGCCTAGGACACCACCCGGAGGAGGAACCCCTGCATAGATGTTCCGAATCTGAGACAACTGACCGTGAAACTTGCTATCTGCCAGGCATGACTCCAACCAGGAAAGAGTTCTCCCCCAATATCCTTCAATTCCTGTTTTGCTACTCAGGTCGAATGCAGCCTTGATGTCAAGATCTGTCACTCTCACTTCACCTCTGGAATTCAGTGCTTTTGTCCATGTTTGAATGAAAGTTGTCATGAGATCAGGAGCTGAGTAGCTCATGCAGAACCCAAACGGTATCACTAAGCAGGTGCTGCTTGATCACACTGTTGATGACACCTTCTATCACTTTACTACTTTACTGAGGACAGAGAGTAGACTGATGGTGCAGTAATTGACAAAATTGAATTTGTACTGCTTTTTGTGTACAGGGCATACCTAAGCAATTTTCCACATTGTCAGGTAGATATCGGTGTTGTAACTGTACTGGAACAGCCTCGCTAGGGGAGCAGCAAATTCTGCAGCACAAGTCTTTAGTACTATTACCAGAACTTCATCAGGACCCATAGCCTTTGCAATATCCAGTGCCTCCAACCATTTCTTGATATCATGTGGAGTGAAATAAATTGGCTCAAGTCTGGTGTCTGTGATGCTTGAGACCATTGGAAGAGGCAGAGATGGATCATCTGCTCTGCACTTCTGGCTGAAGATTGCTGTGAATCCTTCAGCCTTACCTTTGCACTGACATGCTGGGCCCCTCCATCGTTGAGGATGGAGGTATTTGTGGAGTCTCCTCCTCCAATGGAGTTTATTTGCCTACCACCATTCAAGACTGGTTATGGCAGGACTGCAGAACTTAGATCGGATCTGCTGGTTGTGGGATGGCTTCGCTCCATCGATCACTTGCTGTTTATGTTGTTTGGCATGCAAACAGTCCTGTTTTGGATCTTCACCAGGTTGATACCTCATTTTTAGGTGCTATTCCTGGCATGCCCTCCTGCACTATCCATTGAATCAAGGGTGATCCCCTGGCTTGATGGTCATGGTTGAGCCATGAGGTTGCAGACTGTGCTGGAGTATAATTCTGCTGCTGTTGATGGCCCACAGCATCGCATAGATGCCCAGTTTTGTGTTGCCAGATCTATTCTATGTCTGCCCCATTTAACACGGTGGTAGTGCCAGACAACATGACAAAGGCTATTCTCAATGTGAACCCAGGACTTCATCTCCACAAAGACTGTGCAGCAGTCACTCTTACCGATAATGTAAAGGACAGATGCATCTGCAGCTGACAAATTAGTAGGGACAAGCTCAAGTATGTTTTTCGCTATTGTTGGTTCCCTAACCACATGCCACAGATCCAATCTCACAGCGATGTCCTTTAGGACCCAACCAGCTTGATCAGTATTACTGCTCCCGAGCCACTCTTGGTTCTGGACATTGAAATCTCCCATCCCTTGCCACCCTCTGTGCTTCCTCCAAGTGTGGTTCAATGGAGAAGTAGAGGAACGTGCTCAATTTAATGGAGGAGATATAGCCTTGTGCAAAAAAAAATTTTTTTAAAACTTGTGGGTGGCACGGTGGCACAGTGGTTAGCACTGCTGCCTCACAGCGCCAGAGACCTGGGTTCAATTCCTAGCTCAGGCAACTGTGTGGAGTTTGCACATTCTCCCCGTGCCTGCGTGGGTTTCCTCCAGGTGCTCCGTTAGGTCAGGTGAATTGGCCATGCTAAATTGCCCGTAGTGTTAGGTGAGGGGGCAAATGTTGGGGAATGGGTCTGAGTGGATTGCTCTTCTGAGGGTCCGTGTGGACTTATTGGGCCAAAGAGCCTGTTTTCACACTAAGTAATCTCATCTAATCTTGTAGTTAACCAAGTGAGGTTCACAATGGGAAGCTGGGATGGCTCCTCACCTGGTCATTACGGTAAGCATCAGGATATATCAGACCTAGCAAGAATTACATCCTAGTGAAGAGCTATGAGTTATGACTATAACGTAAGAATTTCACATTTAGTTTGAAGAGGAGAAGATTAGATATTCTTTGTTGTCTCAAACAAAGATAAATTAAAACGCAGCTATGAAGGCAGAGTTGCCTCAAGTGGAATGGGAAATAATAAAGAAGCAGTGGCAAACAGTTGGGGAAAGATTTCTTAACACACAATAACCAGGAACCACACAGACATTTCTCACTGTCACTGGGTCAAAATCCTAGATTTCGCTCTCTAACAGTACTGCAGGTGGCCTCACGTCCCAAGGACTGCAGCAGTTCAAAAAGGATGCTCACCATTTTCTCCATGGTAGTAAATGCTGGCCTAACCAGCAATGCCCACATCCCATAAATGAATTTAAAAAGTACATTGAAAAAGAATGAGTCTAAAGAAAGATGAACCATCTCTGGCTAATTAAGAAAACTTAAAGATGGTATCAAATTAAAAGGTATACAGAGATTAGTGGTAGGGCAACATATTAGGAACATTTAACAGAGAGAATTGGAGAAACAGGTGTATGAGCAAGTACAAAAACACAAAAAGGTTCATTAAATTTATAATTAGAAAGGAGCAAATGAGAGTGTTACTCTCAAAGTGAGACTGGAGAATGAATAATGGGAAATAAAGGGAAGAGACACAATGTCAGTCCTTACAGTAACGAGACAAAAAGCAGTCTGAGAGTTGTAAAAAAGATGAAATGGAGGGATGAACATAAAATAATCAATCGGTACAGAAAAAGTACTTGGAAAACTGACAGGACTAAAGATTGATAATTAAAAGTGGTTGCAGATTTCAATCTTCCACAATTCCCTAGATTCTGTTACGGTCTCATTTTATTGGAGTTCTTTGAGAAAGTAACAGGTTTTGTGTATACAGATAAACCACAAGTTGTAATGTACTTAAATTTTCAGATGGAATTTGATCGAGTGTCTCCAAGCTTATTGCAGAAAGTAAAAATTTGCGGTGTAAAGGCATGAATAGAAAATTAGCCGGCTAACAGTAGGTTCAAATGGGTCTTTTTCAGGCTGGCAAGATATAACAAGTCATGCTACATGTCACAAGGATCAATTTTGGAGTCTCAACTGCTTATAACTTACATGAATGTTTTGTAAGAAGCAACAATTGGCAATGACACAGATAGGAAAATAAGTTTTGAAGAATACATAAGGACACTACAAAATGACCGGATTGGTTCAGAGAGCGGACAAAGGTCTGGCTGATACAATATAATATAGGACAATGTGAAATTTTGGCTGGAAGAATGCAAAACAAGCACCATACTACAGTGGAATTCCCAAGCTCAGATTTTTTTGTATTCATGGGATGAGGGCGTCACTGGTCAAGCCAGCATTTTTTGCCCAAGCCTAACTGCCCAGAGAACAGTTCAGAGTAAACATTGCTTAGCCTGGACATAGGTCAGACCAGATAAGGATGGCAGATTCCCTCTTGAAAGGACATTAGTGAACCAGATGGATTTTTCCAACAATGGATTAATGGTCATGAGACACTTAATTCTAGATTTTATTGAGTTCAAATTACACCATCTGCCGTGGCAGAATTCAAACCCGGGACCCCCAGAACGTTACCTGGGTCTCTGGATTAACAGTCTAGTGATAATACAACTAGGTCATTGCCTTCTTGGGATGCAGAGGAATCTGGACATCCTTATGCATGAATCACAAATGGCATGTCATACAGCTAGTATTTAAAAAAGCTAATAAAAAAAGTTATAATTTATCATAAGGGGAAACTGAATACAAAGTAAAGAGGTTATACTTCAGTTATACAGGCCATTAGTAGGATCACTTCTGTAGTACTGCTGATTGGTTGGGCAGTGATTGGCATGGAGATGCAGCAAGAACAATTAATTATCAATCTTAATTCTCAGTCAAGGCATGTAGATTCTGATTGGTCAGCACGTTGCCATGGGGATGCAGAGATTCAGGACCTTTTTATTTGAAAATGGCATGCTGTTCTCAAGCTGAATAAAATGGCATTCCATTTAGCAGGTTGGTTTCTTGCATCTGAGGTCAGATGAGTCCAAGACAAAAACCTTTAACCTCTTGCCTCCTTTTAGCAATGTTTAAATCATACATTACAGAAAAATAAATTAGAAATCACAAATAAACCCATTTTCAGCATGCATGTCAGATTTCAACTCAGCCGAGAAATAGGTTCAAAATGTGGTGTTCAAGATCAACGGGTTTACAATTAGTACATTCTCAGACCGACTCAGATAAGAGTGTATTCATTTTATCCAGGTTAAACTTGTTAAATATGCCCTCTTGTTGAAAACTTACTTAAAAGAAATGCCCCCAGCTTTTAACACATTTAGCTAGTCTCAAAAAAAAAATCAGCATTTCTCCCTGAAGAGTGCCAAGTGGTTCTCTAGCTTGAAAATCACCACTCCACATCATAGGAAAGGCAAGGAAGCAGGTTTCCTGAAGGGAGAGGGGAGTTGCTTCCCCAAGAATTGTTAGGCACAGTGCCAGGCAGAGTGCTACTGCTGCATTCCAGAACTTGGAGATTCTTTACCTTTGCACGTTATTGTGCAAAATAAGACTGCTCACCCTATATATGTACAGTTGTGTTCCTCTCCACAGATTATCATTTTTTAAAAATCATTGTTTACCATGTATTTTATTATTTCTCTTGGTCAATTTGCATGTCATTGGAGCTACACAATCTCAGCAAGCGGAGAGTACCTGATATGTGCCTTGTAGAGATGGTGGACAGGATTTAGGGAGTCAGGAGGTCACTAGCTGTAGGATTCCCAGCCTCATACTGGTTCTTATTGCTGCAGCATTTATTTGATTGGTCCAATTCAGTTTCTGATCAATAAGAAGCTTAGAACGCCAATTGTGGGGAATTTAGTGATGCCACTGCCTTTGAATCAGATGCCAAACTGTTGGACTCCAACAAAAGACGATGCAATCAATGTCTGGTACTTAAGTCAGAAAGTAACATGAATGCTGAAGTCTGGATGTTGTCCAGCTTTTGCAACGTAGATACTGAAAGCAACTTGTGATCCTGAATCACAAATGATGCTGAACATTTTGATATCATCAGTAAATGTCCACATTGGTAAACTATATGATAGAAGAAAGCTCACTGAAGGAAAAACAAAATTACCGAAAAGATTTTTAAGGCTCAGGAGCCTATCCTGAGAAACTGAGGGCTCTTGTAATGGAGTCGTAGTGCCTGTAACTCTGAGCCAGGAGGTTTGAGTTGAAGTCCCACCTGCTCCATAGGTGTGTAGTCACATCGCTGAACAGATTGATCAGAAAATGTCTACCCTGAGAAACTCCAGCTGCAATGCCCCAGGATAGAGATATTGACTTGGAAACACTGCAACGATCTGTATGTTAGGTATGTGTCTCTAATGTCATACTCAGACAAATACACCTACAATGTCTAGGACAATCACTCTTACCTCACCTTTGCAATTCAGCTCATGCTCATTTTTGGACCAAATTGGTGATTAGTTCAGGAACAGAGTAGCCCTGGCTGAACCCAAACTGTATGCCAGTAATATTATTGCACTAGATAATATTGTTGACAACTCCTTCAATCATTTAGACCATAAGACCATGTGACACAAGGAGGGAATTAGGCCACTGAGCCATCATATGCTCCCCCATTTTATGAGACCATGGCTGACCTAGTAATCCTCAACACTTTGTCTGCCTTCTCCCACCATTGTCCTCAATACCCTCGTCTTTTATGTTTTAATAAGGTTACCTCTTATTCATCTAAACTCCAAAAACACCACCAGCTCAACCTGGGGTTCCTCATAAGTCACTGCACATCCAGTGTCAGCCTACTGAACCTTCTCTGGCCTGCCTTCAAATTTTCCCAACTGAACAAAGAACAAAGAAAATTTACAGCCCAGGGACAGGCCTTTCGATCCTCCAAGCCAGAGCTGATCCAAATGTAATATCTAAATCTGTTGGTCAATTCCTAAGCATCTGTATCCCTCTACTCCCCACCTACTCATGCATTTATCCAGACGCATCTTAAATGAATCTACTGTGCCTGCCTCTACTACCTCTGCTAGCAACACGTTCCAAATACCCACCACCCTCTGTGTGAAGTAGCAACACGTTCCAAATACCCACCACCCTCTGTGTGAAGTAGTTGCCACTTAAACTTTCCCCCTTAAACTTGCCACCTCTCGCCTTGAAAGCGTGCCCTGTTCACAGTTTTCCAGCTGTGGTCTGACTAGTACCTTGAATATTTTTAGCAAGATCTATTTTTAATACACTTTCAAATGTCACTGACATACACGTTACCTGCTGAGCTTGTTGGATACTAGTTTTTTTTTTACTATTTATGTATAAGCACTCTCAAATACCCTCTGTGCTGTAGTTTTCTGTGATTTTGTTTCATTTGAATAATATTCAGCTTCTCTACTCCTCTTGCCAAAGATCATAACCTCTAGATTAGATTAGATTACTTACAGTGTGGAAACAGGCCCAACAAGTCCACACCGACCCGCCACCTACCCTCCTACATTTACCCCTTCACCTAACACTACGGGCAATTTAGCATGGCCAATTCACCTAACCTGCACATTTTTGGATTGTGGGAGGAAACCGGAGCACCCGGAAGAAACCCACGCAGACACGGGGAGAATGTGCAAACTCCACACAGAGTCGCCTGAGGCAGGAACTGAACCCGGACCTCTGGCGCTGTGAGGCAGCAGTGCTAACCACTGTGCCACCGTGCCACCCATAAAATTTTTCCACAGTACATTCCATCTCACAACCTGTATATAGCCCTCTGCAGACTGTCACCACCACCACCACCACCTGCCTTCCAAACCTATTTTTGTGTCATTCACAAATTTTGCTACAGCATAGTCAGTTTCCTCGTCCAAATCATTAATATAATTCATCAATAATTGTGGCAGCAGCAGTGATCCCTGTGGCATTCCACTAGTTACAGGTTGCCACTCTGAAAAAGCCCCTTTTATCCTAACTCTGTCTTCTATTAGTTTGCCAATCTTCCATCCATCCTAATATACGACCTCCAACACCATGGGCTTTTAGTTGCTTAAGTAGTCCAATACATGGTACCGCAAATGCATTCTGAAAATCCAAATATACTATATCCACTGCTTCATCTTTTTCTATTTTACCTGTTACCTTCTCAAAAAGAACTCAAATTTGAGAGGCACAATTTCCCCATTGTGAAACCAAGCTGACTTTGCTGGACCACAATACATATTTCTAAATGCTCTTTTATAATAGACACCACCACTCTCCCAATAACAGATATTAAGGTAACTAGTTTATAATTACCTGTTTTATTGTCTCCTTTCCTTGTAAATTAAGGTGTACCAGTGGCAGTTTTCCAATCCTCTGGGATTTGGCCAGGATCTAAGCATACTTAGAAGATTACTACCAGTGCCTCTGCTTTTTATCTCTGGTGATAAGCAAATGTCCGAGTAGACTGATGGACCTGCAATTTTCTACTTTAGGTTTGTCCTGCTGTAGGGGGAAAAGGACACAATCAGGCAATTTTCCACATTGCCTGACTGATTGCCTGAGTGTTGCAGCTGTACTGGAAACAATTGCTGGTTGGTCCCAGGGCCTCACAGATGCCCAGTTTATTGTGAGCTGTGTTTGAAATCTATCCCATTAAGCAGGCATTACCAGAGTCATACCACACAATAGAGGCTATCAAATAGCTATTCCTCCCTCAAACAGATACTCAGTTTTGGGTACTGTCAAAAAGGATAGCCTCAGAGGAAAATAGAAGAGACAGACAGATCGTGGGCACCAAGAATGAATCTTGTGTTCGGCTGGGATTGACAAAATTTAAAATAATAATAGCTATTGCAACTCTACTGTCAGACATGATATCCTGTGACAGTGATTGTGAACCTAAGACAATATGCTGGCTTTCTTAGTACCAGAATTAAGGAAGTCTCAAAACATTTGAAGTATATCTTTGAAGAGGAGAGTGAGAAACCACAAGTTATTTTGCACATTGGTAGAAATTACATAGTTAGGGAAAAGATTAAGGCTTCAAAAAGTTGGCGAGAGAGGGGTTAGGTAGAAGATTTTTAAAAAACCTCAAAAGTAGCAATCTCTGGTTTACTCCTGATGCCAAGCTCAAATAAGGGAAAGACAAGTATAAAGGAGATAAATTATTGGCGAAGTGGTGGTGTAATGTTCAGGGATTCAGGTTCTTGGACCATTTGGATCGCTTCTGGGGCAGAAAAGAACCTGTGAAAAATGATGAATTTCACCTGTACTGGAAAGAGACCAATATCCTAGTGGGAAAATTTGCTAATTCTATTAAGGGAGACTGTAAACTGTTAGAAACAGGGATCCTAAGTAGCAGAGTAAATAGAAAGATAGTCAAGGATGCCTAAGAGTATGACAAGTTTATAGAAAAGATAGACAAGAGCAAATCAGTGCAACTGCATTTATTTCAATGCAAGGGGTGTTACAGGAAGGCTGATGAACTCAGGACATGTTTGGGACTGAGATGTCACAGCTATTATTACAGAAATTTGGCTGAGGGATGGACAACTTACAGCTCAACGCTCTGGAGTTCAGATGTTATAGGAAGGACAGACAAGGTGGCAACAAGAGGGGGAGTAATGTTTTTGATGAAGAACGTTACAGCTGTAACTTAGAGTTTTTCTCAAAAATCATCCCACGAAAATATATGGGTTGAAATTAGAAATAAAAACGAACGATCACCTTGATGGGGTTATACTCCAGACTTCCCAACAGTCAGAGCGAAATTGAGGAACAAATATGTTGAAAAATCTCAGACATATGCAAGAATAATAAGCTTGTAATAAGAGGATTTTAATTTTCCAAACACTGACTGAGATTACGATCATGTTAAAAGTTTGTATTGTGAAGGATTTGTGAAATGCATTCAAGAAAAATTTTATCAATTTGTAAATGTTTCTACTCGAAAAGGAGCAAAATTTGACCTTATCTTGGGCAAGAGGCAGGACAAGTGACTGAAGTGTTAGTAGGGGAACACTTTGGATCTAGTGATTATAATTCTATTTGTTTTAAAATTGTTTATAGAAAATAATAAGCCTTCCATGAAATTAAAGTTTTTAATTGAAGTAAGGCAAATTTTAATGGCATGAGACAAGAACTTTCAAAAATTGTTTAGAGAAGACTGTTCATGGTTAAAGGGATATCTGCTAACTGGAATGCTTTCAAAAGTGTGATAACAAGAGTTCGGAGTCATTATGATCTTGTTCAAGTAAAAGGTAAGGCTGGTAAGATTTAAGAGCAAGGGATGATTAAAGACATTGATGTACAAGTCAAGAATAAGAAAAGAATTATATATTAGACAAACAACTGGGTCAAATGAATCTCTTGAACAGTGTGTTAGGGCCATTCTAAAGAGGAAGATCAGGAAGGCAAAGAGAGAATAAAAAAAGATAGCTTGGGCAAATAAAGTTAAGATGATTTAAAGAGAGTTTAAATTACATTAACAACAAGAGAGCAACTACAGAGACAGTAGGGCCCCATAAAGATCAAAACGATCATGCTTGTGTTGAACCTCAGAAGATGGGAGAGATATTAAAATGAATATTTTGCATCAATTTTTACTATGGAGAAAGAAATGGAGGCGAGAAAACTCAGAAATAAATACTGATGTTTGAAAAACATTTCATTTTACAGAAGAGGCAACACTGGAGGTCTTAAATAAAAAGGTGACTAAATCTCAGGACCTGATCTAATGTATCTCAGGCAAATTTAGAGGGGACATTACAGGGGTCCTCGCAGAAATATCTATAAATACAGGAAAGTGGCTAATGCTGTGCCTTTATGCAAGACATGTAAGAAGCAGCCTGGAAACTTTAGACCTGCGAATTTGACTTCGGTGGTGGATAAGTTGTTGGAAGTAATTCTGAAAGAAAGGACTTACGCACTTGGAGAGGTAAGCAATTATTAGGGATAGTCAGCATGGTTTTGTGAGAGGAAAATAGCGTCTCTCAAACTCTCTCAAAACTGAGTTTTTGAGAAAGTAACTGAAATAATTGAGGTGGGCAGAGCAGTAGACATGGTTTACTTGGCCTTTAGTTAAGCCTTTGACAAGGTTCCGCATGGTAGGTTAATCAGTAAAGTTAGATCACATGGGATTCGTGGTGAGCTTGCCAATTGGCTTAGCGGCAGGAGACAGTGAATGGTAGAGGGTTGCTTATTGGATTAGGGGCCTGTGACCAGTTGTGTTCCACAGAGATTGGTGTTGGGTCCACTTTTGTTTGTCATTTATATAAATGATTCAGATGATAATATAGAAAGCACGGTTAGTAAGTATGTGGATGACACCAAGATTGGTAGCATACTGGACAGTGAAGGTGATTATCTAAGATCACAAGGAGATCTTGATCAATTGGGTCAATGGGCTAAAGTCATAGATAGAGATGTACAGCGTGGAAACAGACCCTTCGAGCCAACTCGTCCATGCTGACCAGATATCCTGACTTAATCTAGTCCCACTTGCCAGCACATGGCCCATATCCTTCTAAATCATTCCTATTCACATACCCATCCAGATGCCTTTCAAATGCTGTAATTGTCCACCGCTGCCTCTGGCAGCTCATTCCATACTCGCACCAACCTTTGTGTGAAAAAAGTTGCCCTTAGGCCGCTTTTAAATCTTTCCCCTCTTATCCTAAACTTATGCCCTCTAGTTCAAGACTCCCTCACCCCAGAAAAAGACCTTGTCTATTTACCCTATCCATGCCCCTCATGATTTTATAAAACCTCTATAAAGGTCACCCCTCAGCCTCTGCTGCTCCAGGGGAAAACAACCCCAACCTGTTCAGCCTCTCTCAACCCTGGCAACATCCTTGTAAACCTTTTTTGAACCCTTTCAAGTTTCCCAACAACCTTCTGATAGTAAGGAAACCAGAATTGCACATAATATTCCAAAAGTGGCCAAACCAATGTCCTGTACAGCTGCAACATGACCTCCCAACTCCTACAGACAATGCTCTGACCAATAAGAGAAATAAATTTAGAACGAGGTGGTTATGATAGGAGATTTTAACTTCCAAACAAAGACTGGGACTGCCATGTTATTGAGCATTTAGATGGAGAGGAATTTGTTAAGTGCGTACAAGAAAATTTTCTGATTCAGTTAGTGGACATCCCTACTAGAGAAGATGCAAACCCCTTGGGAAATAAGGCAGGGCAAATGACTGAGGTGTCAGTGTGGGGGACACTCTGGTGCAAGCCACCATAATTCTATATTCCGCAAGTTGGCATCCTGTCTCCCCAGTATAGACCAGACCACATCAAGAGCAACAGACACAGTAAATCAGGTGATTCAATGTGCAGGAAAACCTCTGCCGGATGAGAGAAGATCGTTTGAGGCTTTGGACAGCAGTGAGATGTAGGAAATCATATAGTCCAGTGAACTGTGGGAGTCAGTGGGTTTGGAATAGATGTCAGTGTTGAGTCAGTTGCCGGAGTTAGCGACAGAGAGGTCCAGGAAGGGGAGGGAGGTATCCGAGATGGTCCAGGTGAACTTCAGGCCAGGGTGGTAGGTGACAGTGAAGTTGATGAACTGTTCAACCTCCTCACTGGAACACAATGTGGCGCCAATACTGTCATCAATGTAGTAAAGAAAAGGTTGGGGGATGGAGCCAGTGTAACTGCGGAAAATGGACTGTTCCACGTATCCTACAAAGAGACAGGCATAGCCAGGGCCCATGGGGTTACCCATGGCTACTCCTTTAGTCTGAAAGAAGTGGGAGGATTTGGAGGAGAAGTTGTTGAGGGTAAGGACCAGTTCTGCCAATCAAATGAGTGTGTCAGTGGAGGGGTACTGGTTGGGTCGGCAGGAGAGGAAGAAACAAAGGGCTTGGAGGACTTCGCCATTGCAGATGGATGTGCATAGGGACTGGATGCCCATGGTGAAAGTGAGGCCCTAGGGTCCGGGAAAAGGAAAGTCATGGGAGGTGGTGGTGGGCGGCATGGGTGGTGTCCCAAATATATGTGGAGAGTTCCTGGACCAAGGGGGACAGGACGATGTTGAGATGAGAAGATAAGTTTGGTGGGGCAAGAACAGGCAGAGATGCTAGGTCGACCGGGGCAGTCAGGTTTGTGGATTTTGGTTCGAAGGTAGAACCAGCAATGCAGGATTCTGGGACTACAACATTAGAGGCTGTGGATGGGAGATCCCCTGAGGTTGTGGATGTCTGGGAGATGACAGTATGGTGACGGGAGGTGAGGTCGTGGTCAAGAAGGCGTCCGTGAGTTGACGCCTGGTTTCAGCGGTGTAGAGGTTGTGGCTGGAGCAGAGGGAAGGGTGGATTGCGCTTTTACAGGAGAGAGATTGGAGTGGGTGAGAGGGGTAGACAGATGGTCACTGTCATGGTGGCAGTTAAAGATAAAGAGGTCGAAGGTGGGCAACAGACAAGGACGGTACCATTCCCTCGGTGACTCCCTCATTAGGTCAACGCCTCCCACTAACACACCCTCCACTCGCCACCGCAAGAGGTATAAAACCTTCACCCACACCTCCCCCACCCCCACTGGCATCCAAAGCCCCAAAGGATTTTCTCACATCTGGCAGAAAGTTTCCTGCACACCCAAACACCTCGGGTGTGCTTATGCCCGAAACGTTGATTCTCCTGCTTCTCGGATGCTGGCTGACCTGCTGTGCTTTTCCAGCAGCACACTTTTCGACTCCAAAGACAGTATGTTCCTGTCAGAGTGAAATGCAAGACTGGTAGATGTAGGGAGCATTTGGTGACTAGAGAAATTGAGGTTTGGGTCAAGAAAAAGGAAGCAGGGATATCATGTATAGACAGCAGGGATCGAGTGAATCCCCAGGAAAGTAGAAAGGGCAACAGGAATATACTTGAGGGAAATCAGGAGGGTAAAAAGGGGACAAGATAGCTTTGGCCAATAGAGTTAAGGAGAACCCAAAGGGACTTTGTAAATATATTTAACAACAAAAAGGTAACTAGGAGAGAGAATAAGGCACAGAGTGTGGTGCTGGAAAAGCACAGATCAGGCAGCATCCAGGGAGCAGGAAAATTCCTAATGAAGAGCTTTTGCCCGAAACATCGATCTTCCTGCTCCTCAGATGCTGCTTGATCTGCTGTGCTTTTCCAGCAGCACACACACTACTCTTATCTCCAGCATCTGCAGTCCTCACTTTCGCCTAGAGATTAGGGTCCCTCAAAGATCAGCAAAACAGTCTGACAGTCTACATGTAGAACTCCAGGAGATGGGGAAAGATACTGAATGAGTATTTTGCATCAGTGTTTACTGTGGAAAAGGATATGGAAGACATATAATGTGGGAAAATAGATGGTGAAATTTTGAAATATGTCCATATTATAGAGGTGGTGGTGCTGGATGTCTTGAAACACAAAAAAGTTGATAAATCCCCAGGAGCTGATCAGGTGTACCTGAGAACTCTGTGGGAAGCTGGGAAAGTGATTGCTGGGCCCCTTGCTGAACTATTTGGATCATCGATAGTCACAGCTAGAAGACTGGAGGTTGTTTAACGTAGTGCCATTATTTAAGAAAGGTGGTAAGGAAAAGCCAGGGAACTATAGACCGGTGAGCCTGACATCAGTTGTAGGCAAATTGTTGGGAGGGAATCCTGAGGGACAGGATTTACACGTATTTGGAAAGGCAAGAACTGAATAGGGAAAGTCAGCATGGCTGTGTGTGGGGGAAATAGTCTCTCATTAACTTGGTTGAGTTTTTTTGAAGAAGATTGATGAGGGCAGAACGGTGGACATGATCTTATATAGACTTCAGTAAGGCGTTCGTTAAGGTTCCTCATGGTAGACTGGTTAGTAAGTTAGATCACATGGGAGAACTAGCCATTTGGGTACAGAACTGGCTCAAAGGTAGAAGACATGAGGGCGGTGACAGACGGTTGCTTTTCAGACTGGACATCTGTGACCAGTGATGTGCCACAAGGATCTGTGTTGAGTCCACTGTTTTTCATCATTTATATAAATGATTTGGATGTGAACATAGGAGGTATAGTTAATAAGTTTGCAGATGACACCAAAATTGGAAGCGTAGTGGAGAGCAAAGAAGGTTACCTCAGATTGTGGGCGGCACAGTGGCTCAGTGGTTAGCACTGCTGCCTCACAGCATCAGGGTCCCAGGTTTGATTCCAGCCATGGACAACTGTCTGTGTGGAGTTTGCACATTCTCCCAGTGTCTGCGTGGGTTTCCTCCGGGTGCTCCGGTTTCCTTCCACAATCCAAAGATGTGCAGGTCAGGTGAATTGGCCATGCTAAATTGTCCATAGTGCTAGGTGCATTAGGGGGGTGGGTTACTCTTCGGAGGGTCGGTGTGGACCTGTTTCCACACTGTAGGGAATCTAATCTAACCGTTACAATGGGATCTTGATCAGATGGGCCAATGGGCTGAGGAGTGGCAGATGGGAGATCAATTTAGATAAATGCGTGCTGCATTTTAGAAAGGCAATTGAGGACTTATACACTTAATGGTAAGGTCAAGGGAAAGTGTTGCTAAACAAAGAGACCTTGGAGTTCAGGTTCATAGTTCCTTGAAAGTGGAGTCGCAGGCAGGTTGGATAGTGAAGAAGTTTAAAATGCTTTCCTTTATTGGTCAGAACATTGAATATAGGAGTTAGGATGTCATGTTGTGGCTTTACAGGACATCAGTTTGGCCACTTTTTGAAAAGTGTGGGCAATTCTGGTCTCCTTCCTATTGGAAGGATGTTGTGACACTTGAAAGGGTTCAGAAAAGATTTACAAGGATGTTGCCAGAGGGGTTGAAGGATTTGAGCTGTAGGGAGAGGCTGAATAGGCTGGGGCTGTTTTCCTTGGCGTGTCAGAGGCTGACAGGTGACCTTATAGAGGTTTATAACATTATGACGGGCATGGATCAGGTAAATAACCAAGATCTTTTCCCTGGGGTAGGGGGGAGTCCAGAAGTACAGGACATAGGTTTATATTGAGAGGCAAAGATTTAAAGGGACTTAAAGGGGGACATTTTCACGCAGAGGGTGGTGTATGCATGGAATGAGCTACCAGAGGAAGTGGTGGAGGTTGGTATGATTACAATAGTTAAAAGACATCTGGATGGGTATATGCATAGGAAGGGTTTGGAGGAATATGGGCTAAGTTCTGGCAAATGGGATCAGATTAATTTAAGACGTCTGGTCAGCATGGACGAGTTGCACTGAAGGGTCTGTTTCGGTGCTGTATATCTCCATGACTCTATGATTGACTGACTAATCTGTCCAAGCTACCTTACAATGGAAAGTTAAGTGGCAAGTAAATGGTAACAACACAAAGGGAGCAGGACAAGAAGAGGGCAAATATAGGACAAAATACCAAGTTGCGAAGATATCCACTCTGGTAAGAAAAATTTAAGCAGAATATATTTTGAATGATCCTGGGAAATAGTTGCAGTAAGGAGAGCTGGTGTCCCTGTGCATGAATCACAAAGCTTTTAGCTTTTGTTTCAGGGGGCTGGAATAGGCAAATAAAGAAACAATACTATAATTATATAGGGCAGAGTTATGGTGAATCATTGCATGCAGTCATCGTGCATTAGAAAGGACATACTTGCTCAACAAGTACAACAAAATGAACTAATGATGTGACTGTCCAGTGAGGAAACCATATTCCCTGGGCTTTAGAAGAATTAGGCTCAATCAATTGCAAGCATTAAATTTTTTCAGACTTAAATTTTTATATACTAAGATCACAGTCTTGGATTAAGGGATTGGCATTATTAAGACTGGTATAAGGAGAAGCTTTGTCATTCAGAAGGTTGTGAACCTTTGACAACCTCTACGCTAGAGACCTGTAGATTTTTTTTCCCCAAGTATATTCAAGACTGAAGTCAATAGATTTTAGGTTAGTTTGGGCATAAATGGATATGGGACAGTGCTGGAAGATGGGGTTGAGATTGATCAGCCATGATTTTATTGAATGGTGGAGTACACTTGACAGATTCATACTCATTTATTTCTCAGGAGATTATACTACTTTCAGTGTTTAAAAAAAAAACTTAACTTCTATGAATCAGCAGCTCCTGCTTAATCCAGTTGCTGATTTTGTGTCTCAGAGTTTAGTTTAGAACTTGAAATCAATGCCCTGCTTCTTCATCCTCCCATTTCAACCCCAGGGTCATATAATAATTGAAGATGCTACTTTGTTCAGTACCTTGTCACCAATGAACATAAAATGGTTTGGTAGTTGAGATTCTATCCTTCTCTAGTTTTAGAAAATTTGTTGTCACACAAGATTTTTTTTAAAAAGCTAATAAGTCCATGAGAGTCAAAAACCAAATTTTTCATTCACTGTCCCTGCCAATCAACTTTCACACTACACTCCTTCAATTTCTTATCTGACATAGGACTTGTCAAATCGGTTAAGTTCCCACTCCCAATGGCATTTAAAATACTCACTCATCCAGGTTAATTCTTTTAAAAGCCAGCTGACCAGAGTTTAGGTCAAGCATAGTCTTAACAGGATGAAAAACAAGGATGACAAGATTCAGGAATGTTGGATGACAGATGTTCTAAGTTTAGTTAAAAAAATAAGGAAGCGTATCGAAGGTTTAGGAAGCAGAAATCAAACAAGGCACTTGAGCAGCATAAAGGAAGAAGAAATAAACTTTAAAAAAGAAATTAGGAGGGCTAGAAGAGACCATGAAATGTCCTTGACAAGAAAGATTAAAGAAAATTCCATTTTATATGTATATTAGGTTTAGATTTTTCGATCAGAGTGGTGGAAAAGTACAGCAGGTCAGGCAGCATCCGAGGAGCAGGAAAATCGACGTTTTGGGCAGAAGCCCTTCATCACCCATTACCCTATTGTACTCTTAGCTACCTTCCCCCATTTATCTCTCCACCCTCCAGGCTTTCTGCCTCCATTCCTGATGCCCGAAATGTCGATTTTCCTGCCCCTCGGATGCTGCCTGACCTGCTGTGCTTTTCCAGCACCACTCTGATCTAAACTCTTCAGTCCTCACTTTTGCCTGTCAGATGTTTAGATTAGATTCTCTACAGTATGGAAACAGGCCCTTTGGCCCAACAAGTTCACATACTCTCCAAAGAATAACCCACCCAGACCCATTCCTCTACCCTGTATTTACCCCTGACTAATGCATCTAACACTATGAAAAATGTTTGGCTTCTATTGGGATCTATCCTAGGATACCGAAGGAAGCAAGGGAGAAGATTACCGAAGTCTTGACAAGAGATTTTTGTATCCTCTTTTGTAGGCAAACGTCAGTACCCAGAAGACTGGAGAATAACCAATGTTGTTCCTTTCTTCAAGGAGGGCAACAGGGATAATCCTGGAAATTATAGGCCAGTGAACCTTTCATCAGTGGTAGGGAAAATATTGGAAAAGATTCGAAGGGACAAGATTTACTTGCATTTTGAGATAAATGGACATTTTACAGATAGTCAGAATGGCTTTACGCTGGGGAGATCTTGTCTCACAAACTTGATTGAGATTTTTTGAGGAAGTGATAAAAGTGATGAGAGTAAGGCAATGGATATTGTCCACATGGACTTTAGCAAGCATTTGATAAGGTTCCTTGTGGCCAACTAGTCAAAAAGATCAAATCACAGAATCTATGTGATTTGACAAGTTGGATACAAAATTGACTTGGTCATAGAATTTAGATTGTCACGTGTACTCAAATGCAGAAGTACAGGTGTACAGTGAGAAGTGTATAATGTCACCACACATGCTGCCATCTTAGGTACCTTGGTACACAAAAAGCTTAGGTCCAAAGTAGTTAAAGAAACAATAGTTTAAAAACGTTAAGCATTATTTAACAGAATAGTACAAAAATAAAGAAATAGGTTACAGTGCACATTATAGTCTTTTGTAGTCTAAACCAGGAAAATAAAGGAATAAAGTTTAACTGTCTTTGAGTCCTCGGCTTATCATGCTCTGCTGTCTGTTCTCAATGCTGCTGCCGCTGCAGATACACACTAGTGTCTTACAAGGATCACATGTATATAAGACCATAAGACATAGGAGCGGAAGTAAGGCCATTCGGCCCATCGAGTCCACTCCGCCATTCAATCATGGCTGATGGGCATTTCAACTCCACTTACCCGCATTCTCCCCGTAGCCCTTAGTACATCAAGAATTTATCAATCTATATAACTGATGTGAATACTACAAAAATAACAATGTGCAGAATAAACTCATCTGTATTCATTGAACATATACACGGATACGTATCATAAATTTAAAATGCACATTGTGCCCACAATGTTGGTTTAATGAAATAAACCTTTGATATAATGTGTACTATGATGATACCTTGAACCAAACATATGTAATTTGGGCACAGTACAAGTTAAAAATGAGCCATGGGTATAACAGCACGAGTGCATGTGTAAACTACTTTTTAAAATATATTCGTTCATGTGATGTGAATGTCACTGTATAGAGCAGCATTTGTTGTCCAACCCTGAATTCCCTCGAGGAAATGTTGGTGAGCTGCCTCTTGAACTGCTGCAGTGCTTGATGAGTAGGGGCAGCCACTGTGCTGTTAGGAATGGAAATCTGGGACTTTGATCCATTGATACAGAAGGAATGCCGATATATTTCTAAATCAGGAGAGTGTATGGCTTGGAGGGAAATTTGCAGATGGTTGAGTTCCCATGCTTTCTATGATTACTTATAGTGTGGAAACAGGCCCTTCGGCCCAACAAGTCCACACCGACCCGCTGAAGCGCACTTACCCAGACCCATTCCCCTACATTTACCCCTGCACCTAACTACGGGCAATTTAACATGGCCAATTCGCCTGACCCGTATATCTTTGGACTGTGGGAGGAAACCAGAGCACCCGGAGAAAACCCATGCAGACATGGGGAGAATGTGCAAACTCCACACAGTCAGTCGCCTGAGGCGGGAATTGAACTCTGG
>NC_057714.1:78602537-78610605 GCF_004010195.1 Chiloscyllium plagiosum
TTTTTTTTTGCCTTTGTGGTTGCTCAATTCCACCCACACAGACTCCACATCATCCGACGCTATGTCATTCAATATCATAGATTTAATTTTGTTCTTAACTAACAAGGCAACCCCACCCCCTTTGCCCACCTCTCTGTCTTTTCGATAAGTTGAAAGACCATGGAGGTTTAACTGCCAGTCCTGATCCCCCTGTAACCAAGTCTCTGTGATGCCTACTACATCATAATCATTCACTATTATCTGTGCCATTAGTTCATCGGCTTTGTTATGTATGCTACGAGCATTCAGGTAAAGTGCCTTAATGCTAACTTCCTTATCATTAGAGATGTTGGAAGTCATATGTCCTAAGTTATCCTTGCTTTTTACTGCATTCTCAGTCTGCCTCAATTTTAAATCCGCCTGGAAACATTCTATCCTGCTGCTTATCTTGCCATTTGACTCCATACTCCCTGTCGCTTTCACTTTCCCTTCCCCCCAACTGAGAAGTTTAAAGTCCTACTGACCACCCTATTTATCCTCTTCGCTAGAACATTGGTACCTGATCGGTTCAGGTGGAGACCGTCCCAACGGTACAGATCAGTTCCAAAACTGATGCCAATGCCCCATGAAGTGGAATCCCTCTTTCCCACACCAATCCCTTAGCCACTTGTTTACTTCCCTAATTTTCTTATCCCTATGCCAATTGGCACATGGCTCGGGCAGTAATCCGGATATTATGACCCTTGAGGACCTGTACTTCAATTTCCTTCCTAGTGTTCGATAATCCCCAAACAGGTCCTCTACCCTAGCTTTGCCTATGTTGTTAGTCCCAACGTGGACCACAACAACTGGATCCTCCCCCTCCCGCTCCAATATCCTTTCAAGCCGGTCAGAGATGTCCCGAACCCTGGTACCGGGTAGGCAACACACCATGCGAGACTCCCGATCCGGCTTGCAAAGGATACGATGTGTCCCCCTAATTATAGAATCCCCTATAACAACTACTTGTCTTTTTGCTCCCCCCCTCCTGAATGACCTTCTGCACCATGGTGCAGAAAATGATCTGGATGAAAACATCATTCATCTGATATGTAAGTTTGCAGATGACACAAATTGGTGAAGTTATGGATAGTGAGGAAGGAAATCCAAGGATGCAGCATGATACAGATCAGCTATAAGGTTGGGAGGAGAAATGGCAGATGGAGTGTTATTTGACAAGTTTGAGATGATGCATTTTGTGAGGTTAAATCCAAGAGGCAAGTATACTGTAAATGAATGGGAATCTTGGGATCCATAGCTCCCGGGAAGTACCAAAAATAGTGGATAAAGTAAAGGCAGTGCACGCCATTCTTGCCTTCGTTGGTCAGGGCATTGAGTATGAAAATTGACAAGTTATGTTCCAACTGTATAAGACTTTGGTTAGGCAACATTTATGGTACTGTGCGCAGTTTTGATCACTGCACTATCCAAACGTTGCGGAGTCTTTGGAGAAGGTGAAAAACAAAAATTTCCCAGGATTGGAATGCATTAGGTATAAGGGGAGGTTGGACAAACTTGGATCGTTTTCACTAGTGTGTCGGAGGGTGGCCTGATAGATAGCGTTGATAGTCAGGGTCTCTTTCTCAGATAGAAAGAACAAATATTAGGGGGCATAGATTAAGGAAAAGGCGGGGGGGAATGTTTAAAAAGGAGATATGTTAAGAAAGCTGTTTTTGTTTTTACACAGAGGATAGTGGAGGCTTGGAACACACTCCCAGGGGAGCTGGTAGAATCAAACACGATAGCAAGATGTAAGAGGCATTTGGACAGATACATGAACAGGCAGAGAAGAGGGGATTATGGGCTACATACAAGCAGATGGAGTTATTTTAGAATAGTATCAGGTTGACTCAAACATTAATGGACCCAAGGGCCTCCTGGGCTCTACAGTTCTGTGTAAGAAAAACCTTTTTGTCAACAACTGGATTTTCTTTCATCTAGCTTAATTTGACTTCAATAGAAAGTCCTTTCATTTTAGATAGCCCTATTGAAGACAAAATAAGTCCGATATCTACCTGGTTCACTTAGATTCCTTTTAAAAGTTCTTGTATGCCAATTTAATCACTTTCTTTAAACATAGACCTTTTGCAAAGGATAACATGAACCTGCCAAAAGTGGCACTGATAAACAAGGTATGATCAACATTCCATTAGCTGCAGTAGAACTGCCTTTTATATTCTAAATACAAGTCTTCTCGAATCAGCTAAGTTTCCAAATCCCAGTGCAGAGGAGAGAAACAGAGTTGCAACTGGTTGTAATACTTTCAGAAAACTAATACTGACAGAGTTCACATGTTAAGAGTAGCCATAGAGATGTAAAGCACGAAAACAGACCCTTCGGTCCAACCCATCCATGCCGAACAGATATCCCAACCCAATCTAGTCCCACCTGCCAGCACCCGGCCCATATCCCTCCAAACCCTTCCTATTCATCCAAATGCCTCTTAAAATGTTGCAATTAAATGTTGCCTCCACCACATCCTCTGGCAGCTCATTTCATACACGTACCACCTTCTGCATGAAAAAGTTGCCCCTTAGATCTCTTTTGTATCTTCCCCCTCTCACCCTAAACCTATTTTAGTTCTGGACTCCCCGATGCCAGGGAAAAGACTTTGTCTATTTATCCTATCCATGCTCCTCATAATTTCATAAACCTCTAAAAGGTCACCCCTCAGCCTCCGATGCTCCAGGGAAAACCGGCCCAGCCTGTTCAGCCTCTCCCTGTAGCTCAGATCCTCCAACCCTGGCAACATCCTTATAAATCTTTTCTGAACCCTTTCAAGTTTCACAACATCTTTCCGATAGGAAGGAGACCAGAATTGCATGCAATATTCCAACAGTAGCCTAACCAGCCACAACATGACCTCACGACTCCTGTACTCAATACTCTGACCAACAAAGGAAAACATACCAAACACCTTCTTCACTATCCTATCTACCTGTGACTCCACTTTCAAGGAGCTATGAACCTGCACTCCAAGGTCTCTTTGTTCAGCAACACTCCCTAGTCAGTTTGATAACGGAGTAAAAGGGCTTTGGCAAACACCAAACCATACTCCAGCAAGCATGTGTGCCTTGAGAAAAAAAATAGAGTATAAGAATGGAGAGAAATAAAAACACAAGAATATCTTCATTAGAAGCAAATAGCTATTTACATTGGTCAGATCACTACTTGTTCCAACATATTTATTAACAGATTTTGTTTTATTGTCTTCTTTTGATGACACAGCTTTCTGGAAGTATTACAACCAGTTGCAACTCTGTTCCTCTCCTCTGCACTGGGATTTGGAAACTTAGCTGATTCGAGAAGACTTGTATTTAGAATATAAAAGGAAATTCTACTGCAGCTAATGTTGACCATACCTAGTTTATCAGTGCCACTTTTGGCAGGTTCACGTTATCCTTTGCAAAAGGTCTATGTTTAAAGAAAGTGATTAAATTGGTATACAAGAACTTTTAAAAGGAATCTAAGTGACATTGCTAAAGTTATGAAGAATTTTAACCAGGTAGATACCGGACTTATTTTGTCTTCAATAGGGCTATCTAAAATGAAAGGACTTTCTATTGAGATCATATAGGTCATATATTTCCATCAAAAGCACCATATTACCAACGGAGGATTTAACAGTTTCAGGGGCCAAGCATCTGGGTCAAGTTAAATCAAAATCCAGAAAAAGAAATCTATCAGTAAGCTCCCCTCCTAGCCCCACACCACTGACTTGAAACTGTACGATCATGTGCAGGTTAGGTGAATTGGCCATGCTAAATTGCCTGCAGTGTTAGGTGCAGGGGTAAATGTAGGGGAATGGGTCTGGGTGGGTTTCTCTTCGGAGGGTCGGTGTGGACTTGTTGGGCCGAAGGGCCTGTTTCCACACTGTAGGGAATTTAATTTTAAAAAATTAGTTCTCACTAAATAGAACAGATTCGATGGACTGAATAGCTTGTTTCTGCTCTATGTCTTATGGTCATACTGCTGCTGGTCAAAATCATGTAACTTATTAACAGCACTGCAAGTGTACTTGCACTCCGTGGATTGCAGCAACTCAAGCCAGCACCTCAGCACAACCTTAACAGCAATTGGGGATAGGGAATAAATACTAACCTAACCAGCAACATCCATGACATGTTAAATAGTGAAAAAAAATGGCAAACATTCATTATCTTGGTTATTAATATTACTGAAAATGCACCAGATACCCAATATCTTAGAATGTTTAGACACTTTCCCAGAAGCATGCAGTTTCAAAAAATACCATCGAGAAATAAAGAAAAAAATTACATATCCAAAAAAGCAAGTCAAACTACAAATTTTGAAGGGCCAGATCAAAGCAAGTCCATGGCCAAAGCTGGCAGATGATTGCCATCTTTTATGCCATATTGCAACAAATGTGCCTCGAAGTTCTATAAAACTGAGGTCCTTTTCCAAGTCTCTCCTAATTCTACTGATGTGCTTCTGAGCTTGTTGGTATGTGAAAACCTGCAACAAGCATGGGGTTAAAAAACAGAAAATGCTGGCAATATTCAACGAGTCAGGTAGCATCTGCAGGAATTACTATTTCAGGTCAATGCTGTTCCAGTGACTATATGATATGGTAAAAGACCTCACTCTCGACACTGAATCAAACTGTAACAGCGCATTGAACCTGGAACTGCTAGCACTTGCCTGGCTAAAATAAACAAATATATTAAATGTCACTAATTCATTTTCCAGGCATTTCTAACAGTTAGACCTGAAATCATGGTTTTTAAAACTATGGTACAAATCAAACCAGCCATGTAAATAACAAACGCTTTGAAAGATAGATTGTAAATAAAATAATTTTATAATAAATCAACAATTTTTAACAAATGTCAAATGCTCACTATCTATATCATCGAAACACTAATGATAGTCAATAGGTCTAGATGGCAGATTTAATTCGGTAATAATTTTGCTTGGAAGCCTCGGTGCATTTGTGCAGGCAGTATTATATAGTACTTTAGAATGAAATACTAAACCACAAAAATTTTAACAGAATAAAAAGGTCAAAAAGGTCAGACCTCCTCTGTTTAATTTCATTTCCAGAGATTCTTTTTACTTTATTCTCCATCTCTTGCTAGAAAAACATCTTAGGATCTCTCAAATTAATTAATATGCTGAATTTCAATGGCCACCTGGAAGCTTATTCCACATCAGAAATTCTTCTGCCTAATTTTAAAATTAATAATATTTAAACTGCTACTCGTTCTCAAGGAGGATCATAGGACCCAAAACATTAACTCTTCTTTCTCTCCACAGATGATACTGGACCGGCTGAGTTATTCCAGCAATTTGTGTTTTTGTTTCCAATTTCCAGTACTCAGTTCTTTGGTTTCTCTCCTTGTTTGTTTTTTGTTGTTGATACAATTGTTTATAAAAATTCAATGCTTTCTAAATCTCATTACGTGCTCACTCTTGCATGCTTCTATTTCTTTCGTTCAAGTTATTTGTACATACAAAAAAGGATAAGTCTGGTCTCTGGACCATTTTAGCATAACCAGAAACTCATCAAGCCAAGTTTGTTATAAAATACACATACCATACTCAATGATTTTTGAATTTCACCATTAGTTATTAACATAAACCTCATTATAATTGTGGCAGGGGGAGGAGAGACAGTGTTAGTACATTAGAGACACGTTACTTTAGCAAAAGAAACTAAGGCGGAGGGGGTTCAGACATATTGAGATTCATGAGAATGAAACCAAGCTAGATGGTTTCTAATGCTAGGGTTACGACAGATAAGGCACACAAGTCAGAGGTTGACTTGAGGAATTGTGATGCTGTTGCCAAAGATGCAGTTGAGGAGAGAGCAGGACTGACTGGCAAATCAACATTCCAGGGTATAGGATCTTCCGGCAGACAAGGGAGGGCATAAAATAGGCAGTTTTGCATTATTAATTAAGGAGTCAGTTGCTGCAGTAAGGAGAGATAATATCTTAGCAAGATCTTCAAGTAAAGCTTTGTGGGTAAACATAGGAATAAAAAGGAGGCAGTCATAGTGCAGGGAATGTTTTATAGGCTCCAAACAAACAGTAGGCAGTACAGGGACAGACATGTAGACATTACTTTGTAAAAATAATAATGGGGAGATTTCAACTTTCGGAACATTAATTGGGATAGTCATAGTGTAAAGGTTTGGGGGACAGCACAAAGGTTTTTTTGAAATATATTCAGGCGAGTTTGCCTACACGCTTAGCTTTAAAAAATGCAGTGCTGGGCCCAATTCTGGGGGATGATGTCAGACAGATGCTCAAGATGGCGTTATAAAGGTGCAAGGGGTACTGTACCTTTAAGAGAGTTAAAAGCTAGCAGAACTACCTGACAGCACCAAGTGTTCTGAACAAGATATAATGTAACCTTTTGGTCCAGCTGCTCAGGTAGCTGGCTATCTGGATACAAAACCAAATTTAAATGTGGCCAATCAATTTAAATTACACTCCAAAAAAACCAAAACCAATCAAGTTTGAATTTAATATACTGACAATATGAAAAACACAACCCAATGCTTTGGGGGGTATAAAACCAGGAAAAATTGATAGAGAACTGCCAAAACACCAACACATGTAGACTGCCCAGAAAATTAGCTCTCTTAAAAGGTACCTTTGCTGATCAGTGACCTGTGAAACAGAAATCCCGAAGAAAAGACAGAGGAAATACAAAGAGAAGATTGACAGCTGGCTGGTTTTGAAATTTGAATTTTTGGAAAATCTTAATCAGCTGTTTTATTGGACTAGTATTAGAGAAAGAAATGTAAAAAAGATAGGAAGGAGTTGTAAACAGTTGTTAGTTAACTATTCTCTGCTCTACTTTAATAAAGTTGTTACTTTGTACTTTAAATAGTTCTTGGCCTCAAGATTTTCACACATTACCATATGGAATAAATCCTATGTGTGTTGCTGGTTTAAAATTAACAAGGGGTGGGGTTTACCACGTTATAACAATGGCCATGGGAATGCATTTTAATAATAGCAAACAGTACACTGTACCTTTTAAGTCTGATATAGAAAAGCAAAAATATGGTGTGCAAAACACGGTTTGGATTGGGGAATGGCAGTATATGGCCAAAGGAGACTGGGAAGATCTATGAGAGGGTAAACATACAGCTGAACAGTGGGGGAGGGGAGGCAGGCGTTCATAAAGGAAATAGGGAGATTACAGGCCCAACATGTTCTCTTAAGGGGGAAATGTCGGTGCAAAGAGCCCAAAGAATCTTGGCTATGTAGGAATATTCTGGAATTGATGAGGGGGAAAAAAAGAGAGGCTTCTAACATTTACAGAAGGGAGCAAATTAACAGAGGCCCTCATTAACAGCAAGTGCAGGATGGAACTTAAAGCAATTAGGAGAACAAAGAGGGGAATGAGGAAAAAAAATAACTGGCAGTTAAGGTTTGGGAGAATCTCAAGGTATTCTGTAAATATATCAAGAAGGAGAGAATAATAAGAGAAAGAGTTAGGATCATTAAGGACCAAGGGGGCCAATCTGTTCATGGAACCAAAGGACATTAACAGATTGTTGAATGAGTATTCACATCTGTTTTCACTCAAGAGGAGGAGGATGTAGATAGTCCCTCTTCCTGAATTTGCTAGGAGGTTCTTGAGCAGACTGATGGAGGGAGTGAGGAGGTACAGGAGGTTTCGGCAAACTTAAAAATGGACAAATCTCCAGGTCCAGATGAATAACATCCCAGGCTCCTGTGGGAGTCAGAGGAGATACTTACAGGGCTCTGACCCAAACTTTTAATTCCTTTCTGGTCTTAGGAGAGGTGCCAAAGAGCTGCTAATTTTGTTCCATCTTTCAAGGAGGGTGGTAGAGATAACCAGGGAATTACAGACCAGTGAGTCTCACATCATGGTAGGGAAACTACTGGGGAAAATTCTGAAAGACATTATTAATTTCCACTTGAAGAGGCAGGTTTTATCAGGGATAGTCAGCATGGATTTGTCAGAGGGAGGTCATGCCTAACAAACTTGATTGGAAATGTGTTGCTGGAAAAGCGCAGCAGGTCAGGCAGCATCCAGGGAACAGGAG
>NC_057714.1:78610850-78617980 GCF_004010195.1 Chiloscyllium plagiosum
TGCAATCTTCTTCCCGCCCTCTCCGCCCCCACCCCAGTCTGACCTTTCACCCTCACCTTGACCTCTTTCCACCTATCACATTTCCGACACCCCTCCCCCAAGTCCCTCCTCCCTACCTTTTATCTTAGCCTGCTGGACAAACTTTCCTCATTCCTGAAGAAGGGCTTATGCCCGAAACGTCGATTCTCCTGTTCCCTGGATGCTGCCTGACCTGCTGCGCTTTTCCAGCAACACATTTCCAGCTCTGATCTCCAGCATCTGCAGACCTCACTTTCTCCTTAACAAACTTGATTGCCTTTTAAGAAGGTGACCAGATGTGTAGATGAGGACAGTGCAGTTGATATAGCTATAGGGTTTAAGCAAAGCCTTTGACAAGGTCTCACATGTGAAAGAAGGTAAAAGTACGTGGGTTACTTGGCAAGTTACATTCAAATTCAGTTTTGGTGGCAGGAGATAGAGGATAGTGGTAAAAGCTGTCTGAGAGAGTGGAAGCCAGTGACGTTCCACAGGAATTAGTGTAGTGTCTTTTAGTGTTCATGATACAGACAAGCGATATAAAAGAAATTGTTGGGGGGGGGGGGGGGGGGGAGATGTGCAGCAAGATAAGGAAGTCTGTAGATGATATGAACATTGACTGAGATGTTGACAGAGAGGGCAGATGTCTTAAATTACAGGAGATAAGTAGATTGGTCCAATGTGCAGATTGGTAGCAAATGGAATTTAACCCTGAAAGCATGATTGGATGCACTTTGAGAATAGTAACAAGACAAGGCAGTACTCAATGAATGGCAGATCACTAGGAAGGTCAGAGAAACAGAGGAATCTCAAGATGTTTGTCTGCAGCCCTCAAAGCAAGATCGTTGAGGCAGCATACGACATACCTGCCTTCATCAGGTTCCCAAAGTGTGGAAGCAGGACATTTGGCCCACTGAGTCCACACCAACCTCCAAAGAACACCCCACCCAGACCAACAACTCGACATTTTCAATGGCTAATCCACCTAGCCTGCAAGATGGGTCATGTTAGTATGGCCAATCCACGTTACTTGCACATTTTCGGGCTATGGGAATAAACCAGAGCAGCCAGAGGAAACCCACGTAAACATAGAGAGAACCTGTAAACTCTAAAAATGCTGCCACCAAAGGTTGGAATTGAACCTGGGTCCCTAGCGCTAGTGAGGCAGCAGTGCTAACCACTGAGCCACCATGCTATCTTGCTGCACAGATTATAATAGCAGTTAGGCTATATTGGAGTTATAAAGGATTTTGGTTAGGCAACACCTGGAGTATGATGTGCAGTTCACGTCACTGCATTATGGGAAGCATGTGATTGCTTTGGATGGGGCTGCAGAAGATGTTACCTGGGATGAAACAGTTTAGCTGTGAAGAGACTGATACACTCAGGCTGCTTTCTTTAGAGCAGAGAAGGCCAAGGAGGGACCCGATTGACGTTTATATGACTGGAGGTGCATGGACAGGGTGGATTAAAAAGAACCTGTTCCCTTGAGTTGAAAAATCAATAATAGGATATAATTTTAAGGTAAAGAAAGTAGTTTTGAAGGTGGTTTCAGTAAAATGATCTTCATCCAGAGAGTTGTGGGAATTTGAAATGCACCACCTGGGAGGGTAGCTGTGACACCAAACCTCAAACTTTAATTAAAAAAATTAAAAGGTTGCATAGCCATAGTCTTACCAAAACTTACAGGTGCTTTCTCATTTGGGAGAGATAACTGGTGGTGGTTTAACCAGAGGATCACCAAGCCTCAGGTGAGGAGACAGATTGAGTGTTAGTGTTCTTCATGGTAAGCAGGGCCACTGCAGCAATTGCACCAATGCCATTGACATGACTCTGCATTGCAAACTAGCCATCCAGCCAACTGAGCTATCCAACCCCAAATTCTGAGTTCAGCACTTGAAATGTCATAACATTCAAGACTACAGGACAAGCCAACTGCTTTTCCCCATGGTCAAGGTTTAAAAGGGACCTGAGGGGCAACTTTTTCACGCAAAAGGGAAGTACATGTATGAAATGAGCTGTCAGTTGTGGTGGAGGTTTTTATAGCTGCAAAATTTAAAAGGCATCTGGATGGGTACGTGAATAGGAAGGGTTTAGAGGGATATGGGCCAAATGCTGTGAAATGGAACTAGACTAGGGTAGGATATCTGGTCGTCATACATGAGTCGGACCGGCCAATCTGTTTCCACGCTGTACATCGCTATGATTTTATAACTATTCCAATATAGCAGCATCCCATAAACACACCTTTAAGCATAAGCAAAATTCAACAAAATAGATTTCCCTGATTTGTTGTCTCCTCTAGCCCAGGAGAAGGAATACAATATTAATCTAACAGAAAGAACACGCAAGCTTTCGCAGCAGCGGACAGCCACATTTAGCAGCTTCAACTCCAACAACTAAAAACTAAAACCCTGGGTCTTAGAGCCTGATTCCACCCACTCATGCTTTTGTTTACTTTTAAAATAAACCAAAAAAGTTATTTGGCGAGTTTTGAGAAGATTTGTAGCTCAGGTTGAGGCTCTGGATGTAGGTTTGCTCGCTGAGCTGGAAGGTTCGGTTTCAGACGTTTCGTCAACCTACTAGGTAACATCAGTCAGCCTCCAGATGAAGCACTGGTGATATGGCCCACTTTTTATTTATGTGTTTAGGTTTCAGTTGGTGACATCATTTCCTGTTCTTTTTCTCGGAGGGTGGTAAATGGGATCCAAGTCAACGTGTTTGCTGATAGAGTTCTGGTTGGAATGCCATACTTCTTGGAATCTTCGCGCATGTCTCTGTTTGGCATGTCCATCAAGCGAACATCAATTCACCACAAAAAGGCATGACCCACTCTCACTAGTATCTTTACATACAGGTGAGGAAGGATATCACTTTCACTGGGACAACACATCCATCCTAGGACAAGCCAAGCAGATTCTGGATCAGTGGTGCTGGAAGAGCACAGCAATTCAGGCAGCATCCAACAAGCAGCCAAGCAGAGACATGCGCGAGAACTCCTCGAAGCACGGTATTCCAACCAGAACTCTATCAACGAACACATTGACTCGGATCCCATTTACCAACCCCTGAGAAAAAGAAAGGAAATGACATCACCACAGGAAATGTCACCACAGGAAATGACATCACCCCAAAAGAAACTTAAACAAATAAGTAAAAAGCAGGCCATATCACAAGTGCTTCATCCGGAGGCTCACTGAAGATGTTCAAGTATGGTGACAAAATGTCTGAAACTGAACATTCCAGCTCAACGAGCAAACCTACATCCAAAAACGATTTACTCTGCTTTCCACAGAGCAAGGCACCTGGGCACCATTTTTACAATAACTAGAATTTACAACATAAACTCTTACTACCTATTTTAGATAGACTACTGAAAATTTCTTTACTCAAAGCTCCATTATAATAATGAGTGTTTTCATTGAGTTCAAGTTTATGAAGGCATGATAAAAAATGCCAGGTCAGTAAAGACAGTATTACAATAGTTTCATCTAAATGTAACAAAAGCATGGATTAAAAAGTTTCAACAACAGAGTAACTGAGCAGAACAAAGATGGACAAAGGGTGGAAGCAGGCAGTCTTCATGATGCAAGAGGAACTTTGTGTTAGAAGTCAAGATCAAGGTCAAATATGTCAATTTCTTTGTGTGGTAAATTTTGACAATAAAATCTCATCCACATTTTCACATTGCTACAAGGACTCATCCCACTCCAACTGTATAATATCTACCACTCCAAGAACTCCATATCCCAAGCTATGACTTGTGTCTTCCTATCCATTGCCCGCCATACCTTCAGTTACAGTTACATCAACAGTAGCTTGGAATTCTTTTGCCAAACCTTTTCAACTCTTTTCTTCTTAGCAATCTGAAAATCTCCTCGTTATGACTCTTTCCGTCACAATCCTAATACCTTCTCCATCGGTTCAGTGCCTATTTTCCTCCAATTACATTCCAATAAGGTGACATGAAGCATTTTCCAATACTCAAGATGCTATATGAATTCATGTTTCTGTAGCTACGGTGTAATCATAAAACAAACTAGCTCTTCAGTTCTGATGAAAAAGTCATCTCCCTGAAGCAATAAATTTCACTCCCTCCCCACAAAGACTGCCTGACTGAGAACCATCGAATGGTTAAAAGGCACTGATGGGTCTTGTAGGCCAGTATCCATAACTCTTGGCCAAGAGGACCACGCTAAGTCACAGAAACATACAAAATAGGAACAGAAGGCTATTCAACCCCTTGAGCCTGCTCAGTCATTCACTATGGTTGTGGCTGATCTCAAGAGATCAATAACCTAATCCCATCCTTTCCTCATATCCCTTGATGCCTTTAGGTGCAACAGTTATATCTATTTCCTTCTTAACACACAAATGTTTTGGCCTCAACTAGTTTGTGGTGTGAATTCCACAGGCTCACCACTCTCTGGGTGTTATGGACCAGGCCAGGTCCCCCACCAGGTGTGTGCTCCTTGTAAAGTGGAGTTGCAGATAGAGAGGATAGGAGAGAAAGCGTTTGGTATGCTTTCCTTTATTGGTCAGTGCACTGAGTATAGAATTTAGGACGTCACGTTGCAGCTGTACAAGACGTTGGTTAGACCACTCTTGGAATAGTATGCGCAGTTCTGGTGTCCCTCCCATTGGAAGGATGCTGAGAAACTTGAACGGGTTCGGAAAGATTTACAAGGATGTTGCCAGGGTTGGAGGATTTGAGCTATCGGGAGAGGCTGAATAGGCTAGGAGTGATTTCCTTGGAGCATCAGAGGCTGAGGGGTGACCTCACAGAGGTTTATAAAATCATGAGGGGCACTGATAGGATAAATAGACACAGTATTTTCCCTGGGGTGGGGGAGTCTAGAACTAGAAGGCCTGGCTTTGGGCGAGAGGCAAAGATTTCTAAAGGACCCATGGGGCACCTTTTTCACATAGAGGGTGGTGCATGTATGGAATGCGCTACCAGAGGAAATGGAAGAGGTTGGTACAATTTCAGCATTTAAAAGGTATCTGGATGGATACATGAATAGGAAGAGTTTAAGAGGCATATGGGCCAAGTGCTGGCAAATGAGACTAGATTAATTTAAGATGTCTGGTTAGCATGGGCAAGTTGGACCGAAAGGTCTGCTTCCATGTTATACATCTCTAGGACTTGAAAAATTGCAGGAAAATATCCTTGTTCCTATACTCTAACCTTCTTGCTTTGAAAGACAATATGTAGTTTGCCTTCGTTACTTTCAGCGTTGTTTAAGATAGGTGGTAAGGACAAGCCAGGGAGTTATAGACCAGTGAGCCTGATGTCAGTGGTGGGCAAATTGTTGGAGGGAATCCTGAGGGACAGGATGTACATGTATTTGGAAAGGCAAGGACTGATTAAGGATAGTCAACATGGCTTTGTGTGTGGGAAATCATGTCTCACAAACTTGATTTAGTTTTTTGAAGAAGTAACAAAGAGGATTGATGAGGGCAGAGCGATAGATGTGATCTATATGGACTTCAGTAAGGCGTTCGACAAGGTTCCCCATGGGAAACTGGTGAGCAGGGTTAGATCTAATGGAATACAGGGAGAACTCGCCATTTGGATACAGAACTGGCTCAAAGGTAGAAGACAGAGGGTGGTGGTGGAGGGTTGCTTTTCAGACTGGAGGCCTGTGACCAGTGGAGTGCCACAAGGATCGGTGCTGGCTCCACTACTTTTTGTCATTTATATAAATGATTTGTATGTGAGCATAAGAGGTATAATTAGTAAGTTTGCTGATGACACCAAAATTGGACGTATGGTGGACAGCGAAGGAGGTTACCTCAGATTACAAACTCAGCGACCCAGAATAAATTAAAGGGAGAACAACAGCGTCTGCTTGAAGCCCGCTTAAAAGCGGCTGAAACAGCATACACTGATAGACCTTCTATTATTAAATTGCAAAGGATTACGGCTCTTTGGACAGCTCTAAACACGACGCTTACTCAAAACGGCTAAGAGGGAAATATTATTTGCAAAACAAAGGTTATATGAATATGGCGACAAACCGGGTAGATACTTAGCATTTCTTGCAAAGAAAAAAAAGGCCCCTCAGACTATTACATCTATCAAGAAAAGTACGGGTATTTTGACTCATGACCATAAAAAGATTAATGCGATCTTTAGAGAATTTTATTCTGAGTTATATAAATCGCAGGATTGTGAAGGTAGGACGAGGAGGATGCAGTCATTTTTTAAAAATTTGATCTTTCCAGGCCTAACTCCGGGACAGGTATCAGTCCTAAATGCTCCTCTAACAGTCCAAGAAATACTTGATGCAATTAGGCAACTTCAGAGTGGTAAGGCACCGGGCCCAGATGGTTTTCAAGCTGAACTCTATAAAGAATTTACAGAAATATTGGCTGGTCCACTTATGGACATGTATAACTATGCATATAGTCAGGGCTATCTCTCGCCTTCGCTGAAAGTGGCAAATATTTCTCTTATCCTTAAAAAAGGAAAGGATCCAGAAGATTGTACATCACATAGACCAATATCCTTGCTAAATGTAGATTTTAAAATCCTTTCTAAAACGTTAGCACTGAGACTAGAAAGGGTACTGCCACATATTATAAAGGAGGATCAGACAGGGTTTATTAAGGGCCGTAGATCATCCAATAATATTAGAAGGGTTGTGAATATGATTCAAGCCTGTCATCAGGGAAAGATACCAGGAGGAGTAGTAGTTTCATTAGACGCAGAAAAGGCATTTGATAGGGTTGAATGGTCATATTTGTTTTACACATTGGAAAGGTTTGGCGTTGGACAGGTGTTTACCAAATGGGTCTCAACATTGTTGAATGATCCCAAAGCAGTTGTGGTTACCAATGGATTAGGTTCGGATAGCTTCAGTGTGGGTAGGGGCTGCCGTCAGGGATGTCCCCTCTCGCCATTGTTATTTACGCTAATAATTGAACCACTAGCAGAAACTATACGGGCTGATCCTAATATAACGGCCCCGAGGATTGGTACAGGTAAACATAAAATTACCCTTTATGCAGATGATGTTCTTCTATTCCTCAGTAATCCTCTGATGTCCGTACCTCGCCTAATCCAAGTTATTAATACATTTAGCGCATTCTCAGGCTATAAAATTAATTTT
>NC_057714.1:78620729-78632713 GCF_004010195.1 Chiloscyllium plagiosum
GCGGATGATGCGCTGTAGATGGAGATTGGTGGGGTGGTAGGTGAGGACCAGTGGGGTTCTGTCCTGTTGGCGGTTGGAGGGGCGGGGTTCAAGGGCGGAGGATCGGGAAGTGGAAGAGATGCGGTGGAGGGCATCGTCGACCACGTCGGGGGGGAAATTGCGGTCCTTGAAGAAGGAGGCCATCTGGGTTGTGCGTTTTTGGAACTGGTCCTCCTGGGAGCAGATGCGGCAGAGTCGAAGGAATTGGGAGAATGGTGCGTTTTTGGAACTGGTCAAACTGATTAGTAGATAGTTGAGTTTTGGTTTTTTTTCTTTTTCGGTTTTTTTTATTCTTTTGTTAAATTTTGGCTATTGTATATTTGATTTAATTGTATTTCAATGTTTATATTTGAGAGTTTTGTTTATTTTTGTAAACTTGTAAAAATGTTAAATTTCTAATAAAAATATCTATTTAAAAAAATGGTCAGGTCCTAGGGAGTGTTGCTGAACAAAGACCTTGGAGTGCAGGTTCATAGCTCCTTGAAAGTGGAGTCTCAGGTAGATAGGATAGTGAAGGCGGCACTTAGTATGGCTTTCCTTTATTGGGCATAGTATAGAGTACAGGAATTGGGAGGTTATGTTGCGGCTGTAAATGACTGGTTAGACCACTGTTGGAATATTGCGTGCAATTCTGGTCTCCTTCCTATCAAAAAGATATTGTGTAACTTGTAAGGGTTCAGAAAAGATTTACAAGGATGTTGCCAGGGTTGGAGGATTTGAGATCTAGGGAGAGGTAGAAGAAGCTAGGGCTGTTTTCCCTGGAGCGTCAGAGCCTGAGGGGTGACCTTATAGAGGTTTATAAAATCATGAAGGGCATGGATAGAATAACTAGACAAAGTCTTTTCCCTGGGTCCGGGGAGTCTAGAACTAGAGGGCATAGGTGTAGGATGAGAGGGGAAAGATATAAAAGAGACCTAAGGGGCAACTTTTTCACGCAGAGGGTGGTACGTGTATGGAATGAGCTGCCAGAGGAAGTAGTGGAGGCTGGTACAATTGCAACATTTAAGAGACAGTTGGATGGGTATATGAATGGGAAGGGTTTAGAGGGATATGGGCCAGGTGCTGGCAGGTGGGATTAGATTAGGTTGGGATATCTGATCGGCATGGATGAGTTGGACCAAAGAGTCTGCTTTTGTGCTGTACATCTCTATAACTGGTGCACAAGGAAACTCAACTCTTATCAAACATTCCCCTCTCAACCTACAACCATTCAAATGTTAATCAGCCTTCCTATTGTTGCTGCCAAAGTGGATTACCTCATTTTTATCCATGCTGTACAATATTTGCCATGCATTTGCTCAGTCACTCAGCTTATCCATATCACACTGCAACATCTCTACTGCATCCTCACAATGCACCTTTTCACTCAACATTATGTAATATCTCAATATTTGCAGATGACACAGTTACCTCATCTAAAACATTAATATATATTGCAAATAGCCGAGGTTCTACTACCAATCCCTGCAGTACCACAGTAGTGCCTGCCTGCCATTCAGAAAGTCCCATTTATTCTTAGGCTTTAATTTCCTGTCTGCTAACCAATTTTCTACCCATTTCCCAATCACACGTGCTTTTAATTTTACCTATTAATCTCTTGCATAGTACTTTATCAAAAGCTTTTTGAAAGTCTTAACGAACTACAAGACGGAACAGTGGTTAGCATTGCTGTTTCACAGTGCCAGGGACTGGCTCAATTTCACTCTCTGACGGCCATGTGGAGTTTGCACATTCTTCATTGTCTGCGTGGATTTCCTCCGGGTGCTCTGGTTTCCTCCCACAGTACAAAGGATGTGTAGGTTCGGTGGATTGCCCATGGGAAACGCAATTTTACAGGGATAGACCAAGGGTTTTGGGGGTGGGTCTGAGTGGGATGCTTTTCGGAGGGTTGGTGTGGACTTGATGGGCTTATTTCCACAAGTAGGGATTCTATGATTCACTTCATCCCTTAATCAACTCTAGGAGTTACATCCTCATAGAATTCCAGTAGATTGCTCAAGCATTAGTTCCCTTCTGTAAACCCAGGCTGACGGTGTCTGATTCCACCTTTGTTTTCCAAGCGCTCTGCTATAAAATCCTTGATGATGGATGCAGCATCTTCCCCACTACCAACATCAGAATCACTGGTCTGTAAGACCATAAGAAATCGGAACAGGAGTAGGCCATTTGAGACCCTCAAACCTGTTCTGCAATTGAATAGGATCATGGCTGATCAGACATTTCTCACACCTACTTTCCTGCATTTTTCCACCATTACCCTCGATTCATCTACTGATAAAGAATCTCTCTATCAGCCTATAATTCTGTTTTCTCTCTACTTCCCTTTTCAAATAGTGGGGTTACATTAGCAACCTCCAATTTGTAGGAACTGTCTATAGAATCTAGAATCTTGAAAGGTGACAGTCAATGCAACCACTAGTTCTAGCCACTTCCTTACGTACTCTGGAATCTAGATTATCAGGCCTTTGGGATTTATCAACCTTCAATCGTATCAAATTCTCAAAGACCATTTCTCTAATACAGATTTGCTTCAGTTCCTCCCCTTCAATAAACCCTGTTTTCCCCATGATCTCTGGCATGTTATTTATGTCCTCCTTTATAGAGGCAGAAGCAAATTATGAATTTAGTTCATCAACCATTTCTTTATTCTCATTTTGGACTAAGGGATCTACATTGGTTTTCATCAATCTTTTTCTCTTTAAATACCATTAAGACCTGACTGTAAAAGTTTCTATGTTCTCCATAAGTTTACACTCATACTCTAATTTCCCCTTTTTAAAAATCAATTCTTTGGTCCTCCTTTGCTGACTTCTAAACTGTTCCCAATCTTCAGGGCTGTATTATTTCCTTGCAAATTTATATTTTCCTTCGCAGCTAATACTATCTCTAACTTCCCTCAAAAAGCCATAATTTACCACTGTCCTCTTTGCACACTTCCACCAGACAGCAATAAACAACTTTTGTAATTCACCCATTTGTTCTTTGAATGGTTACCCTTGCCTATCCACTGTCATTCCTTTCAGTTTGGGAAATGTTACTATCAGAGCCAACTCATCACTCATACACTGTGGTCAGTGCGCATTATTAGCAAATGGGGTAATTTGATTTAATGACAACCAGGTCAGGACAATTTGTCAGCGATCATTACGTCATGAGCATAGCAACTTGACTAAGACCAATGCTCACTAAGCTGTGGGTCTGCACACGCATACAGAAGTCCAGATTACACACTTGAACTGGTTGTACACAAAGAATAATTTGGAGAGAACATCGGATCAAAGCGAAAGCTTCCAACTGTAGAATAAACCCATACAAATGTGACAGATTTTAAGAAAACAATTTTTCAATCCAATCTAACATCCATGTGAATGTTCATCTTCATCTGAATTTGAGCTGTAACACATACAGCTCTGTTAGCAAGTTTGAGAAAATTTGTAGCTCAGGCTGAGGTTCTGGATGTAAACTGGTAACATCACCAGTGTTTTCACCAGAGGCTCACTGATGAACCTAAACACATAAATAGAAAGTAGGACATAACACCAGCACTTCAGAGGTTCACTGATGATGTTATTAGTATGGTGACAAAGCATCCAGCTCAGCGAGCAAACTTACATACACATACAGCTCTTCACAGCAATTTTTCTAAAAGTGAAAAATCATGCTCTGCACAAATAGTTGATCCCTATTTTTTGGTTGAACATTCTAAGAGGATAAAATTTAAACACTTGCAAGAGCAAATTAATCCAAAAGAAACCAAACGTCTCCACATCTATACTTAAATAGAAAATATAAAAAAAGACTTGCTTAAAAAAGGCTCACACTGGGCTTTACCCTAGGTAAAATAATGAAGTATGTCTGGTAATTTGAGTCTCCTAACTTGTGTTTCTCTCTCAAATACTGGAACAGATATTTGAGAATGACTATCCAATAAGCTAAAAGGCCCGATTTGTAACAAATTTCAAATGGAGAGGATACCGACTGGGCTACTAGATCCAATACTTCAACAGACAGGAAGTCCACTTGTAATAAAAATAGAACAAATAATGCCATATCCAAGAACACATCAAATTATATGAAAATTAGTTGTTCCTACAGATTACACAATGGAAGAAAAACTGCCTCTTCAAAATGCTGAGCTAGCAACCAAGCCAAAAACTATTCCAAAAGTGGCAACCAAGATGAACAGTTATAGATAGCCCTATAATTCAAGCATGGTACAGTTTAGTTAAAGTGTGCATTTGAAGGCTTATATTTTAAACCACTGAAAATTAGTGTAATTTTGGTTTTGGTTTAAGAATTTAAATTACCTTGTTGAAGCGTTCATGAGGAACGTACTGTAGTACAATAGGTTCCATTGTAGTAACATTTGCAAACTGCACCTCTGGAATATAAAGTGCACAAACCACATGGGCCCAACCTGTGCATAAATCAAAACAAAAAAATTACAAACTACATAAAAAGTAACACAAAGTTAGATTTTATGCCTAATACAAATACAAAATCTTCTCAATTCTGTAGTCAAGAAAAGAAAATCCATAAATCAGCCTGTGACAATCAACAAAACACAGTATTACATTCATATTATATAGACCAAAAGGCATCCAAGCGCTAAGCTCGAAAATCCTAATAATGTCCTGAATGTGTTGACTGAAATTCTTGGCATGTGTCAGTCTCTCAGCCAATGAGGTTTTCAAACCTCCAGTTTAAAAGTGTGACACATTAAATGCATTGTGCTGTTTTGTGGCACTACGCCAGACACACGTGGAAAGCACTGCTGAAAGACCAACAAAGAACCTTGTAGCTCAGCATTCCTGACAATCATCCAGATGGTTCACATTTCTAACACCATCCCCCTCCTATAATGTTAACAGCTATGCATCAACAAGGCTAGAGTGACCCACTATACAGCAATCACTTTGATCACAATATTTTTCAAGGATTCAAAGAGTAAGAAATATTTAACAGTTATAACGTAAATATTCTGATCTGCTCTCTATTGATGACAATAGCTAAGTCTGCAGCTTGCACATAGCATTATGTACTAGTTTATATTTTGTTTGCAAAATAGAGTTTTATTTTCAGCTGAACTTTCATGCCCTTGCACCATAAATATACCACTAAACATCACACAAGCCATGAATTATCATATCAAGTAGTTACTAATTCAAGTTAAATCCCAAAATTATTTCCTCTGAGCAAGAAAAACAAAAATACTTCACATAGTACGGAGTTAAGGCAAAGTAATAAAAATGCTTACACTATTTTCTGCTCAGACAAAATGATTCAAGGTTTCATAACTTGGTGCAAGTATACCTTTCGAGTTATTAGATGGTCTAATGAATTGAAACAAACTATACTCCACCTGATCAGCAGATTAAATTTTTAAAATTCTCTTCACATCACTTACACTCATTCAGAACACCCAGTGCACATTGAGATAGGTATACTTTTTACAATCTTGACAGGATGCCACGCATCACTTTTTAAGTTTTTTTTTCAAAAATAACTTTAAAGACACATATACAATACAAATTAATCTTCTAAGCCAAGACATTTGCTGCCAGGGATCAATGTTCACTACTGTGTATCTGAATTCGATCAGCTGACTTTTGATCATAAAACTAACTGAAAATAAAACACTTCCAAAACAGAAGTAGAAACTTTGTCAATGAAACAATTTTCAAATTAAAGATCAAAACTGGTTTCAAAAATAATCTGATAAAAGCAGAAATTGCTGGAAAAACAACAGATCTGGCAGCATTTGTGAAGAGGAACTAGAGTCAACCCAGATTTGTCATACTTGCTGATGTTGACAGAATGTCCCATGAAACTGTGCTCAATCACCTGAGATGTGTCAGTCATGATAATTATCAAATTAAACATTTTTCAATTCTGTATATGTGGATGTCAGGGAGAACAAAAATTTGTATTAGCTATAATGCTACAATAGGCACTGTACAAAATAACTACAGTACTTGGGCTGCGAACGCAAATAGTCCCAGAGGTCTAAGGCAGAGAAAAAAAGCCATTCAGCCTATTAAGTCTGATGGTCAAAAACAACAGCCTAACTATTCTAATCCCATTTTCCAGTGTTTGGCCCAAAGCCTTGTAAGCCTTAGCATCACAAGTGTACATCTAAATACTTAAATGTTGTTATTAGGCCTCTGTCTTTGCCACTCTCAGAGACAGCGAGTTCCAGACTCCCACTGACCTCTGGGTTAAAAAAAAAGATATTCCTCATCTCTAAATTTCTTGCCCTTCCCTTAAATCTATTCCTCCAGACACTGATCTCTCTATCAAGGGGAAATACTACTTCCATTCTATATTTTTCATAATTTTACACACATTACAATCATATTCCCACCCCAACTCAGTCGCCTTTGCTCCAAGGATAACAACTCTTGTCTATCCCATCTCTCAAAACTGAAACATTCCAGCACAGGAAACATCCTGGCAAATCTCCTCTGGACTCTCTCTAGTACAATCACATCCCTCCTACAATATTGATTCCAGAACTACACATAACACTCTAGCTGTAACCTAACCAACATCCTGTACAGTTCCAGCATCATCTCCGTGCCCTTACACTCTACGCCTCCATCAATCAAGTACCTTATATGCCTTCTTAATCACTTTGTCCCATTACCTTAAGGAACTGGTGGACATGCACACCTGATACAGAGTGCTTTCTCACGATTCTACCATAGATCATGTATTCCTTGCCTTGTTTGTCCTGGTTAAGTGCATCACCTCACACTTATACAGATTAAATACTATTTGCTACTGATTAACCCATGCAAAAACACCACTGAACCATCACCTTTCTGCCACTACTCCAATTCTGTATCCAATTTGGCACATTTTCTTGGATTCCATGGACTCTTACCTCTGCTATCATTCTCCCATGTGGTATCTTAAACTTCAGCAAAGCTTTTGATAAGTAGATTTCATTGAATAGCTATTACAGAAGCTTGGCTGGCAAAGACAGGACTGGCAGCTCTTTGTTCCAAGTTTTAGATTCTATAGGAAGGATAGAAAGGAAGGCGAGAGGGGAGGGGAGTGGTGTTTTTGATTAAGGAAAACATCCTACTATAATTAGAAAGGATATTCCTGAGGGATTGTCCAGTAAAAACATATTGGTTGAAATTAAAAATAAGAAAGGGATGATCACCTTAATGGGATTATACTGTAGGTACCCTCCCCCAACAGCCAGAGGGAAACTGAGGAACAAATATGTAGAGATCACAATAAGTGTAAGAATAATAGGATTGTAGTAGTATGGGATTTTAATTTTCCAAACACTAACTCAGACTGCCATATTGTTAAAGGTTCGGATGGTGACTAATTTGTTAAATGCACTCAAGAAAATTTTCTTTATCAATATGTAAATGTTCCTACCAGAGGAGCAGCAAAACTTGACCCTCTTAGGATAGAAGGCAGTACAAGTGACTGAAGTGTTGGTAGGGGAACCCTTTGGGTCTAGTGATCATAATTCTATTAGTTTGCAAATAACTATGGAAAAGAATAAGCCTTCCATAAAAAGTTTTTAATAGGAGTAAGGAAAATTTTAATGGCATGAGATAAGAATATTCATACGTTGACTGGAGTAGATCATCTGGCAGTAAAGGGACAACTGACAAGTAGGAGGCTTTCAAAAGTGTGATATTGAGAATTCAGAGGCAATATAATCTTGTTAAGAGTGAAAGGTAAGGTTGGCAAAACTAGGAAACAATAGAAATTGTAGTTCTAGTCAAAATTAAAACATAAGCATATAACAGATATAAACAACTGGGTTCAAGTGAATCTCTTGAACAACATTAGGGGTGTAGGGGCATTCTTAGGAGGAAAACTAGGAAGGTACAGAGATGACAGGATCTAGCCTTGGCAGATAAGGGTAAAGATGATCCAAAGAGATTCTACAAATACATTAAAGGCAAAAGAGCAATTACAGAGAAAGTTAGGCCCTTGAAGATCAATTAAGTCATCTTGATGTTGAACTCCAACCTTCTATGCTCCAGTAAAAAGAGACCTAGCTTCCATTCCGGGCAACTTCCTGGTAAATCTTTTCTGAACGCTCTCTTATTATTATTATTATTATTATTAATAATATCTTCCTATAACAGAGAGATCAGAACTGGTCACAGTACTCCTAAAACGGCCTCAATGTCCTGCACAACCTCAACATAATTTTCTGACTCCTATACTGAAAAGTCTAAGTAACAAATGCAAGCATGCTAAATACCTTCTTGACCACCCTGTCTACCTGTGATGCAAATTTCAAAGAATTATGTACTTGAACCCCTAGGGGTCTCTGTTCTACAGTACGACTCATGGCCCTATTAATTGTATAAGTCCTACCCTAGTTTGTTTTACCAAAATGCAATATGTCACATTTATTCAAATTAAACTCCATCTGCCACCCCTCAGCTCATTGGTCAAGATCCCTTTGTAATCTTCGATAAACTTCTACTTGGTCAACTATCCACCAATTTTGGTGTCATTCGCAAATTTAATAACTATACTTCCTAAATTCTCATCCAAATAGTTTATATAAAAATGACAAAACAAAAGCGCACCCAGCATGAATCCCTGCAGAACGCCACTGGTCACAGGCCTCCAGTCCGTAAAACAACCCTCCACCACCACCACCCTCTGTCTCCTACTATCAAGTCAATTTTATATCCAATTGGCAAGCTCTCCCCGAAATGCATGCCGAAATGCAGATGAAATCGGTCCTTCAGAACTGTTTCCAAGTTTCCCCATCACAGAGATCAGACTGACTGGCCTGTGGTTTCTTGATAGCATCTTATTTAAGAAGGGCACAAGAGATCTAGGTCATCTGGTATCTCTCCTGTGGTCAGGGAGGAATGGAAAATTATTTCAAATACCTCTGTTGTTTCCTCCTTTGTTTCACTTAACAGGAATACATTTTACATAGCAATGAAGATGCATCTACTTTTAAGCCTGCCATACCACTCAGAACCTACTGTATACCAACATCTTTAAGAACATTACAACTCTTTTTAACCTTCAGCCATATTAGTCTGTAAATGTCTGATCTCAAAGGCCAAGCAGACTCTGGCCTGAGTACCACTGTACTAGAAGAGCCTATAGCAGTAACCCAGGAAACCTGGGTTCAAGTCCCACATACTCATGTGAGATAAATATCTATCACGGTCTTTCTTCCAGATTTCTGTAACTAGATTATCCCTCTCACTAGTGAACACCAAGCCAGAATGTTTATTTAAAACCCTACTTACACCTCTGGGTCCATGCACAAATTACCACTGTTGTCCTTAATGGGGCCCTATACTTTCTCTACTTATCCTTTCATCATGAATATACTTTTTAAATAACTTAGGATATTTCTTTATTTTACTTTGTCATTATTCTTTCAGGCCTCCTGATTTCCTTTTCAAGTTTCCCCTTGCACATTCTGTACTCCTATACAGATTCTGCTGTTTCAAGCCCTTGGTATCTGCCTTAAGCTTCCCTTTTTCTCAATCCAATTCTGCATATTCCTCGATTTCCAGAGTTAACAGGATTAATTGGTCCCACCTTTTATCTTTATTAGTATATGTTAGTCTTGTACTCTCCCCATTTCCTTCTAGAAAGTATTCTGCAGATTTACCTAAAAGTATTTGCTTCCAATCTGCTCTGGCCAATTAATGGCAATAGAATTATACGTTACATGATGTATCAGGGAGAGAAAACTTCTTGCTCAGAGTGTCTTGCCAATGGATTAGAAGCAAATCAGAAGTACACTGCTATTCTATAGCATTCTGCTTTACAGACCAGAGAGGTAACATTTTTAATGTTCAACACCTCCACGAGAACAAAGGGGCAAATGTTTTTTTCAAGCAGAGGGCGGTGCACATATGGAATGAGCTGCCAGAGGAAGGTGCACATATGGAATGAGCTGCCAGAGGAAGTGGCGGAGGCTGGTACAATTACAGCATTTAAAAGGCAACTGGAGGGACATTTAAATAGGAAGGGTTTAGAGGGAAATGGGCCACATGCAGGCAAATGGAACTAAATAGGTTAAGATATCTGGTCAGCACGGATGGGTTGGACCAAAGGGTCTATGACTCTATGACATACTAGACCAGCCCAGTCAATGACTAATGAAATAAAACAAAAATGGGTGAATTTACAGGATTTATGAATCCATTCCGTTTATTGTCCTTAAATATCTAGGATTTCAAATTTTGCCCATCTTATAAAAAGGTACCAATTGGTCCCGATCTAGATCTTAGCAAAATCTGGACTCTGGTCCAGGATTTGAGTAAGGGTTGCCAGATCCAAAACATAAACTGATTTCTCTGCACAGATACTGCAAGACCTGCTGAGCTTTTCCAGCAATTTCTGTTTTTGTTTTTGAATACACCAGTTCATCTAACTCTCTCTCCTCTCCTGCATTGATCTCACCATGTGATTCCTTTGTCTGTTCTTCCCCCTTTTAAAACTGCTGTTGTTTTGACTTTTTTTTCCCAAAGTTCCAAAACAATGCAATGCAACAGCATATGAAACAGTAATTGCTACTCCTGGAATTCGAGGAAATCACCTCTAGCACCTAAAATACCTCAAAAAAAAAGGAGCAGCTATTACAGCCAGAAGATTTTCCCGTCCTCTACCTTGAACGTTATTGGAAAGTTGGTGGAGTTTGAAATGAAATATCAGGTAAGCACTGTAAGTTTTCACCTGATCAGAGCAAGAGCCTAAATTTGTAATGTAGAGATCAAGTCTGGCAAACTTTCTTGAATATTTTGAAGAGGTGACTGAAAGAGTGGAGTGGTTAGGGGAAAGTCCACGAATATTATTTGTACACACTTTCAGCAGCTTTAACAACATTAGCTACTGGTCTGCAAATTATTAAAATTCATGAAATGAAGGCAACTTATTAAAAAGGTTAAGAAATTAGCATTGGGCAGAAGATAGCAGCTTCTAACCACTTTCTAACTGAATGGAACTAGTGATTCTATAAGGTCTCTGATGGGACTGCAACTGTTTGACATTTTTTATTCACAACTTAGATGATGCAATTGAAACCCACAGGTCCAAGCTTGCCAGTAATCGGCAGCTTTGGAAAATGGAAGCACGAGCAATCAACAAGATTGCTAAATTAAGAGAAAGGCCAGAACTGTGCCAAGGGGATTTCAATGCAGGAATGAGGTCATCCTCTTAAAACAACGTATTTTCTAAATGATGAAAAGGTAAAAACAGTGAGGACCAGAGACTCAAGGGATCAGGTACATAGATTTTAAAAATCCAAAAAACAGATAAAAGGATAAAACCAATAAGACCAAAATAAATGCTAACTTTTAAATTGAAAGACGAGGAGACAAAAAGAAAATTCAGTAAACAACGTTATTCTGCAGCTTTGAAGTGATACCTAAAAGTCAGCACCTTGAAAGCAGTTCTATGCAACTCAGGAAGGAAATATTTGTCTTGAAGGAAGCACAGCATAGATATACTAAAATGAAAGAGTTGCACTTCAAGGGATAAAGCATGAGGACAGACTATAAAAATTGGCAATTTATTGCCTGAAATATAAAAGGCTAAGTGCTGTTTGATCAAAAGGTTTCAGGATATTAAATGAGACCAGAGAAACTATCGCCACTAGTTGACGAATTGAGAAAGAAAGCTTTTTGTGCAATTGATAAAACCTTCACGATAAAGGGTAGTGAAAGTTTGGAAGCTCTTTCACATACATTATCTAAGTCTCACTTATAAATTGAAATGTGACATTGTTAATGTAAAGTATTATCAAAAATCTAAGCGATACAAGGTAACGGCAAATATTGGGAAATAGTTTACACAAGCAACCGCGGTCTAACTTAATAGGGGAGAACACACTTTAGGAGTTAAAAAGGCCTACTTTTGCCCACATTCTAGTTTATTTTGAGACAAACTTTAAAAAGAGAGAGGTTAATTAGAAAATATTG
>NC_057714.1:78633213-78643567 GCF_004010195.1 Chiloscyllium plagiosum
CGTTCCATCCCCCACAAATGAGAGCATATTGCATTTTTATTATTTGCCGAACCTGCATTCTAGTTGTTTTTGCATTAGAACACATCGATCACTGCATGTCAGAGCTGTCATTTGGGGTGCTGCCCTACCATAAGTCCCGATCACACTAATGGCCTAATTCTTAAACAGAAAGGACAAAATTGTTGAAAGAACCGATCAATTTTGCCATTTAAAATTTAATCAGCACGTAGCCATGCGCGTATGGACGCCAAGAACAAATGTACAAATATAATTATTTAAAAATAAAATAAGAATTATTTATATGAGTTAATTGGTTGAAGGAGGTATTCGCTTTTATGTTTATCTTGTCTTCGACTGCCGGTGAAATTTTAACAATGCAAAAAGAAACAAAAACAGAAATTACTGGAGAAACTCAGAAAGTCTGGCAGCATTTGTACAGAGAAAACACAGTTAACTTTTCCAGTGAGTCTATTTCAGATCCAGATGTGCTGTAAGTTTCAACTGATACAAAGTGCACATTGGCTTCTTTGATATTAAAAAGTTAACTGCTTACCCTCTGGCAGTCAATGTGTGAGTTGTAAGCATAATATAACTCAAGTGGCAACCTGCATTTTCCAAAAGTTACTCCACCGTCACTAGATTTGCCCATAAAAGGGCTCATTTGTTATCGGCTGGAAGTGTTTGGAACCAGGAAGGTGACTCTCTACAAGAAGGAGAGCATAAGACCAACTGATACCAATGCTCAACCGTTTCACGGGATCTGGTCTTCCTTATCTTTGACATGTATCCTTGCCAAATGTAACGGAAACCTCAATCAAAATCTACGTCCATGTAATACCTTTTTAATTCCAACCTCACTTCTACTTTGTACCGATTGCAGTTATTTAGTTTGGAAAGACGGCTAACGTGAGATAACCAGGCAATTTTACACCGATTCTCAGCAGAAGCTAGTCTGATTGCAGTTACGTAACAACCTCATTTATATGGAACAAGTAATGACTGGTGTTATTTAAACAAGCATACTGCCAACGAGGCCCGTCAAAAATACTTTCATGGGTGCTATGAACTGATTTAAGCATATCTACTGCATATCCGATGAAAGACTTCATATTTTTTTTCGAGGTTCTAGAAGTGCAATAGGTTGTTCATAGTCTTCCGTTTTTCATATGTTCTGACCGACCCGCGTGCATTCCCATCATTGTTTTCATTTCATGGTTCCAATGTTTGTATTGATTTCCATTTTATGTATATTAGGTGAACTCCTTGGTCTCCTCAAGCAATGCTTTGGAAACGATAACACAGAAAGGACCGAGGTTTAACTAGTCATCTTAACTTTGGCACCCCTCACGATGACCTGACCATTCAATCTTCAAGACTAAGACGCTGGTGACACGAAATAATGAGCTTATGTCATCTTGATTCATTGGCAAATAGATTTTAAAGTCATAGGGATTTTCGAAAAAAAAAACCCAGTATTAATGACTAACCGAATAATTTAACATCAAATGATCCCGTCTCGCTTTGTCACCACACTGGATTGGAAGCATATGGTCTCAAGCTTGCATGGTTCTTTCGAAGTAGCGACTTGACAGCCCAGTGACATGAGTTACGTCATTGCACAAACCAATGGAAACCAGCCGAGGATGAAATGAGCTACTTCATGGACACAACGCCAACAACGAGAGATGTTGCTTCCATATCATTCCTCTGAAAAGATGCACTACGCTGTCAGTGGCTTGATCAGCGAGTTGCAGTTCTACAAATGTGAGTGAATCCATCACGAATTGCTCTTGGCATTTTGAGATTTTAAACGCGCATCGTTTTGGATGGGGAGAATTCAATAATTGTCATAGCTGCCGGCTCTTCGTGGGCATTTTAAGTTCACATCTTGAGATCAGCCTTTTGGATTGTATTCTCCTGTTGCACATCCAAAACCTGCTAATAGGAAACCTGCAATAGGAAAATACAACCATAAGACTGATCTCAAGATGTCAAATTAAAATGCCCAATTTAAAATTGTCCATGTTGTCTCTTAAGGAGAAAAAAGCGGCGACTGTCACATTTTCAGACCACAAATTTCCATCTCTTACCTGGTTACAGTCTGGAATGGTGCTTTGCTACAATGTAGAGTTTTCCCCCCAAAAAAATCGTGCTTTGCTGAATTTATTGGAACAGTTAAAGTAGAATTCATAAAACTCTCATGTCTCATTGTGATCCAATAAACATTTATGTTTTATATGTTGTAAGGCACGTATTATTTTTGATTTTCAGGATATAGGAGAAGTTTTAATTTTATTCCGCATTACAATGAATCCTTATATTAAAAAAAATACAATGCACCGATTCTAATAAGGCTCATTGAAACCTTTTTCTTTCACTCTCCACATTTTGCAAGCATTGTTGAGCCCCGGTGGAGAAACATTTTCTCAATGAATCAGAGTCTGACCTCCCCACCCCCACTCTCGCCACCACTCCAGCCTGCAATAGACTCTGAGCATTGATTCAGCAAAACGAGCAGCTTCATTAATACTACATAATTACTTTGGTGGGAGGACTCATGTTCGTATTTCAAATGGAATGGGAAATTGGCATCATACGGGAAGATCGACAGTGCTGCAATTTTAGTTGCAAAAAAGTAAACGCGAAAGCTAACGTACCGCTTTGGATAAGAGCGGCGCTCCAAAAATACGTAAGAACGTGCAGAGAAAGACGTTGCCATAAAAAAAACGTCACTTTTACTTCACGTGAGATTGGTGTTACAAAGATACGACCTTCATATCATTTGTAGTTTGATTTCTCAAATGCACATCAGCACAAACACTAATTTGCAACTCTCGTACTCCTATATTGCGCATGAGCAGAGACAGTCCATGAGGCTCAGAAAGAAAAAAAACTTATTTTGTGTAGATTAGCTTAGTATGCGAGAACAAGCACTCTTCTGCATTGAGAAAAGAAACTGACAGAACTGCGGATGTTGGAAATCTGAAACAAAAACAAATTGTTGGAGAAACTTAGCAGACCTAGCAGCATCTATGGAAAGAAAACGGAGTTGACGTTTCTGAAGAGGGACTTTCTCTCCTCAGATGCCACATTTGTTGAGTTTCTTCACTGGCACGGTTCATTGGTTAGCATTGCTGTCTCACAGCGCCAGGGACCCGGGTTCGATTCCAACTTCGGCTGAATGTCTGTATGAAGTTTACACATTCTCCCATGTCTGCGTGGGTTTCCTCCAACAAATTAGATGGATTGGTCATGCTGAATTGCCTATACCATCAGGGGTGTGTAGGCTAGCTAGATGTGCCGTGGGAAACAGGGGGATGGGGCGATGGGTTCGGGTGGGATGCTCTTCAGAGGATCGGTGTAGACTCGATGGTCCGAATGGCCTGCTTCCGCATTGTAGGAATTCTATCAGTTTCCCAACTGTTGTGGGCGTTCACCTGATCGGACGGGTTTACACAATTACAATGGGAAGAAGGTAAATATCTCTGAAAGGTGACAAACTCGCCACGTCAACATTAGTTTTCTTGAAAACGAGCGAACCACTAATAACCCACCACGAATGGCGCTTTATACGAATGCATTGTTGTAAAATCACATTTCTTTATAATGTACGGGTTATCTCACTTCCGCCGTCTTCCATAATCTTTGCTGCAGTTCATTATTCAATCGTATATACAGTTATATTTTTAACCATCTTGCTTTATACCGTCAAGCTGAACGACAATTCAAAAATCTGTATTTTGCTTGAGACAGAGTGCAAATCATGATCGCTTCAAATCAATTTTTCTTGTAAGTGAAAGGACGATTCCGAATTAATTTTACGTTATGATCTACTCAAAGGCTGTAAATGTAACTGATGCTTGTGTTGTTTCAAAAAGTGTGTAGTAAGTGTGTATCAATTCTCCATTATTTTATATTTGGCTAAACGGTAAAGTTTACCGTTTCTGCGAACCGGATACAGCGTTAATAACAACTAATACAATAGTCGTACTTAATGATTTTGAAGGCAATTTGTGCATTTTGTGTAATCAATGACCCAAAAGACTGCATATGCGATCTGGACTGTTTAAAAAAAATCTGCATTTATTTAGCGCCTTTCACGACCTCTAGACATTGCAACTACGTTTTCAGCTTTACTACTTTTTTAATGCTAAGCAATTCGGCGGCCAATTTGCGTTTAGCAAATTAACAGCAATATAATAACAACCAGATAACTGTATCTGATGTTCACTGACGGATACATATCGGCCAGGATAAGGAGATAGCTCTTCTTCGAAATATTGCCATGGAATTTTTAGGTCCTCACAGGAGTGCAGACAAAGCCTCAATTTACCATTTTGATCTGAAAGATGGCATCTTTGACAATACAGTTGTCCTCCAGTCCACTTGACTAATTTCTTTGAAGCTAAAACAAATCAAAATATATCAGTCAAAGAAATGTCCGTTCGAACACAGAAACCATATGCAGTCCTTTATCTTCCCAGCAGCTATTTACTCAACCCACATCGATTCCGCAGTTCCTGGATTTTTTTTTCTCGTGTAACTATTACTAGAACAGAGGTTTAATGTGTGTGTAAAAGATATGATGAAAACACTCTGCTATTTGAATGCACGAAGTGATAAAGAAAATTTAATTCCAATTACACTTCATGTTCTATGTATTGTGTTTCAATAGGCGGTCCATTTCATATTGGTCCAATGCCTGCACATGCGCAGTTTCCTTGACTTGTTTCCCCCTCGCTACACCGCGACCCCCCACCCTCCAGTGCTGGGACCAACTGGAGTCATCACAGGAATGTCGTCAAAGTCTCACCTTGAGCCGATTGAAATGTCATTTACCAGGAGAATTTTTATAACCTAGCAGTTCTATGTAAGTTAACCTGATATATAAAATGCAAAATATGACAAAATAAACATAATCAGATATATCGTCACTAAACTATACGAAGTTACGAAAATAACTTTTTCGAGTAATTTTATTTTTCGTGGGAGGTGATTTTCTTGAGGTTAAATAATCGGATTGCAAATGTCCACGCAGCAGTCACAGCGTCTTACGTGCTAGGCATCCCTTTAGATTTTGGAAAAGAAAAGACGTCATATTTACTGTCGTAATATCAATACTGTATTTTCAATGCATACGAAAAGTGAACTATTCTGTCTGTTAAATCCGGATTTTGACAATATAGAGACTTTTCATTTATTTTGAATTGAGTGAGAATTATTTACTAGTTTCAAATAATTTCAAAATATTCTTTCGAAGATTTATTTTAAAGGAATACACAGATACTGGCAATAGTACTGAACTACAAAATATTTCTTTTGGGGAAACTATTCACAAATATAACAGTCCGTAAATCTCTGCAGGAGAAAAACAACAGATCTAATGAGTTGTATCCAAGAATAATTCTATTGGCGACATGGAAGTGGTTTATGATTCAATAACTTGACTACAGAATACCCAGACGAAGATCACGTGTTTACATTTGCCGTTCCTTGGTAGGATATGATACAGGTCCAACTTGTATAAAATTTTGAGGGTACGTGCTAGTTGCTACGACTAACCCCCTCCTCCCTATTCGGACGTCTAAAATTAGATCATAATTAAGGAGATTCTCGCTAAGGTCTCTCCAGTTTAATAAGGTTGGGTACTTGTGAGTACTGTTGTAATACACTCATATACCTTTGCAAAGCAATCTCTCAAAGCAGACTGTGATCATATGGGGCAACAGTATCTAACCGAACATGTGAAAAATTGTAATTAAGCACTCAGCAACTTCAAAAGTATTCAAAACTCGTCAACGTCTAAGCGTTCATTCTCAACACTAATATAAATATAAAATGTATTTATGACAAATACGTTGTTTAATTGTCCTTGATAAAATTAGAAAGGTTTTTGGTAATGCAGCGCCGGCGTTCTGTCAATGAATTGATCATTCACAAAAAAGACAAATTCGAAATTGCTAGTTAATTTTAAAAAAACTGCAGATGCTGGAATCTAAGGTAGACAGGCTTGAAAGAACAGCCAGCCAGGGAGCATCAGGAAGTGGAGAAGTCAACGTTTCGGGTGTAACCCTACCTCGCAACTAAAATAGCCACTTGTGATCTTTAAAATAAATGGAATTTTATGTTTGTATTATAGAACATTTACTAACGCGTAAATTGAATTCTCAGGGATACATTTGCAGAATGCGCCGTCCTCATTTTATAAATTACTTCGGACATCCTTTAACAGCCATTTCATGACGCCAAAAGCTCCTGATTGACAGCCTAACACCGGGTCAATGAGATGCACTGCAACAGCCCAAGACTGTGACGTCTGAATAATAGAGGCGGGCCTTGAGATGTTGATTGATGCGTAATTACCCCTGTAACAGATTAACTCCGATCTCGGGCGGCCAGAATTACTAAACTGGCTTTACAGTTTCACTTTCCTCATTCAGCATTTGGGAAACATGGCTACTCACACCAGTATATCATGCGGTGGTCCTCACATTTTAAAGGCAAGTGCATTTTCAAGTATTTTTGCGTCGTTTGTTATTGATTTACTTTGACCTGTTTGGTAAAATGTGATAATTGTTTCATCGATCACCAAAAAAGAGAAACTAAACTTAATGGCTCCTTACGGAGCGAGCAACAGCGCACAGTGTACGCCTTGATTTGCGCTTGCGTCATCTGTATGGGAGCCAAATACAGCTGTAGAGAACACTTGTTTTACATTCAATACAACCATCCTGAACATTGCAGAGAATTCACAAAGTTTGGCAAACGATGCAACTTTAAATTTTTAGCTTAAATCATTTATACTATATTTTAATTACAGTATCGTTTCAAGTTCTAAAAAATGTGATTGCGAGATTCGAAGTCAACACAAATGCAGAATGCCAAGGAATTGAACAATACATTTAATAACAAATCACTTGATTTGTTGAATCTCAGAAAATGTTTCTTTTTTGAAACAATGGACAACGGAGGCGACCTTTACCTACCAAAATAAATGCTTTTAAAATGTGAGTGGATGTAGTCGAAACATAAGAACGTTATTGAAATCAGATAACAAAACAAATAATAAAAAAGCTGGATATGAGCCGATACGTTCAAATAAGCTTTGTAAATTTTACAAAATACACATTTATTAAAAAAGATTGCAATTGACATACATGTAAAATAGATTGTATATCTTCTGAGTAGTAATAGATGCGATTAGCTGTTAAAATACAGACACGAGTTAGATCGACACAGTTTATCATTTAAGTTAACGTTTTGAGTCAGTGTGCCCGAAAGGTAAACGCTGTTTCTTCAACGCTTTTTCTATTTAATATTTCCAGCATCCATAGATAGTTCTTTGTTGTACTATATTTTCAATTGCTATTTTTCATATTAGCACTTTCCAAATGGTAAAAAATTGAACTTTGGAATACATGGATGTAATATTGCGAATATGGATTGGTCTCGCCGAACTATTTTTTCACAGTTACATACATTAAATAACAAACAGGTTTGCGCTGAAAAAAAGTTATGATCGTCAATTTTGTATTTTTTTAACATATTCCTGCACGAGCAAACAGCTAAAATGACGTGCCTGGACAGGGTTGCCAGTCAAGATTTATTTGTTGCTTTATGTTGACTATATAAACTGTTTTTCGCTATAGTGTGTAATCAAGTCCAAACACCAGCTGCTAACCACTTTATGTGGAGCAAAGGGGTTTGTATTCAGAACGATCAGAAAAATCCTGAGACACAGCTACCGTTTGTGTTTGCTATCACTTCAACTATTTCCGCTTTAACCTTCAAGATATGAATGTTGTACCGTTCAAACTACTGAATTCGCATTTTATTCTGTGTTCTTCATATAAATGTTTCCCGCCCCAAGAGATCAAGCTTGATTGTGCAATCAACTGCATTCCTAGTGTACGTCCGAGTGAAAACTGACTAGAGAAAATTGCACGGAACGGCCAATCATTTCTTTTCATCTGAAAATGTTGCATTGTGTGGTCGAATCGGGAGCATAGGCAGATTACACAGTAACAAAGCCTAGGTTGGTTGCTGCTGCTGCTACTCCACGCAGGATAATGCGAACAATTCGTTAAAAAAAGCAGTGCATGTCAGTCAGGGTCAGTAACAAAAACGGAGTGTGCTTGGGGGGAGCGGGAGGGGCTTGAGATCGTCAAGTTGCAAACTCACACCCTGAACACTTGCGAACAAAGTAACAGGAATAAATAATGAAACAAGAGCCCATGCTCTGCCACTTGGTCCGCTCACGCGCTTCAGCTCACAATCATAAAGTGGCGACCTCGGCCAAGATTTGATGAGTATCCCCTTCCGGTTCGTCGCCGTGGTAACCGCAGCACAGCACAATTCACTGGTTGTCTTGGACACACATAGAGCGAAACAGTGGTGGCAGTAGCTGCAGATGTCTGAGTCCGCAATAGCTCTCATCCATTAGATATCTACATTAGTACGGGCACAATGACTCAAAGACTAGCTTTACAAGGTAACAATCTTTCAGAAATTCTAAATATTATTGACTTATTTTGAAGACTACTCTTGGAAATGGATTTGGTGAAAGCTATTGTCTTTGATGGGCGGGGGTATACGCAAAGTTACTTATTTTTTCTGATGTTGTAATTAAGCACCGACTACTTGTATAAGATAAAGCAGAGACTTGCATAATACTCTTCACCAGCTCAGAGTGTTTGAAATTGATTTACCTATTAGATTTTTAAAATCTAGGTAATTGTAATCATTGTGTGAATGGAGGGAACTGCGCAGCAATTTCCCACAGTTAGTAGTATGATAATGAGATGTAAATGTTGACCAGAGAATTCCCCAGTTATTCGAACAGCCCATGGAATCTTTTATGGACCTCAACTGGGGAGGCAAGACCTTGTATTTAACAGCTCATCTGAAAGACAGCACTTTTACAACAGTGAAACAGTCTTTCAGGCCTGCACACGAGTATTAGCCTAGGTTTGTGTCCAAATCTCTGGGACCAGACAGGAACACATTACCTTTCAGATACAAAAGCAAGAGAACTACAGCTAATATTGTGTGTGCTATTAAGACTGTTGTTGTATCATAACATGTGTGAATTCTTGTGCTTGAAGAATTTATTCAATTTTAATTCTGCCCCAACAGTTTTTGAGCAGTACCAGAAGGCTAGAGCACAATTTGTACAAACAATTGCAGAACTTGCAACAAGGCCACAAAATATTGAAACTCTCCAGAATGCAGGTAAAATGTAACCAACTTTGTGCTCAGCATTCAGTGGTAAATTTGCATTGTGTAAAAAGTACATAGACTGCTGATCTTAGTGAAAATAGGAAGTGACCATTAGTTTCCATTCAATACCATAAAAGCTGTAGCACTATGAGCAAGTATTAAAAGTTTAAACATATGGTTTTGTAACATTTTAGATTCAAATATTTTGAGTAGGCAGACATGCATGTGCTTTACTGAAGTCCAGGAGTTGTTAGGTTCTTTTCCCGAGGTTTCGCACAGGAGGTGCAATTCACACACACTAACTTCTGCAAACAGTTAAAGTTTATTAAAGCTCGTACAACTAGGTGACCCCTTTTGACCTTCTTCACAGGCTTGCGAAGTCGAGTCAAAGTGAGGCCCTGAACAAACTAAACACATCCCCTTTATACAGGTCACTTGGCCGTACTTATACATATTCTGGATTAGTGGTGCTGGAAGAGCACAGCAATTCAGGCAGCATCCGAGGACAGGCAAAATCGACGTTTCGGGCAAAAGCCCTTCATCAGGAATAAAGGCAGAGAGCCTGAAGCATGGAGAGATAAGCTAGAGGAGGGTGGGGGTGGGAGAGAGTGGCATAGAGTACAATAGGTCAGTGGGGAAGGAGATGAAGGTGATAGGTCAGGGAGGAGAGGGTGGAGTGGATAGGTGGAAAACGAGCTGGGCAGGTCGGACAAGTCCGGACAGGTCAGGGATCGAGTTGCTGGAGGTTAGAAGCTAGGATGAGGTGGGGGAAGGGGAAATGAGGAAACTGTTAAAATCCACATTGATGCCCTGGGGTTGAAGTGTTCCGAGGCAGAAGATGAGGCGTTCTTCCTCCAGGCATCTGGTGGTGAGGGAGCAGCGGTGGAGGAGGCCCAGCACCTCCATACCCTCTTAGCAATGGTTGAGTCTGGGGGACTTGTTAAACTAATTAAGACTACTATTTCTTAAAAAACATGTAAATAATGTATAATTTTTAAGTGTAATTGCGCAACTTCATCACGGAACACAGAAGCTTCAATCTCTGTGTTGCTGTTTAAAAAGGGGAGAGATTAATTGAAGTTGAGGGTGCTTTGGTACTTGCGGACAGTGGTCTTCGAAAATTGCTGAACTCTGA
>NC_057714.1:78644434-78680207 GCF_004010195.1 Chiloscyllium plagiosum
AAGAAGGAAGAGAGGGGACCTAATTGAGGTATACAAGATAATGAGAGGCATAGATAGAGTCGATAGCCAGAAACTATTTCCCAGGGCAGAAATGGCTAACACGAGGGGTCATAGTTTTAAGCTGGTTGGAGGAAAGTATAGAGGAATGTCAGAGGCAGGTTCTTTACGCAGAGAGTTGTGGGAGCATGGAATGCGTTGCCAGCAGCAGTTGTGGAAGCGAGGTCATTGGGGATATTTAAGAGACTGCTGAACATGCATATGGTCACATAAATTTGAGGGTTCATACATTAGATTTACCTTACATGAGGATCAATGGTCGGCACGACATCGTGGGATGAAGGGCCTGTTCTGTGCTGTACTGTTCTATGTTCTAGTACAATAGGTGAATGGAGGTGGGGACAGAGGTGAAAGGTCAGAGGGGAGGGTGGAGCAGATATGTGGGAAGGGAGCAGAGGAGATGACATGGGGGTTTAGATCAGAGTGGTGCTGGAAAAGCACAGCAGGTCAGGCAGCATCTGAAGAGCAGGAAAATCAACATTTCGGGCAAAAGCCTCTTGCAAGGATGCCTACCTTGAAGAAGTTCTCCTCCTCTCTCCACATGAATCTCTGAGTCTCTCTCTCACTGCAACCCCAGGTCAACGTCAACCCCCCCCCATTTATCTCTCCACCCTGGAGGCTTCCTACCTCTATTCCTGATGAAGGGTTTTTGCCCGAAACATTGATTTACCTGCTTCTCGGATGCTGCCTGACCTGCTGTGCTTTTCCAGCACCACTCTGATCTAAATCTGGTTTCCAGCATCTGCAGTCCTTACTTTTGCCTAGTTGATTTTAACCTTATTGCGAAATCTCTTGCAAAGGATGCCTACCTTGAAGAAGTTCTCCTCCTCCTCTCTCTACAAGAATCTCAGTGAGTTTCTCTCTCTCACTGCAACCCCCACGTCATCTCCTCTGCCCCCTTCCCACCTATCCGCTCCACCCTGCCCTCTGACCTATCACCTCCATCCCCACCCCCATTCACCTATTGTACTCTTTGCTACCCTCAGTCACATGTTACCCCAGGTACAATGGTAGGATGAGATCGTCCTCAGAGGTAATGCAAATGCTAATGCACTAATCCTGAGGAATCGTTATGCAGATGATTTCCCGACTCACTGATTCCCCAAGACAATGCAGGTGCGACATACCTAGCTTCAGGGAATGACTTATGCAAGCATTTATGAAGGGAAGAGATTGAATGATTGTTTAATTTGATAATAGTAGGAGAGTAGTCGCAAATGACTATCTAATTGGCGTGTGGGTGATTTGCATTCTTGCATGAATGTTGTCCCCACCCACTTCCAGAATGTTCACTCAGTGCAGTTTAACGCTTTAATATTACATCAGTGTCTGGGAAAGATATTCCAATTTAGTCTGTAAACATTACATTCCTCCCTTTTTATCATTCCATGATGACTACCTAGATAGGACTACTACCTTTCATAAGAATCTTCCTGCCAGTACTTAAGCAAATTATTGATACACAACATGCAATGACTGTAACTACAAAAATTACTAGTCCGTGCAGTAAATAGAATTTGCAGAAGCCTCCACGTGGAAAGAAAATTCACCAAAGTTCATATTGTGGCCTGTGGGTCAGGAAACTGAGGATCCAGTTGCAGAGAGTGGGGTTTTGTCCGAGATCACTAAGTTTCGTAATCAGTCTCGAAGGGATAATAGTGCTTAAGGCTTCAAAGCACTTTGTGACCACCGAAGGTAGGGCCACAGGGCAGTATCAATGAGACATGCTGCATGAGCCTTCTTAGGCACACGGATGATATTGGCCCTCTTGAAACAGGCAGGGACAGTGGCCTGCTGCAGGGAGAGGTTGAAGATGTCCGAGAAGACCTCTGTCAATTGATCTGCGCATGCTCTGAGTGCACGGTCTGGTACTCTGTCTGGTCCCATCGCTTTCTTTGGATACACATGAAGAAAAAGTGATCTGACCTGCAGGGACTGTTGGGATAGGTTTGTCAAAACTTGTTGGAATAGGTGTTACCTCTCCACTGAAATTCTGCTCAAAGGAGCATAGAAGGTATTGAGACATTCTGGGAGGGATATGTCATTATCTGCTATCTTTTGGCGGGATGTTACTCATGCTTCCCTACACGTTAACAGCACAGAAGTGGAACAAGTGGAGAGTGTCAAGCTCCTGGGAGTGGTCATCCACAACAAGCTTTCTTGGACTCTTCATGTGGAAGCACTGGTTACAAAGGCCCAACAACATCTCTTCTTCCTCGGGCAGCTGAGGAAATTTGGCATGATGGCGAATACCCTTGCCAACTTTTATAGGTGCACCATCAAGAGCATTCTGTCTGGGTGTATCACTATCTGGTATGGCAACTGTACCATTCAAGATCACAGACAGTTACAGAGAGTGGTGAACCTGGCCTGGACAATCACAAAGGCCAACTACACATCTATTGAATCTATCTACCAGGCCCGGTGTCAAGGAAAGGCCTCCAACATTCTTAAAGATCCATCCCACCCTAGCAATGTTTTTCTACAACCTCTACCATCGGGGAGAAGGTACAGAAGCTTGAACACACGCACCAGCCGGTTTTGCAACAGTTTCTACCCTACTGATGTTAGAACACTGAATTGACTCACAAACTCTTAGCATTCGCCTATACCTGTGTTTTTGTTTTTGCTGCTGTTTACCTACTATTTACTTATCTATGCTACTTAATTATGTGATCTGCCGATCTGCCTGTATTGCTTGCAAGACAAAGCTTTTCACTGTGCCTCGGTACACGTGACAATAAATTCAATTCAAATTCAAATGAGGCTGGATTTAATGGTCTACTGCTGGATGTGTTTTGCTTGGAGATGGAGATGCATGGCTAACTCACTGCCTCCCCACTCATCCCTGACCTGGTCCAATAATAGGGTAGGCTAGTGTGCACCAAACCGGAAGCTCGTATGTTATTTTGAAATAAAAACATATGGATGTGAATAAATTCATTTTATTTAAACAACTTTGTTAAAAATATGGAAGGAAGTGTGGGGGTACATAACTCAGAAGCATCATCTGACATGCATTTGGACATCATGCCTCTTTTCTCAGATAATGTCCCTCTTCTTTTGTGCCTCCCTGTCTGGCTTTCAAAACTCATACCCCACTCTCTTCTCTCCCCTTCTTAGGCTCTCCGTTATTAATAATCAATAATGTCGATTAGATTAGATTAGATTACTTAGTGTGGAAACAGGCCCTTCGGCCCAACAAGTCCACACCTCCCCGCCGAAGCGCAACCCACCCATACCCCTACATTTACCCCTTACCTAACACTACGGGCAATTTAGCATGGCCAATTCACCTGACCTGCATATCTTTGGACTGTGGGAGGAAACTGTAGCACCCGGAGGAAACCCATGCAGACACTGGGAGAACGTGCAAACTTCACACAGTCAGTCGCCTGAGGCGGGAATTGAACCCGGGTCTCTAGCGCTGTGAGGCAGCAGTGCTAACCACTGTGCCACCGTGCCACCCACGGTGGAATTATTGATTTTACAATAAGAGGCTAGGAATTCTATGGCGAGTAACGAAACTCCTGTCTCCCCAAGGCCTGTCATCTACAAGGCACATATTAAGGGAATGATGGAATACTTTCCATTTGCCCAGATATGTACAGCTCTATACTGACTAAGTTTGATATTATCCAGGACAAAGCATCCAATTGATTGGTTTCCCATGTTCCACTTTCACCATTCACTCCCTTCACCATGATGAAAATGGCAGCAGTCTACACCAGCTGCAAGATGCATTGTAGTTACTCATAAAAGCTCAAACAACAGGATCTTCCAAACATGTATGCAGCAGAATCAGGATTATCATAACCTACAAGATCCCTTTCAAATCACGTGCTGTTCTGATTTAGACCTATTGTCACGCCTCACTGGATAGCACATTGTAAAGCAAACCCTGCTATTTCCTGAATCATTACAAAAGTTTAAAAGTTCATCAAAGTATGCAAAGTTCTCAGTTTACTTGTCTTGGTAAATAGTTAGATGCAGGCTAAGAATAAATGGATAAGTTTTCTGTAGTTAACAAAAACTGTTATGCATTATCAATAAATATATTCTAACCAAAGGTAACCAACTATGAACTGCTGACATATAACTCTACTATTTAAGTCTCTAACCCCTTTCTCAATGTGCCCCCTCTCCACTCTCTATATACACACAGAAAAAAAAGATGTTATGCATCGAGGAAAATATTGCTGGTTAGCAGTTTAATGGTTTCAATCCACAGGATTTGCTGAGATGATCTTTTTTGTTTCTCAGGATTTTCTGTTCTTAAATCTCATACCTCTAGTTTATTTTCAGTTCTTGGTGGGAGGCACAAGCAATTGGTGCTCCCACGGCAAAGTCTCTCAGTTATTGGTTAATGGCCACAGCTTACAGCAACTGCTGAGAGAAAATAAACTGGTTTTCTTCATACTTTAGGAATTTTACGGCAGAGAAACACTATCTGGTCTTGTAATGTTTCAAAGATGTTTGCTAATATTGTGTACACCCACAAGCTGTTCAGCTTCCCAGGAGCCAATTAGATAATTGCTGTCAGGCCGCAGCTGGTTAAAATGCCACAAACCAATCAGCAACCCATTGCCGGCTGAACCTTTTGTCTTATGGGAACTTTGAGGTAAATAATTTGTTTATTTTAGTTTGGCAATTTTCTTCCTTCCCTTTTTCTCCTAAAAAATATAACTGACTGAATTCAAGTTTACGAATTACACTCCAGTACCTTACTAAATTCATACAACCCTGCAGTGTGGAAAAAGGCCATTCAGACCATTGAGTCCACACCGACCCTCCAAAGAGCATTCCAACCAGACCCATCTCTTTACCATATCTCTGTAACCCTGCATTTCCCATGGCTAATCCATCTAGCCTGCACATCTCTGGACACAATTTAGCATGGTCAATCCATCTAATCTGCACATCTTTGGACTGTGGGAGGAAACCCATGCAGAGACGTGCAGAATGTGCAGACTCCACACAGACAGTTGTCCGAGGGTGGAATCGAACCTGGGTCCCTGGTGCTGTGAGGCAGCAGTGCTAACCAGTGAGCAACTACCACCTCATTGATTGTTATCTTTGTGAATATCATTATGCTGCTTGATTTTGAGTCTGTTTGTCTGTGTATTGTGGATGGTCATGTAGATTAACATTATGGGATAATAATTTTGAAGAACAGCAGAGCCCTGGCTGGGGTTATTTCCCCATTCCTCCCATGGATGATGAGGATTTTGATATTTCAATGTCAGCTCTCATTGAGATCAGTTATCACATCACAGACTAGCAATCAAACCCAGGGAGCTTTGTTTGACTTTATGTTTAGGATACTTGCTGGATAATCTCATTGAATGATCAGTGGAAGGTACAGTTGAATATGGAAATGAAAAAGGGCTGACACAAAAACACCAAATTGTTAATCAAATAAAAGCAAAACATTGAGAATGCTGGAAATCTGAAACATATGTAGATAATCTTGGAGAAATTCAGTGGATCTGGCAGCATATGTTGGGAGAGATACTGAGTTAATATTTTGAGTCTGGTATGAGTTGTTACTCAGTTCTTCTTTTAGACCTCAGTTAAAGATTCTAATTTTCAAAAGTAGTTCCTAAAATGAGTATATTCAATTTTGTTGCCAAGAACCTCTCATTTTGTTCCGGGCCACGCTTTGGATAAGAAGTGCCATTGGCAGATTTTGAACTCTACATCTGATGTGATGCCCACCACAAAAGAGACAATGCTGTTGAGAGAGGAGGTGAGTGGGGGAAGAATGATGTTGAGGAAAATAATAAACAAGTAAAATAAATGTTCTTATAGTATTATATTCTTAAAGTCAAAAATAGGTCGAACAGCATGCTTGATTGTAACAGCTAACAAGATGTAATTGCATTTTCTCCATCACAAGGATTACTATTCAAGATTTTGTCAGACCACAGGGTATTATGCTATTGATGTTCAATAATCTGTTTAGAGCAAAATATGATGCTTACATATGATTGCTGCCCATAGAACTCTATCCTATAGGCTTAATTGTCTTCGAGATTTCCCAGACCTTACAATTTAAATTTTAATTGGAATTCAAGCATTAAATATTGACCTAGTCTGTTGAAGTCTAAACTATCAATTCTACTAATTTTCCATCCCCTCATGTTTTTCAGAACACCCAGGGCCTTTTTACAGTATTTTTAGAAATTCATTCTTGGGATATGGGCATTGCTGTGTAGGTCAGCATTTATTTTCCTCACAAATTGCCCTGGAAAAGTGACGGTGAGCTGTTGTCTTGAAATTCTGCAGTTCTTGGATTGTAGGTACATACACTGTACTGTTTGGAAGGGAGTTCCAGGATTTTGACCCAGCAACAAGAGTTCCAAGTCAGGACATTGTGTGGGAACTTGCAGTTGTTGGTGTTCCCGTAATTCTACCTCCCTAATCCTGCTTCATAATATATGTCATGGGTTTGGAATATGCTGTTCAAGGAGTTTGATGAGTGTAGTGATTGGAACCAGCTGGATCTTGTTGACAATGAGATCCTTGATTGGGGTTGCTAACCTGGGCAAATACATTGTGGAGGTGGAAAAAGCAGAGCAGGTTAAGCAGCATCACAGGAGCAGGAGTGTTGATGTTTTGGGCAGGACCGTTCATCAGGACCAAAACGTCAACTCTCCTGCTCCTCTGCTGCCTGATCTGCTGTACTTTTTCCAATGCCACATTTTATCAACTCTGACTTTCCAGCATCTACATTCCTCACTATTTCCAAGTTGTTAACCTATGCCAATCATGAATGTCCTGGCTGACCAATATAACCAGGAGATGATCACGCAGCATTGCCCTCTGAGAAGGGCACTGCTTGTCACTGACCACTCTGGTGTTTCCTTTCTTCCTGGTGGTGGAAATTGAATAAAGATTTGTACACCTGTTGTCTTTCACTGTGTCTCACACCTGCATACTCACAACATGGGTGCTGGGGAAAATATAAGGTGCTGGGGGTAAAGAAGAGAAAGAAAAAAAATAACCAGGAGAAAAAAGTATATAACTAGGAGATTTTGAGTCTCCCCAGTTTAGAGGACTGACTCTGCTGGCTGGTGCTACAGTCAGTGTGTTGCTGAAAGGGGAAAAAAAAGGCAAAAAATATATCCAGGAGATTGGAATATGAATACAGCTTTCTGTGCTTGTTTCTTCACTGTTCTCTACACCTTCACATTCACAACATTGGTACTGGGGAGAAATTAGGCACTTCTACTGTTTGGCGGTAGCCAGGAAAAAAGAGAATATAAAACCAGAAAAGAAAAATATGTATATAAAACCAGGAGGTTTAGAATCTTCTTAGTTCAGGGACTGATTCGGATCTGGCTGCAGCCAATGTACTGTGTACAAGTAAACAAGGGTGACTTGGCAATGGGATACTGGCCTCTGCAGTTATTTCAGTAAGTTACTGTAGTTTACCTTGCAGATGTTGTACACTGCTGCCATTGTGCTTGGTGGTGAAGGTAGTGAATGTTGCAGGTGGTAGATAGGGTGTTAGTCGAGTGGTCTGTTTGGTCTTGTATGGCATGGGGCTTCTTGAACTGTAATGTTGAATTTTTAACTTATTTCGTTTTTCTACTTAAGACTTTGTACCTAAGATGGCATTGAAAATGGTGACATTGTAAACTTTTCACTGTACTCGTATATACCTGTATTTGAGTACATATGACAATACAACCTTCTTCTAAGTTTATCAGATATGCATCCATCCAGGCAAGTGGAGAGTATTCCATTAGACTCCTGATTTGTATCTTGTAGGTGGTGGACAGGCATTGGGAATAAGGTGAGTTACTTACCTCAGAATTCTCAGCTTCTGATATGCTTATGAGGGTCTCAAACCTGAATACAGACTGCGGTAACTAGTTGTTGTCAGGAACAACCACTTAATACATACTCTTACTAACTTAGGTGGAAATGAAAATGGCTTCTTAATACAAATAACATAACAAAATGGCTTCTAGACTGCAAATTGACAGTTCTGCTTAAAGCTGCATAATTGACTTGACCACAGTCTGTCTCAATAAAGATTAGCAGACAATGCTTTCTTTACAGCATAGAAATAACTAGACTAGACAAGACGCTACTGGCCATCCTAACTGACCTTCAAGTGCAGGTGCAAAAACTTGGTTCATGAGATAAGAATGGCTTAAGTTTTAGAAAACAAGGTTGGTTCCCAGAAAATATCATTGGGTTAAGTTGCTGTCTGTAAAACCATTTTGTTAAATTGATTGGTAATTGTTTGAAAGAACTGTTTGGAATTGTTTGGGTGGCACGGTGGCACAATGGTTAGCACTGCTGCCTCACAACACCAGAGACCTGGGTTCATTTCCTGCCTCAGGTAACTGTCTGTATGGAGTTTGCACATTCTCCCATGTCTGCGTGGGTTTCCTCTGGGTGCTCTGATTTCCTCCCACAGTCCAAAAATGTGCAGGTTAGGTGAATTGGCCATGCTAAATTGCCCGTAGTGTTAGGTGAAAGAGTAAATGGAAGGGAATGGGTCTGGGTGGGTTGCTCTTCAGAGGGTCGGTGTAGACTAGTTGGGCCGAAGGGCCTGTTTCCACACTGTAAGTAATCTAATCTAATCTAATCCACAAAAAAAATGTTTGTGGCCTGTACCTCTTTTTAAGAAAAGTTTAAAAATGTCTTTGCTTTAAGCCATGTGCGCAATTCCTGTGAGGAACATGGAAGTGTTTATCCTCTATGTTTCTGGATAATCTGTGCCCGGCCGTGAGAAATAAAGTGTGAAGTCTTAAAGAACCAGACTGATTGCTAGTGTTTATTGATCGATCGTGGAACAGAGGGATACCCCACCCCCCCAACCCTGCGGGGTCCAGATCTTCCCTTTCATTGCACCACAGTATTTATATGCCTTGTCCGGTTCAGTTTCCTATTAATAATAACCATTGGTATGTTGGAAAATTCAGCAATGTTAATGCTACTGAACATAAAGGAGTGACAGTTTCTGTCATGTTAGAGATGGTCATTGTCTGGCACATGTATGATGCAAATGTTATTTGCCATTTATCAGCACAAGCTTTGATGTCGGATGTTGCTGTACGTGGACACCGGATTCTTCAGCATCCGAGGTGTCATGAATGGTGCTGAATATTGAGCAATCTTCAGTGAACATCTCACTTCAGACATTATTTTGGAAGGAAGGTCATTGATGAAGCAACTGACAATGGTTGGACCTAGGACACTACCCTGAGTAACTCTTGTAGTTCTGTACTTGGACTGAGATCATTGATGTGTAACAACCATAACCATGTTTCCTTTTGCTGGGTTTGACTCTAAGCAGTGCAGAGTTTTTCCCATTTTTCATTAACCCCATTTTTCATTGATGCTGTACACAGTTAAATACAGCTTTGATGTCCAAGGCAGTCATCCTCACCTCACTCTGGAATTCTGCTGTTTTGTCCATGTTCGAACCAAGGCTGTAATGAAGTCAGGAAGTGAGTAGTCCTGTTGGAACAGAAATTAAATGTCAGTCATCAGGTTATTCCTAAGCAAGTGCTCCTTCATGGCATTGTCAATGACCTTTTCCATAACTTTGCTGGTGCTCGTAAGAACACTGATAGGGTGGTAGTTGGCAGGTTTGGATTTTTCCTGCTTTTTGTTGGATAGACATGCATGGATAATTTTCCACAGCAAGATCTGGAAAAAAGTCTTTAGCACCTTTGCCAGAATATTGTCAAGCCTTTATAGTGTCCTGGAGCTTCAGTCATTTGTTAGTATCATGTGGAATGAATCAAATTGACTGAAAGCTGGTAACTGTAATGCAGGAGACCATAGAAGAAGGCTGAGTTGGATCATCCACTTCATATTTCTGGCTGAAGGTGGATGCAAATGCTTCAGCCTTGTCATTTGTACTGATGTGTTGGGCTCCTCTGTTTTTGAGATTGTGGATATTCGTACATCCACTTACTCATGTTAGTTGTTCTACCATCATTAACAACCAGATGCATCAGGACTGCAGGACTTGTATCTGATCTGTCCTTGTGGGATCATTTAGCTCTGTGTTGCATGCTAATTCTGATATTTGGCATCCAAGCAGTTGTCAATTGTCACTTCACTGGGTGGACACCTGAATTTTGTGTCTGGTGCTGCTCCTGCATTCTTGAACTAGGATTAATCTTCCAGCTTGATGGTAATGGGCTCTTTTTTTTTGTTTGTCCATTTAGCGCAATGGTAGTACCACCCAACATAATGCGGCATTCTCAATGTGAAGATGGGATTTCATCTCCACAATTAATTTGTGGTACTGTCATCACAGATGCATCTCTGATAGGTAGATTAGCGAGAATGATGTAAGGTAGATTTTACCCTCTTGTTGATTACATCACCAATGGCTGCATCGGAGGCTGAGGGGTGACCTCATAGAGGTCTATAAAATCATGAGGGGCATGGATAGGGTGAATAGACGAGGTCTTTTCTCTGGGTGGGGGAGTCCAGAACTAGAGGGCATAGGTTTAGGATGAGAGGAGAAAGATATAAAATGGACCTAAGGGGCAACCTTCACGTAGTGCGTGTTTGGAATGAGCTGCCAGAAGAAGTGGTGGAGTTTGGTACAATTACAACATTTAAAAGGGATCTGGATGGGTACATGAATAGGAAAGGTTTAGAGGGATATGGGCCAAGTTCGTAAGGGAGCATCTTCTTTGATCTAATTTGGGAATATTTTGTCGAGTTTTAGAAATAAACTAAAGGAGCCAATTTAGGCCATTTGGCCCATTGAGTCTACTCTACTACTTGATCTTGACTGATAAGTTTCTCAACCTCATTCTCCTGCCTTCTCCCTGTAACCCTTGATCCCCTTGCCAATCAAGAATCTGTCAATCTGTCTCTTAATACAGTCAATGACTTGGCTTCTATAGCTCTCTGTGAAAATGGATTCACAGTTTGACCACCCTCTGGCTGAAGAAATTCCTGCTTATCTCAGTTTTAATGGGCAGTACTTTCTTTTTGAGGTGCTGGCCCCAGGTCCTGTTCTGTTTTAATAGTTGGAACATCTCCATGTCCACTCTATCCAGGCCTCTCAGTATTCTGTACGTTTCAATCATCTTTCTAAACTCCATCGAATACAGACCCAAAGTCCACAAATATTTTTTATGTGACAAGCCCTTCATCCCTGGGGGTCATTTTTGTAAACTTCCTCTGGACTCTCCCTAATCCCAGCAAATCATTCCTTAGTTATGGGGCCCAAAACTGCTCACAATATTCCAAATACAGTCTGATCAGAGACTTATACAGCCTCAGCAGTACATCTCTGCTCTTGTATTCTAACTCTCTTCAACTGAATGCTGACATTACATTTGTGTTCCTAACTGCCAATTGAATTAAGAGACTCCTGAATTAGGACTCCCAAGTCCCTGTGTGCTTCAGATTTCTGAAACCTTTTCCAATTTAGAAAATAGTCTATGCTTCTACTCTTCCTACTAAAGTGTATAACCTCACCTTTTCCCACATTTCTTTCATGTGCCACTTTTTTGTCCACTCTCCTAGCCTGTTCAAGTCCTTCTGCAGTTTTCCTGTTTCCTCAACACGACCTGTACCTCCACCACCTTTTTTTGTGTCATCTGCAAACTTAGCAACAATGCTCTTAGTTCTGTCCTCCAGATCTTTTGTCTGACTTTCTTGTCACCTCCTCAAAGAATTCTAAAGATTTGTCAGGCATAATCTCCCTTTGACAAAGCTGTGCTGACTCAGCCCTATTTTACCATGCACTTCCAAGTACTCCACAAGCTCATCGTTAATAATGGGCTCTAAGTAATCACCTTAGAAAGTACTTTGGCAAAAGTTCTGTGATGTTTCACCAAGATACCTCAGTTGATGAGACTAAACTTGATGAGAGGCTGAGTAGTCATGGCTTACTTTGCGGGAATAAAAGAAATGGTTTGAAAGAAGTGTTGAACACCATGAAAAAACTGACATGGTGTATAGAGAATCTTGGCTATGGAAATCCAGAAGAAGTGGAATAATTTTAGAGTTAAAGCTAAATTATTAAAAGTGGATTCAGGAAAAGTGTCTTCAGATGCAAGAAGGCCATCATTACAAAAGCAACTACATTTAAGAACAAGAGGGATAAATGTTTAGTTGAGAAGTTAAGCTTTTAAAGATTTGTTTTGTTTTAAATTTATGCAGTAACAAGGATACAATAGAACCTGGTCCAAATTACAGTCAGTGCAGAAAATGACCGGTCACAAAAATAAGAGGTAGTAACAATTACTTAGGCTACAGGAATTGATATTAAATTACAGAAAATAGGGACCTTTTGAGGATGATAAGCCTGTACAAGAATTGTTTATTGTTGTGGTTCTGTTCGCCGAGCTGGAAGTTTTTGTTGCAAACGTTTCGTCCCCTGGCTAGGCGACATCAGTGCTTGAGAGCCTCCTGCGAAGCGCTTCTTTGATGTTTCCTCCGGTGTTTATAGTGGTCTGTCCCTGCCGCTTCCGGTTGTCAGTTTCAGCTGTCCGCTGTAGTGGTTGGTATATTGGGTCCAGGTCGATGTGTTTGTTGATGGAGTTTGTGGATGAATGCCATGCCTCTAGGAATTCCCTGGCTGTTCTCTGTCTGGCTTGCCCTATGAAAGTAGTGTTGTCCCACTACTCAACACAACAAACAGTGAGACACAACAAAGAGACACAACAAACAGTGAGACAAACGGTCGTACCTATGATAATAAGGAAAAGACAAACACATAACCTCAACACCAAGGAGAGGGAAGCACTGAAATCACTAAGAAACGATAAGAACATAATCATACTACCAGCAGACAAAGGCAGAATGACGGTCATCCTGGACAAAGCAGAACTACTTACGACTCTATTTTCAAGGAGCTATGAACCTGCACTCCAAGATCTCTTTGTTCAGCAACTCTCCCTAGGACTTATCCACTTAATAGTAAGGTCTTTCTGAGATTTGCTTTCCCAAAATGCTATACCTCACATTTAATAATAATAGCTGTTTAATACTAATATCTGTTTGGCAGATAAAATATTGATATGGATAGAAATTGAACCTCCTCCGAAATTTAATCATGGCTGATATATTTCTCAACCCCAGTCTCCTGCTTTCTCCCTATAACCCTTGATCCCCTTGTCAATCAAGAGCCTATCTATCTCCATCTTAAAGTCTTTGCGAAGATTTGTAGCTCGGGTGCTTGTTGTTGTGGTTCTGTTCGCCGAGTTGTAAGTTTTTGTTGCAAACGTTTCGTCCCCTGGTTAGGCGACATCATCAGTGCTTGGGAGCCTCCTGCGAAGCGCTTCTTTGATGTTTCCTCCGGTGTTCATTGTGGTCTGTCCCTGCCGCTTCCGGTTGTCAGTTTCAGCTGTCCGCTGTAGTGGTTGGTATATTGGGTCCAGGTCTATGTGTTTGTTGATGGAGTTTGTGGATGAATGCCATGCCTCTAGGAATTCCCTGGCTGTTCTCTGTCTGGCTTGCCCTATGATGGTAGTGTTGTCCCAGTCGAATTCATGTTGCTTGTTGTCTGCGTGTGTGGCTATTAAGGATAGCTGGTCGTGTCGTTTCGTGGCTAGTTGATGTTCATGTATGCGGATTGTTAGCTGTCTTCCTGTTTGTCCTATATAGTGTTTTGTGCAGTCCTTGCATGGTATTTTGTACACTACATTCGTCTTGCTCATGTTGGGTATCGGGTCCTTCGTTCTGGTGAGTTTTTGTCTGAGCGTGGCTGTTGGTTTGTGTGCTGTTATGAGTCCTAGGGGTCGCAGTAGTCTGGCTGTTAGTTCCGAGATGCTCCTGATGTATGGTAGTGTGGCTTGTCCTTTTGGTTGTGGTATGTCCTCGTTCCGTGGTCAGACAACAACTCACCAGAACGAAGGACCCGATACCTAACATGAGCAAGACGAATGTAGTGTACAAAGTACCATGCAAGGACTGCACAAAACACTATATAGGACAAACAGGAAGACAGCTAACAATCCGCATACATGAACATCAACTAGCCACGAAACGACACGACCAGCTATCCTTAGTAGCCACACACGCAGACAACAAGCAACATGAATTCGACTGGGACAACACTACTATCATAGGGCAAGCCAGACGGAGAACAGCCAGGGAATTCCTAGAGGCATGGCATTCGTCCACAAACTCCATCAACAAATGTCAATTTGTTGGGTTGCTGGGCTGTGTCAGAAGATAGTAAAAGTAAATAAAATATGGAGAACAACAGGTCAAGCCGCATCAGAAGAGCAGGAGAGTTGATGTTTCGGGCAGGATACTTCATCAACCAATTCACTTATGAATAAACTGTTATGAGTATGATAATCCAACAGCTTTCAGTCACTTTCACTGGTGCTTGCACACAACTTAAATTTCAAGCAAGCCATAATTTGAACTTATGAGCTCCAAGTTGTAGCCAAGTGTTACAGTCACCACATTACTATAACTTAGAGTAAACAGCAAGAAGAGTATCTGTCTTACATTCTAGAGATTATTTTGCTAATGTTTGCAAGCATTCCTGAAAGATGAAAACCTAGTCATTTTAGGTGTGATTCACTGCAGAATGTACAACCATTAGATATTGGTGATCTGTGGAAGGTTGATTCATCTCAATCTCTCCTATTAGAAGAAATGCAAGGGCTCTCCTGGTGACCATATGTGTTAAAGATATACTTACTGCATCTCAACATATATATCACCCACTCAAATTTTACCCATGAGGCCTTTACTGAGTTAGCTGATTTCACTTGGGGCAACTTAAATTGGAATTAACTTAGCCAGTGGCTGATTCTGTTTCTCATTCCTGTATGATACATGTTGTTTAAAAATTTGGCTTGTATTGCAATTCGCCTTAGAAGTAGGAACAATAATAAACGATATGACTCCTTTGAATCTAGTCTGTCATTCAGTACAATCATGTCTAGTCTAATACCTAAACTCCACATTCCCACCTACTCCCTTCAGTCCTGGATTCCCTCAGAGTCCAAAAGTTTGTCTGAGATGAAGCATCCACAAGGTTGTCAATTTCAAAGATTCACAATCTTCTGAGTGAAAACATTTCTTCTAAATGTCCAATCCACTGAAAGTGGATGGATATAATGTTTTGTGTCTCTACGTTTCATCTGTTTATAGGCATTACGTCTCAAGAATTAATAGGCAGATTTCAACAAAGCTGGTGCACAGATAGGATCTGGCCTAAGGAGAACTGTTTAATTCTTGGCAAAGATACTGATCCGTATTTGGATCCTGGAAGTTTTTAAATGATCCGTTAACATTGGGAGTTAGGAAAAATTGACTTTTTATAAAAACTGTTTTGGGTTGTTTATTTATAATGTCGTTAAATATTTTAGAATACCATGGATCATCACAGCTGTCAGAATGTGAGCAGAGTTTTCACATTTTCACATGTGGATCGGCCTGGAGCCTCTTCAGTGAGTTGGAAGTTGTTAATAAATCAATTACTTCTTTCAGCTTGAAGGTTACAGAGCATTAATGATTTAGGAAAAATCCTGATGGAAGAGGTGCATTGTTGTAGTAATGTTAAGGGCATGGCAGAGATATACACTGCTCAGTACGCTCCTCACTTATCCTGACACTGTGGCCTGTATTAGGTGAGAATATGAATTAATCTGTGTGGCTCTTCTCATGTCTTCTCACAGGAGTCTGATGTCTGGCCTCATATATCAAGAAAGCTCACTTGGGCAAAATACTGGAGGGTTAATCTAAAAGTACTTTCTAGAATGAGTCAATTGGATGATTTTATAGTCTGATACTGCCATCATAGAGCAGTATTCCCATTAAAAATGTGCATGTATAGAACATAGAACAAAGAACATTACAGCACAGTACAGGCCCTTCGGTCCTCGATGTTGCGCCGACCTATGAAACCAATCTGAAGCCCACCTAACCTACACTATTCCATTCTTGTTCATATGTTAAGAGTGTGGTACTGGAAAAGCACAGCAGGTCAGGCAGCATCTGAGCAGCAGGAAAATCGACATTTCGGGCAAAAGCCCTTCATCAGGAATGAGGCTGGGGATCCATATGCCTATTCATTGATCATTTAAGTGCCCTTAAAGTTGGCAAGTCTATTACTGTTGCAGGCCATGCGTTCCACACCCCTACAAGTCTCTGAGTAAATAAACTACCTCTGACATCAGTTTCCTGAAGAAGGGCTTATGCCTGAAACGTCGATTCTCCTGTCCCTTGGATGCTGCCTGACCTGCTGCGCTTTTCCAGCAACACATTTTTACCTCTGACATCTGTCTTGTATCTATCACCCCTCAATTTAAAGCTATATAGAGGAATGGTTTGTATTAGCCCTTTCTCAAATGACACAGAAATGTGGAAAAATAAAGTGGCGCTTTAAAACACAGCTAAATTGCACAACAATGAGGTTTTATCAGCCTTTTCTAATATACATCTTAAAGATAACTTAGGTTATTGATTTTAAATTGGTATTCTGATTTTGGAGAAGTGAAAGGTGATTTTGGGGAAAAAACAAGAGTAGGTTGGGAGGGGAATCCACTGCTGTCCACCATTTCCATTACTAATTTGGAATTTGGAATCAAAAACATGATTTGTATGAATGCATATTATTTGTCATTTATTATCCCAAGATGCAGTGTTATCCAGGTCTTGCTGCATATGGCTATTTGAGGAATTGTGAATGGTACTGAACATTGTGCACTGCATCTCCCACCTATGATGGAGAGAAGGCACAGTATTTATACAGCAGATTAACAATATTATATACTTCAGAAGAAGATGAGTTTTTTCTTGCCTGTTATGTCAGTAGAAAACTTATTTGAATTCTTGCCAATTTAATTAATTTTTGTCTATACATAATTTTTTAGTATTGCAGTAAGTTGTTATAAATTGCAATGTTACTCTTGCCCAATCAAATACAGCTGTTACTGATATGAAATGCAGGTCTGCAACAACTGGAACTGGTCTTTGAATCCACAACAAAGGCATCAAGCAGTTGCCAGATTATCAGCTGTGGTTAATGTAGCCTAGCAACTCACCTGCAAAATTAACATTACTGCCATTGATAGTCACAATTGTTCTTTGCTGTGTAAATTATTTCCATTTCTTTTTCCTAAACTGTTCATTGATCCATGAGAAAAAAGGAATAGTTTCACAAATGTTTTCCTTAATTGAGAAATTGTTTATTATGAACAACTTATACAATGATGCCCCTTTTAGAACATACATAGAGCATAGAAATTTACAGCACAGAACAGGCCCTTAGGCCCATGATGTTGTGCTGAGATTTAATCCTAATGTAAAATATTGTAACTTAACCTACGCACCCCTCAACTCACTGCTATCCATTTGCATATCCAGCAGTTGCTTAAATGTCCCCAATGACTCTGCTTCCACCACCACAACTGGCAACGCATTCCGTGCATTCACAGCTCTCTGCGTAAAGAACCTACCTCTGACGTCTCCTTTATACCTTCCTCCTAATATCTTCAAACTATGACTTCTCGTTCCAGTCAATCCTGCCCTGGGGAAAAGTCTCTGGCTATTGACTCTATCTATTCCTCTCATTATTTTGTACACCTCGATCAGGTCTCCTCTCTTCCTCCTTCTATTCAGAGAGAAAAGCCGAAGCTTATTCAACCTTTTACGCAGAGAGTAGTAAGGGTGTGGAATGCCCTACCTGCTAATGTAGTCAACTCAACCACATTAAGGAGATTTAAACAATCCTTGGATAAGCATATGGATGATTTTGGAATAGTGTAGGGGGACGAGCTGCGAATAGTTCACAGGTCAGCGCAACATCGAGGGCCGAAGGGCCTGTTCTGCGCTGTATTGTTCTATGTTCTTTCTTCATAAGGCAAGCCCTCCAGTCCAGGCAACATCCTGGTAAACCTTCTTTGCACCTTCTTCAAAACCTCTGTATCTTTCCTATAGTAGGGTGACCAGAACTGTACACAATATTCCAAGTGTGGTCTCACCAGGGACTTGTAGAGCTGCAGCAAAACCTCGTGGCTCTTAAACTCGATCCCCCTGTTAATGAAAGCCAAAACACCATATGCTTTCTTAACAACTCTATCCGCCTGGGTGGCAACTTTGAGGGATCTATGTACTTGCACACCCAGATCCCTCTGTTCCTCCACACTGCCAAGAATCCTGTCTTTAATCCTATATTCAGCATTTGAGTTCGACCTCCCAAAATGCATCACTTCGCATTTATCTAGGTTGAACTCCATCTGCCATTTCTCAGCCCAGCTCTGCATCTTGTCTATTTCGCGCTGCAGCCTGCAGTAGCCCTTAATATTATTGACGACACTTCCAACCTTTGTGTCATCTGCAAATTTACTAACCCACCCCTCAACTTCCTCATCCAAGTCATTTATAAAACTACAAAGAGCAGAGGTCCAAGAACAGAGCCCTGCGGGATCCCACTCAACACTGACCTCCAGGCAGAATACTTTCCATCTACAACCACTCTCTGCCTTCTGTCAGCCAGCCAATTTTGAACCCAGTTAGCCAACTCTCCCTGTATCCCATACTTCCTGACTTTATGAATGAGCCTACCATGGGGAACCCTATCAATTGCCTTGCTGACGTCCATATACACCATGTCCACTGTTCGACCGTCGTCGATCTGTCTTGACATCTCCTCAAAGAACTCAATAAGATTTGTGAGGCATGACCTGCCCCTCACAAAGCCATACTGACTGCCTTTAATCACACTATGCTTTGCCAAATAGTCATAAATCCTATCCCTCAGAATTCTTTCCAAAACTTTGCTGACCACAGACGCAAGACTGACTGGTCTGTAATTGCCAGGGATTTCCCTGTTACCCTTCTTGATAAGAGGAACAACATTCACCTCCTTCTGAGACATTTGCCTCCTTTTTTAAGACATTAAATAATGTGACAGCAATTATTAGAGTTCCTAGTATATCTGTTAATACTTGTAGATTGTCCTTGGAGGCCTGTGATCATATTTGGAACAGTCTAAACATGTTCCATCACAATTATGTTAAAGCCTGTCCATCATCCACAAGACACAAGTCAAGAGTATGAAGGAACACTCCCCACCTGTCTTGATGAGTGCATCTCCAACAACATTCAAGCAGCTTTACACCATCCAGGACAAAGCAGCTGTTTGATTAGCACCACATTCACAAACATTCAGTCATTCTACCACCGACACTCAGCAGCAGCCGTGTGTGCTATCTACAAGTTGCACTGCAGAAATTCACCGAAGATTCTTTATCAGCACTTTTCAAACCCATGACCACTTCCATCTAGAAGGGAAGGGCAGCAGGTACATGGGAATATATTGTCATTCCTTCACTGTCAGTAGTCAAAATCTTGGAATTCCCTCCCTAAAGGCATTGAATATGCGTTTCATTGGCCAGGGCAGCATTTATTGTCCATCCCTAATTGCCCAGAGGGTAGTTAACTTTTAAGGTAGTTGCTGTGGGTCTGGAGTCACATGGAGATTGGACCAAGTAAGGAAGGCAGATTTCCCTCCCTAAAGGAACTAGATGAGCTTTTCCTGATAATTGACATTGGTTTGATGGTCATCCTGAGACTCTTATTTCCAGATTTTTGTTGAATTCAGTTTGTGGAATTTGAACCTGGGTTCCCAGAATATTACCTGGATTTCTGGATTAATGATGTAATGATAAACCACAAGGCCATCGTCTCCCCATTGTGGATCTACTGGCAGCACATGGACTGTAGTGGTTATAGAAGGCAGTTCACCACCACCTTCTCAAAGGTCATAGATATTGGCCAAGGCAGCAAAGCCCATGTCCCATATATGAATGAATAAAAACCTCACTGCAGATTCACATAATCACTGCATGATTTCTAGATGTTTGTTTGGACTGTATTTATTGTATCACATGTGCGGAGATACAGTGAAAAGTTTTGTTTTCCGTGCTATGAAGGCAGATTCTACAATACAAAGTGCATCAGGCTTGCAGAACAGAGTACAGAATACAGCTGTACAGCTGCAGAGAGAGAGAGATTAACATTAACATTTGAGAGGTCTGTTCAAAATTCTGGTAACAGCTGGGAAAGAAGCTGTTTGTATATGTATTCAAACTTTTGTATCTTCTGCCTGTCAGGAGAGGCTAGAAATGAGTATATCTGATGTGGGAGGATCTTTGATTGTGTTGGTTGCTTTCCCGAGGCAGTGGGAAGTATAGGTGGAGTCAATGGATGGAAGGTTATTTTGGGTGATGGACTGGGCTGTGTTCACTCAGTAGTTTCTTGTGTCTTGGGAAAAGCAGTTGCCATACCATGCTGTGATGCACTCAGATAAGATGCTTTCTGTGGTGCATCTATAAAAACTGATAAGAGTCATTGTGGACTTGCTGAATTTCCTGAGCCTCCTGAGGAAGCAGAGACATTGTGCTTTCTTGACTGACACATTAACGTGGGTGCACCAGGACAGATTGGTGATCATCACTTCCAGAAAGTTGATGCTTTTGACCATCTCCACTTCAGTACCACTGATGAATGCGGGGGCCTGCCCTCCACTCAGCCTCCTTCATTTTGCTGACGTTGATGGAGATATTGTTGTCTTTTCACTATGCTGCTAGTCGCTCAATCGCTTTCTTGTATTCTGTCTTGTTGTTTGAGATTCAACCTAAAATGGTGGTGTTATCAGCAAACTTGTAAATGGAGTTGAGGTGGAATTTGGTCATGCATTTGAGTGCATGAGGAATATAGCAGGGATGAAAATGTGTTGCTGGAACAGCGCAGCAGGTGAGGCAGCATCCAGGGAACAGGAGAATCGACGTTTCGGGCATAAGCCCTTCTTCAGGAGGGCTTATACCCGAAACGTCGATTCTCCTGTTTCCTGGATGCTGCCTGACCTGCTGCGCTGTTCCAGCAACACATTTTCAGCTCTGATCTCCAGCATGTGCAGACCTCACTTTCTCCTCAAAGAATATAGCAGGGAGCTGAGTATGCAGCCTGGTCGGGCACCGGTGTTGAAGATTATGGTGGAAGAGGTGTTGTTGCCTTTTCTTATTGATTTGTGGTCAACAGGTCAGGAAGCCAAGGATCCAGTTAGAGAGGTGGAGAGCCAAAACCTAGGTCTCAGAGTTTGGAGATGAGTTTGTTTGGAATTTTGGTGTTGAAGGAAGAGCTGTAGTCAATAAGAAGCAGTCTGCATAAATATCCTTGTTATCCAGATGTTCCAGGGATTTTTTACAAATAGGGAGATCTCGTCTGTTGTGGGCCTGTTGCACCGGTAGGCAAATTACACAGGATCAAGGGAATTTGGATGTTGGAGAACTGCAGCTCCTGTTGCCATCCCACTTTCGTCCAGGAAACTGAAAGTTGGGCTGCTTGGTGATAGGTATGTCAGGCTGTGTTTAGTCACCCAAACCCAAAATTGATGGATTATGCATGACAAGTGTGTCACTTGTTTGACCCTTACTAAAACAGCAGTCGATACCTTCTATGCTTTGAACATCAGGCTAATATTTTAAGAAAGAAGAGAAACAGTGAGACTGTCTACATGATACTCACCTATACTCTAAATAGCCATTAACCATTTAAGATTAAGTTACAAGGAACTAAGACCTATTTAAAGTGACAGATGGGACCCTGACATATCTAGTCTAGTAAGATGCCTGCTTGACTGATGTTGTCTCATAAATCTATCAATATGTTAAAGTGCTTTGATGTGCATAATCAATGTTCTCCTAAAAGCCACCCTATTGACATCCTCATCTGAATCCGTTGAATGACAATTCATCTCTGTACAAGGAGATGGCACACAAGCCACCCTTCCTTTCTGATCTGAGTGCTTCTGTCTCATGCCCAGTGACTCATAATATCTTGAGCCTGCTTCTAATTAATCTTTAAAGTTCACACAGTTCCAGTATCTGAGATGGTGGCAGACCTTCTCACCATTGGAGTGGGGTTGCGCTTCCAGTTTATCCTGGCTGCATTGAGGTTGTTCAGGTAGGGATTCATGGGTATTTGAGTTAATAAAAGAGGGTAGGATTGAAATGTGATAAGTGGCATGGTAGGGATGAATGCAGGAAGTATACCATAACACCATGTGTGGCTTCCACTTCACCTGCTACACCTCAGGAAGTGGATGAGCAAGAAATTGAAAAGACCCATAGTGCAGTGACCTATCATCAGCCTTGATGACCTCAGTGGCACCAGAGTCCACTGGCTATGTTGTTACTGGCCTAATTATGTAAAACACGTCTCTGAGGAGACTCTGGGAACACAGGTTTGCTGGTCTTGCTGCAGTTCTTTGCTGTTGTGGAATAAGGGAGAAAGCAAAAAGTTTATGATTGTTTTAATATCTGGAGGTTTTTTGCAGTCAGCTAGAGGTGTACACATGAGATAGAATATGTGAATACCAGGGCATGTTGTTGGGTGATCTAATGAGTATGGGAATTACACAGCAGGAGAAATGCAAGTATTGGACCTTCGGGCTTTCAGTTGTTAGCACCACTTTAAGTGCTGCAAACTGCGAGCTGTTCTGTACACTGTGGAGTGCTCAATTGTTATTATTAAAGACATAGCCAATAGGAAAGGAAACCCTGTCCCTGCTTCATGAATAGGAACATGGAGGTCTTGGTAAACAGGGTGGTGGAGAGATGGGTAGTAAATTTCCTGTAGTATGCCAAGGAGTTTACACCACTAGAGTAAGCCAGCCTGAACTCAAATTGGTCAGTATTATGCCCCAGATGAAAGTGGATGCCCCTGCAGTGCAGTGAGGAGATCAATAAATGTTTGTGAACCACAATGGCAAAAGCCACCATTTTCTCTCTGCTACCTCACGCTCACAGGGCCGTCACTCACTCTAACTCTGTCACTGTGATGCCTCTCGACAAGGATTATGGATTACAGCTTTCAGTATTGCATATATCATGTTCACTCAATGACTCTCAACCACTTCATCCTCCCAAACCCCTGTTAATTATACCTGCCCTCTACACATCTTACTCACTTACGAGGACACCTCACCACTTCTCATGCTATTACATCAACATAGCTGCTCTTATGTTCACTTCCATCGTTCTCAATCCCTCTTTTTGCCTCATTGTCAGAAAAATTGCCTCCCCCTGGACTGAAGTCTCCCCATATCTTAACTGACCTACTTGAAATGCCTGGACTGGTTAAACCTGACCTGCAGGAATTGTGGATCATTCTCTGGACTGCAAAGACATAGATCACTAACCTCTAATAGGCCCTGACTGACCATAGTCTCCCTTCACCCTACTGGGGACTGCTCCCCTTTGACGTTCATGCTCAGCCTTTTTTTTTGAAGCGCGTACATTTTCTTGTCACATAAACTGCTGTTGTGGGGCAGGAGTGACACGAGTGTAGCATGGTGCCGCGCTGTGACATTTCTATCTGCTTCACTGTTTGGTGCTCTCTTGTGAGAAGCTGAATGCCTCTCCCTATGCCAAAGAGCAATGCAGGTTACAAAGGCTGGCAGCTGTAAATCAGTGCTGAAATCAGTCCGTGAGCTCTAAGAAACCAATCTAAGAGCCACAAGGTGCATCTGGCACAGATGTATGTGATAGATACACATGTGCCTTCACAGGCAAAGTGACCTGACATAAAGTCATAGCTCTTCCTGAGCTCAAAAGTGAAGTGCTGGAGTGATGTGTGATTTGCTGGTGTTTGCTGATGTCGACTTGCATGAATGAAAGTTGTGGAGGATGGTGGTCCTGGAGCAGGCAAAGATATTATTGTAAAGAAGCAGTTTGATGATAGCAGGGAGAAGCATTCAGCAACTTGCAGTCATCAGACACCCATGCAGATTTACCTTGCGCACATCTAGTTTCTTGGTGAAGGAGGAGAGGATTACAAGTAGCATATAAATGCGATAATTTGGGGCTTTAATGAGATTCTGAAGTTGCCGTTTAATGCTTGAGGGGAATATCTTCTCTTGACGTTGAGATTCTGATTTTTTTCATTCTGCCTATGCAGTTGGTTCTGATATAATGGATAGTTCTGTTGTTGTACGGTCTAGCATTATAAGAAAATCGCATAATAGCTACACCATTTAAACTAATGGGGACAGAATCAAATCACAGCTAATACAGGTAAGGAAAGTTCGCATTCTACAAATAACAGTCCAACTTCTTTAATCGCGTTAAAGTCAATTCACATTAAAGAAGCATGCGTTATAGGAGACCAATTGTATTTTCTAAATTTGCTCACCATTGCTCACATCACACCAAGGAGGGGAAAGTTCTGCCCACAGTCCCAGCACATAATCATCCATGTAAGCAAATTCTTGTCAATAAACTTTAATTGAATGAAAGGTGTATAACATGTCCATTAGTTTTTTTTCAAATAATTAAAAAACTCGAAATGAATAATTCTAGAAGTTAATGAGAAAAATTCCAACAGTTCACCGACTGAATAATATTGATGTATTCTGGAAAAGAAAGTACTTTACATATGTTTAGACTGTACAATCTGAATTTGGCTAATAATCTCAAAACTAGGGTAAAAAATGATGAAGACAAATTCTAAGCCTTAGCTGGAAAATCTCAGCAGGTCTGGCAGCATCTGTAAGGAGAGAAAAGAGTTGACGTTTATCAAAGGGTCAGTTAGACTCGAAACGTCAGCTCTTTTCTCTCCTTACAGATTCTGCCAGACCTGCTGAGGTTTTCCAGCATTTTCTCTTTTGGTTTCTGATTCCAGCATCCGCAGTAATTTGCTTTTATCTAAGCCTTAGCTTTTTGGTTAAGGTTCAGGTATTCTAGCAACAACTTCAATAAAGGCAATAAGAGGCACAAAAGACAATCCAAAGAAAATGTAAACATGTTATTCTGAAATTTATATTCCTTTAATTTTAAGATCTTTTGTTTATTAGAACATTAGATGTTCCAGATATAGAGGACAGAATGGCATATGTTTTTCTCTTCCTGGAAGCGTGTGTTTTATAGTAATAGATATGAGATTTTCCTTGATGAAGTTTTATACAGGTGCTACCAATGGAAAGCTGCATGACATACACCAAACCTGATTAGATTAGATTACTTACAGTGTGGAAACAGGCCGTTCAGCCCAACACGTCCACACCGACCCTCCGAACAGCAACCACCCAGACCCGTTCCTCTACATTTACCCCTTCACCTAACTCTATGGGCAATTTACGGCCACCCAGGTTGACAGGGTTGTTAAGAAGGCAAACAGTGTTTTAGCTTTTATTAATAGAGGGATCGAGTTCCGGATCCATGAGGTTATGCTACAGCTGTACAAAACTCTAGTGCGGCCGCACTTGGAGTATTGTGTACAGTTCTGGTCACCACATTACAAGAAGGATGTGGAAGCTTTGGAAAGGGTGCAGAGGAGATTTACTAGGATGTTGCCTGATACCGAGGGAAGGTCTTATGAGGAAAGGCTGAGGGACTTGAGGTTGTTTTCGTTAGAGAGAAGAAGGTTGAGAGGTGACTTGATAGAGACATATAAGATAATCAGAGGGTTAGATAGGGTGGACAGGGAGACCCTTTTCCAAGAATGGTGACGGCGAGCACGAGGGGGCATAACTTTAAATTGTGGGGTGATAGATATAGAACAAATGTCAGAGGTAGTTTCTTTACTCAGAGAGTAGTAAGGGTATGGAATGCTTTGCCTGCAACGGTAGTCAATTTGCCAACTTTAAGTACATTTAAGTCGTCATTGGACAAGCATATGGACGTACATGGAATAGTGTAGGTTAGGTGGGCTTCAGATTGGTATGACAGATTGGCGCAACATCGAGGGCCAAAGGGCCTGTACTGAGCTGAAATGTTCTATGTTCTATAATTTAGCATGGCCAATTCACCTAACCTGCACATTTTTGGACTGTGGGAGGAAACCGGAGCACCCGGAGTAAACCCACGCAGACATGGGGAGAATGTGCAAACTCTAGACAGACAGTTGCCTGAGGTGGGAATTGAACCCAGGTCTCTGGCGCTGTGAGGCAGCAGTGCTAAATGCTGCGCTACCGTGCCACCATGATGTGTTATAGATAGATACATACTGGACAATACATAAAAACATACTAAAGAACTAGAATAAATAAATCCTGCCTGACAAAACAGTTCTTTGAGGAGGTAACAAGCAGGATAGGTTTCAAAAAGCATTAGATAAGATATCGCATGCAAGACACATAATAAGATAAGAGCCCTTAGCATTGGGCGTAGTATATTAGATGAATAGAGGATTGACTAACCAATATATGACAGACAAAGGGACATTTTCAGAATAGCAATCTGTTACTATTGAAGTGCTACAGGGATCAGTGTCAGGGCCACAATTATTTACAATATATATTAATGACTTGGATAATGGAATTGAATGTACCGTCACTTAGTTTGCGGATGACAAAAGTGGGAAAGCAAGTTGTGAGGATGACCCAAGGAGTCTACAGAGGGATGTAGACAGGTTAAGTGAGTGGGCACAAACTTGGCAGATGAAATATAATGTGGAAAAATGTGAGGTTATGCACTTTACCAGGAAGAATAGAAGAACTGATTATTACTTAAATTGGGGAATAGTGCAGAAAGCTACAGCACAGAGGGTATGGGTGTCCTTGTGCATGCATCACAAAAATGTTAACATCTATATTCAGCAGCTAACAGTAAAGTCAAATGTAATGTTGGCCTTTATTTCAAAGGGGATGGAGTATAAAAATAGAGAGGACTTGCTAACACAATGCAAGGCATTAGTCAGACCACAGCTGGATATTGTGAACAGTTGTAGTTCCCTTATCTAAGGAATGATAAACTGGCATTGAAGGCAGTACAGAGAATGTTCATTTAATTGGGTATGGGGGACATTCTTATGTGGAGAGGTTGAGCAGGTTAGGCTTGTACTTGTCGGAATTACAATGTTGATAAATATATTCAAAGCTGAGATAGATCTTTTTGAATTTGAGGGAATCAAAAAATAAGGGAATAAAGCAGGAAAGTGGAGTTAAGGATTATCAGATCATCCATGCTCTAACTGAATGGCAGAACATACTTGATAGGCTAATTGGCCTACTTCTGCTCCTGTGTCTTGTAGTCTTATGACATTTTATTGAATTAATATACTTGTTACCGTAGCGGATAGTCACTGGTCAACCATTTTAACTCTGTAACTTGAAATTTATTAATAAATGGAAATGTATTAGCTTAAATTAATTGCAATATATTTTTAATAGCAGCTAGTTAATTACTTGGTTAAACTATAAAATGATTGATATTTTATTCTCCAAACCATGAATCATGATGGCACTATCAGCAACACAAAAAATAGGCTTGCCTTGTTTGAGTCTTGTTTGATTCAGACATGGACAATTAATATTCATTTACTATACAGATCTATTACTGTCTTTGCTTCTGATACAAGTGCAAAAATCAGTTTCGATAACAAGTTCTTTCAGTCAGAAACATAACTCTGTTACTCTCCACAGATGCTGCCTGACCAGCAACTGTTTGATCACATTATTTAAAAAAATTAAAAATTATTTTCCAATGATTAAAATCACAGGACAACATGATAGGTTGTTTTTGATTTTGATTTGATTTATTATTGTCACAGTGAAAAGTATTGTTTTGCATGCTAACCCAACAAATCACACCTTACATAAATACATCAGTATATTAGAACAGAATGCAGAAAGTAGTGTGACTGCTGTAGTGAAGGTGCAGAGAAAGATCAACTCTATAACATGAGAGGTCCGTTCATAAGTCTGATAGTAATGGGAAAGTAGCTATTCTTAAATCTGTTAGAAAAGTTTGAAAACGTGTACCATCTTCTGACCAATGGAGAAGGGTGGAAGAGAGTATAACTGGGATGGGAAGGGCCATTGATTATGATGGCTGTTTTTCCCGAGGCAGTAGGCAGTGTAGACAGAGTCAATGGAAGGAGGGGTGGTTTTTGTGATGGTCTGGAAAGCTAGGCTTTTGACAGCTTCTGCTCCTCAGATGCTGCCTGACTTACTGTGCTTTTCCAGTACCACTCTAATCTTGACTGGAAAGATTAGATTAGATTAGATTAGATTACATTACAGTGTCGGGTCTCAGGCGCTGTGAGGCAGCAGTGCTAACCACTGTGCCACCGTGCCGCCCACAACTCTGTCACAACTCTGTGTAATTTCTCATGGTCTTGGGCAGAACAGTTGCCATACCAATGGATCAGGATTGATTGTTGATGATGTTTACTCCAAGTAACTTGAAGCTCTCGAACACCTCCACCTCAGCACCATTCATAAAGACAGGAGTGTGTCCTCCACCCTTCTTCCTGACGTTGGTGACCAGCTCTTTGGTTTTCTGACATTGAAGGAGGTTTTTACACCATGCCGCTAATCTATCAGTCTCTTTCCTGTACTCTGTCTTGTCATTTTTTGACCCACCCTGGTTGTGTCATCAGCAAATTTGTAAATGGAATTAGAGTTGAATTTGGCCACATGGTCATGAGTGTACAAGGAGTATAGCTGGGGCTGAGTACACAACCATCTGGGCATGAGTGTTCAGGATTATTGTGGAGGAGTTGTTGTCAGCTATCCTTACTGATTGCAGTCCTCAGGTCAGGAAGGTAAAAACAATAACTGCAGATACTGGAAATCAGATTCTGGATCAGTGGTGCTGGAAGAGCACAGCAATTCAGGCAGCATCCAATGAGCAGTGAAATCAGGAAGTCCAGGATCCAGCTGAACAGGGGGAAGCAGAATCCTAGGTCTCAAGGTTTGGAGATGTGTTTTATTGGAAATATGGTGTTGAAGATAGAGCTAAAATCAAAAATTGGAGTCTGATATAGGTGTCCTTGTTATCCAGAGGTTCCAGGGATGGGTGTAGGGCCAGAGAGATGGTGTCTGCCTTGGACCTATTGTGATGATAGGCGAATGGTAGCATATCAATGCAGTTTGGGAGATTGGAATTGATGTGTGCCATTATTAACCTCTTGAACACTTCATGATGATGGATGTCAGAGCCATCTGGTGGTAAACTTTAAGGCATGTTGGCTGATTTTTCTTTAGCACCGGGATGATCATAGTTTTCTTGAAGCAGGTGGGAATCTCACATTGTAGTAAGGAGAGATTAAAGATGACAGCTGGTCCATGCAGGATCTTAGTATACAGCTGGGGACTCCATCCAGGCCAGTTGCTTTCCATGGATTCACTCACAAGAAGGCCGATCTGACGTCTGTGGTGGTGATTGTGGGTACACGTGCACCCGAGACTGTCGAGGCAGGTGACATCTGTTCCAAACGAGCATAGAATGCATTGAGTGCACTGGGGAGGGAGGGATGCGTTATTGTCAGTGTTTACCCGATTTCGCTTTGCAGGCTGTTATTATTGTGTTAGCCTTGCCACAGTTGATATGTATTCATGTGGTTAGTCTGGTATTGTCCCTTGCCATCCCTGATGGCTTTGTAAGATCGTACCTAGATTTTCTGTATAGGTCAGGGTTGTCCAACTTCAATGCCTCAGACTTGAACTTCAGAAGGGAGTGGATCTCCTGGTTCATCCATGGTTTCCACTTGGGGAATACTAAGATTAATGTTTTTGGCACAAAAAGAGACTTGCATTTATGGTAAGGCATAAGCTTAAAAAGTCATGATTAACATTTGTTTTGATTCTGCCCTGCTGTATTGTGCTCTTCAAATAAAAGCAAAATACTGCAGATGCTGAATTCTGAAACAAGCAAAGAGAATGCTGGAGAAAGTCAGCAAAGTCTGGCAGCATCTGTGGAGAAGAAACAGTCAACATTTTGAGTCTGGTATGACTCAAATAGTCATAATAGGAATAAAGCAAGTCCTTTGCTGAGCACAAATCATAAAGCATCAGAGAAGAAAAGGTGCGAGGATATAGTGAAAACGTACCAAGAAGTGATATCAGATGAAGGGATGGAATCAGAGGGAAGGGGAGGGGCAAAAGAACCAGATGGGCATCATTACCCTTGAATATTTTGGAGCTTGCATCCCTTAACATCTGAAAAGAGGTAATGTTTATTGTTAAAGCATTAGTTGAGATAAAAAATGAAATGGAACTCGGGACAGTGACAGCTTTGAGATAGTGTGAGACAGTTATGATGGAGAGAGAGGTTAACAGTGTGCATGTAGTGGTGCATGGCATTAAGCGTTGATCTTGAGATGTGATAAAAGTAGATGTCTGCAGAATGCTGTATGTCTTGGAAATACCTTTATTCCTAGTTGGGTTTGAAGCATGAAGGATGGAATGTGAGTTGGAATTGGTGTAAAGTGAGGCGAAGCCAGAGACAGTCACTGTGGGAAGGAGCCGTGGTTGTGAAAACAAATTTTAGCGAAAACCTTATCTGACACGAGTAGGCAGATAGAAAGCAATGAAAGTGAACAAACTGGAAGATTAAAATGGAAATCTCATTAGAAATAAGAGCACAACGTCTTTAAGATGGTTGTACCTGGAAGAGAAGCGGTAGTGAATTAAATGCTCAAGAAAGGCAAAATACTGTTGATGCTGGAAATCTGAAACAAGCACCGAATTCTGGAGAAACTCAGCAGATCTGGCAGCATCTGTGGATAGAGAGAGAGTTCATTTTTCGAGTTTAGTATGACTTTGTTTTCAGAGCTAGCGTACCGCCTGCACTCATTATTAAGCCATAGTCAAACCCCTTGTTGATGATAATGTAGAGTGGAGAATATGCTGGGCCACAAAGTTGCAGATTGTCACACACAAAAACAGAAGTTGCTGGAAAAATACAGCAGATCTGGCAGCATCTGCGAAGAGAAATCACAGTTAATGTTTCAAGTCCAGTGCCCCTTTTTCAGAACTGATGGTACCTAGGAAAATGTTGGTTTATATGCAGAAGGTAGAGTGGGGGAAGGTGGTAAGGAATAAACGATAGGTGGGGATGGAGCCCAAAGAGAGAGAAGAACAGTTGGACAGACAAAGGCTTGGTAACGATCTGGCTGGGAGGGTGAATAGCTATTAATGGAGACTGTTAGTGGCTAACAATGGATTGTGTGTAATAGACAATGTGATAACAAGGCCTGGTGTGTTGCTATAGAGGCTCAGACATAGGAGTGTTCAAGCCCTAAAGTTGTTGAACTCGATGCTGAGTCCAGAAGGCTGCTGGGTCTCCAAGCAGAAAATGAGGTGCTATTCTTCCAGTTTGCGCTAAGCTTTGCAGAAGCACTGCAGCAAGCCTGAGACAGAGATATTGGCAAGGGAACAGGGTGGTGTGTTGAAGTGGCAGGCAACTGGAAGCTCAGAGTCATTTGTGCGGGCAGAACGCAGCTGTTCTGTGAGGCAGTCGTCCAGGCTATGCTTCTATTCTCCAATGTAGAGGAGACCACTACATCGTAAGGAGATATTACAAGTAGTACATGAAATTGTGATGGTGTACTGGTACTATCGCTAGACTATTAGCCCAAAGACCCAGGTAATATACTGGGGACCCTGGTTTGAATCCCACCAAAGCACATGGTGGATGTTGCAGATTGTGTTGGACTGTAATTCTGCTGCTGCTGATGACGTACAGCAGGTCTTCATTAATTTAGACTCAAGAAGCAGATTGAAAGTTAAATAAGTTGTCACAACTCACATTGAAGTTGATGCTGAAGAAGTTCGGCAGTGTTATTAAAAATGGAGTTCTGTTTTTATTAAAAAAAGTGAAGACCTTCTCATTGATTGCAGAGTGGACAGTGGTATGTCAAATAGTGGTACCGCCAAGATATTGTAAGGAGATATTGCAAGTAGTACATGAAATTGGGGAGATGATGGCCTAGTGGTATTATCATGAGACTATTAATCCAGAGTCCCAGGTAATATCCTAGGGACCCTGGTTTGAATCCTGCCACAGCAGATGGTGGAATTTGAATTCAATAATAATCTGGAATTAAGGGTCTAATGATGACCATGAATCCATTGTCAATTGTTGGAAAAACTCATCTGTTCGCTAATGTCCTTTAAGGAAAGCAACTGCCATCCTTATCGGGTCTGAACTGTGTGACTTCAGACCCACAGCAATGTAATTGACTCTTAAACATCCCTCAAGGAAATTAGGGATGGGCAATAAATGCTGGGCTGGTCAAGGATGCCCTCATCTCATATATGGATAAATTCTATGGCAGGATACAGAGGAACAGAAAATGCAAGCATCAATGAATAATTATTATACAAGGCAAGTCTTCACAAAGATATAGTGCAGTTCTGTGAAGTTTGTCATGTACCTTATGATGTAGGAACACCGCAACATGTATTTAAACTGGCTGCTTTGATACCCATATCAGTTTTGAAGAGCTATTTAGTCACATGTTAGTACATTTCATTACGGAAAATGAAAGCAGATCATCAGTTTATTCAGTACTTATAGATGTGACAACCTAAGTCCCAGAAGCAATTTCTTTGAGGATAATTATAACTGAGTTGTTAGTGGAAAGGATAATACAGATTTTTTGCTTGTAACAGTCAATCATCTGATCAAGGTTCTAGCATTACGTTGAAAGTTATCCAGAAAATTCCAGCAGTTTTGGTATAGAACAATTGAAATCAACTGTTTAATATTCACAAAAACAGGAAGCTTTGCAGCGATGCCATTAGACTCTCAAAACCATGATGTAGGATTACTGTCATGAATATCCACAGGATTGGATCAAAGGATTAGATTTCTTAATATTTGCTACCAGAGATTTTCCAAATGAATCTACTGAGTTTAGTCCATTTGATTTGATTTATGGTCATGAGATTAGAGGGCCACTACAATTTATTAGGGAAGTGTCATTGAACCAAAAAAGTGAATCCGTAGTGTTAGATTATGTGCCATTGAATCATAGAGGTCTACAGCACAGATAAAGACATTTTCTCATACCGTATCTGCGCTGGTCAAAACAAACCAGCAAACTTCTCTAATCCCATTTTTTAGCACTTGGCCCATAGCCATGTCCTCTCTCTAGAAAGACTCAACAGAACATGCACATAAGAGCATTTGAAAGTTTCACAGAAGATTTGAAAGGGCAGATAAACATTCAGTAATCTGAGTGTTTCAAGTGGGAAATAAAGTATTGGTATTATTGCTTTTGTAATGTGAACCTGTGAAAGTGAAAATAAGAGGTTTCTCCAAAGTAATTAGGAGAAGTAGTGACATTACTTATCTGATAAATACTCCTGATAGTAGGAGAGGGATGTCACATAAATATAGACTCAGAGCTGCACAGCATGGAAACAGATCCTTTGGTCTAACTTGTCCATGTCGACCAGATATCTTACATAAATCTTATACCATTTGCCAGCATTTGGACCATATCCTTCTAAATTCTTCATATTCATATAGCCATTCAGATGCCTTTTAAATGTTGTAATTGTACCAGGCTCTACCACTTCCTCTGGCAGCTCACTTCATACATGCGCTACCCTCTGAGTGAAAGCATTGCCCCTTACGTCCCCTTTAAATCTTTCCCCTCAATGCCCTGTAGTTTTGGACTCCCTTACCCCAAGGAAAAGATCTTGGTTATTCAGCCTATCCATGCCCCTCATTATTTTATAAACCTTGATAAGGTCACCTCTCAGCCTCCAATACCCCAGGGAAAATAGCCCCAGCCTATTCAGCCTCTCCCTATATAAATGTTTTCTGAACTCTCTCAAGTTTCACAACATCATCCTATCGCAGGGAGATCTGCATTTCATGCAGTATTCCAAAAGTGGTCTACACAATGCCCTGTGTAGCTGCAATATGACCTCCTAACTCCTATACTCAAAGCACTGACCAATAAAGGTAAAAACAATGATTCCAGATGCTGGAAACCAGATTCTGGATTCGTGGTGCTGGAAGAGCACAGCAGTTCAGGCAGCATCCGAGGAGCAGTAAAATCGACGTTTCGGGCTTTTACTGCTCCTCGGATGCTGCCTGAAATGCTGTGCTCTTCCAGCACCACTAATCCAGCACTGACCAATAAAGACAAGCATACCAAATGCCTGCTTCACTGTCCTATTTACCTGAGATTCCACTATCAAAGAACTGTGAACCTGCACTCCAATATCTCTTTGTTCAGCAACACTTCCCAAGACCTTACCATTAAATGTATACGTCCTGCCCTGATTTACCTTTCCAAAATGCAGCACCTCACATTTATCTAAATTAAATTCTATCTGCCACTCCTCGGCCCATTGGCCAATCTGCTTAAGATACCATTCCTCTCTGAGGTAACCTTCTTTGCTGTCCACTATACTTCCACTTGTGGTATCATCTCCAAACTTACTAACTATACCTCCTATGCTCACATCCAAATCATTTAAATAAGCAGCGGACCCAGCACTAATCCTTGTGGCACACCACTGGTCGTAGACCTCCAGTCTGAAAAGCAACCCACCAGCATCCTCTGACTTCTACCTTTGGGCCAGTTCTGTATCCAAATGGCTAGTTCTCCCTGTATTCCATGTGATCTAACCTTGCTAACCAGTCTACCACGGGGAACCTTGTTGAACGCCTTCCTGAAGTCCATATACCTGTAGATCAAATCGACCGCTCTGCCCTCATCAATCCTCTTTGTTATTTCTTCAAAAAAACTCAATCAAGTTAGTGAGACATGATTTCCCACGCACAAAGCCATGTTTACCATCCCTAATCAGTCCTTGCCTTTCTAAACACATATAAATCAATATCACTCAGGATTCACTCCAACAACTTGCCCACCACCGATGTCAGGCTCACTGTTGTATAATTCCCTAGCTTTTCCTGACCACGTTTTAAAAATAGTGGCACCACGTTAGCCAATCTCCAGTCTACCGGCAACACACCTGTGTTTATTGATAATACAAATATCTCAGCAAGGGGCCCAGCAATCACCTCCCTGGCTTCCCACAGAGTTCTAGGGTACACTTGATCAGCTCAGTAGTATCAATGTAGGGAAGAGGGTAAGGAGGAACAAGTGTGAAAGTTGGTGAAAGTAATGTACGTTGACAAAAACAATAAAATTGAGTTGGAAGGCGAGGTAGACAGTTCTCGAAGTGAAGCTACTACATTTCACTGAACTAACACAAACACTGGGGCAATCAGACACTGCTTCCTCATATTTAGAGGAAGAACAATGGAGGACCTTTATGAGACTATTCAGAAAGTATAATATAATCTGTAGAGATACACCAGGGTGTACTACATTAGCTAGGCATGATATCATTGTAGGAGAATCAGGACCGATTGAACAGTATTCTGACAGTTGAGCCCAGAAAGATAAACTCAGGAGGAAACAAGGTTCAGTACACCTTATCAAGATAGCTGGAGTTCACCTGGTAGTTTCCATTGCAAAACCAGATGGATCAACTAGACTCTGTACATTTTATAGAAAGGCAACTATGGTCAAAATGACATATTCATTCCTAAATCCACAGCTGGGTAATCCAAAATGGAGGACGGGAAAAATTTCTGGCTGTAAGACCTGCTCCTTTTTTTTGAGGTATTTTAGGTGTTGGAGGTGATTTCCTTGAATTCCAGGAGCAGCAATTACTGTTTTATATGCTGTTGCATTGTTTTGGAACTTTGGAAAATAAAAGTCAAAACAACAGCAGTTTTAAAAGGGAGAAGAGCGGACAAAGGAAGCACATGGTGAGGACAGTGCAGGAGAGAGTGAGAGAGAAACTGCACAGTTATTGCCTTTGCTGTTTGAATTTGTGTATCGCTGGACATCGGAGTGCATCTGGGAAAATGTAACAAACAGTGAAATTCACAACTAATCTTGGAGGAACTGAACAAACAGTGAAATTCACAACTAATCTTGGAGGAACTGTTGGGCAAAGTTCACAGCACATAATCAGATAAGTTAATTG
>NC_057714.1:78684896-78702140 GCF_004010195.1 Chiloscyllium plagiosum
GCTGGGGCTGTTTTCCCTGGAGCGTCAGAGGCTGAGGGGTGACCTTATAGAGGTTTATAAAATCATGAGGGGCATGGATAGGATGAATAGACAAAGTCTTTTCCCTGGGGTCGGGGAGTCCAGAACTAGAGGGCATAGGTTTAGGGTGAGAGGGGAAAGATATAAAAGAGACCTAAGGGGCAACTTTTTCACGCAGAGGGTGGAACGTGTATGGAATGAGCTGCCAGAGGATGTGGTGGAGGCTGCTACAATTGCAACTTTTGAGGCATTTGGATAGGTATATGAATAGGAAGGGTTTGGAGGATTTTGGGTCAGATGCTGGCAGGTGAGACTAGATTGGGTTAGGATATCTGGTCGGCATGGACAGGTTGGACCGAAGGGTCTGTTTCCATACTGTACATCTCTATGACTCTGTATGACTCTAGGTGGAAGACTGTATTGATAGAGTTAGCAACGCTTCATTCCTTTCTTAGATTAATCAATTGAAGAGGTACTGACAACATGAAAGGTTAAAGAAATATACGTTTTGTTACACTAAATGGCTTATACCAGTGTTGAGTGATGCGATTTGGATTAAAGAGGCTTTTAGTAATATGTAGGTTTTACCCAAAATTTGTGCATAATTTCAGCATCATAGTCTTTAACATATTTGCTAAAGAAACAAGTAGAAGTGGTGTGGTCAGCAGAATACCAATAAATCTTTGAGAAACTGTAGGCAGCCCTAATAAGCAAATGAACATTACCTGCCCTGATTTTTGCAGATTTTTCGGAATGCAAATTCATGTCGTGACTTCGGGCAGGGTGCAATCTTGTTACAGAATGATGTGTTGGGACTGGGGAAGCCAGTGGGGTACTTCTCTGAGAAGCTAAGCCAGTATCTAAAGAACTTCTGTGCTGTAGAAGAAGAGACTTTGGGATTTTTATTTGCTCTTTCGTACTTTGAAGTCTATGTCTGGCATGGTAACAGAGAAACATTATTTTATGCTGATCATAACCTACTGGTGTTCATTGAAACGTTTGAAACTTAAAATGTGGGACTATTTAGATGGAGTCTTTTGTTTCAACCATTTCATGTTACATTGCTGGAAAAGATAATGGAATTGTGAATGCATTGTCCTGAATGTGAAATTTTGGAAAAGGTTAAGATTTATTGGTTAGGGAAATTATTGGAAAAGATTGTCAGGGACAAGAAGTGGGCGGCACGGTGGCACAGTGGTTAGCACTGCTGCCTCACAGCGCCAGAGACCCGAGTTCAATTCCCACCTCAGGGAACTGACTGTGTGGAGTTTGCACATTCTCCCCGTGTCTGCATGGGTTTCCTCCGAGTGCTCCGGTTTCCTCCCACAGTCCAAAGATGTGCAGGTCAGGTGAATTACCATGCTAAATTGCCCGTAGTGTTAGGTAAGGGGTAAATGTAGGGGTATGGGTGGGTTGTGCTTCGGCGGGTCGGTGTGGACTTGTTGGGCCGAAGGGCCTGTTTCCACACTGTAAGTAATCTAAATCTAAATCAAACTATAAGTATTTATAAGCAAATGGTCTGATTAGCGATAAACAGCACAGTTTTGCAGGGGAAGGTTGTGTCTCACTAATTAGATAAAAATTTTTTGGGAAGGTGATGAAAATTATTGATGAGAGAAAAGCAGTTGATGTTGTCTACATGGATTTCAGTGAAGCCTTTGACAAGGTCCCTGTGGCAAACTGATACAAAAGGTGAAATCACATGGTATCGGGGTTAGCTGACAAGATCAATACAAAATCAGCTTAGTCATAGGAGACAGAGGGTACTGGTGGAAGGATGATTTTCGGAATGGAGGATTGTAACTAGTGGTGTTCCATAGGGATCAGTGCTGGGATCTCTGCTGTTTGTGACTTACGTAAATGATTTGGAGGAAACTGTAGCTGGTCTATTTAGTAAGTTTGCAGATGATACAAAGATTGGTGGAATTGCAGATAGTGAGGAGGATTCTCCGAGGCAACAGCAGGATATAGATCAGTTGGAAGTGTGGGCAGAAAAATAGCAGATGGAGTTATGTGGCACGTTTATACAACTTTAGTTAGGTCACAGATGGAATATTGCATACAGTTCTGGTCACCACACTTCCAGAGGATGTGGATGTTTTAGAGAGAGTACAAAAAAGGTTTACCAGGATATTGCCTGGTATGGGGGATTTTAGCTGTGAAAAATGATCAGATAGACTAAGTTTGTTTTCACAAGAGTGCAGGAGGTTGAGGGGCGACCTAATAGAAGTTTATAAGATTGTAAATGGCATGGGTAGAGTGGAAAGTATGAGGCTTTTTCCTAGGGTGGAGAGATCAATTACTAGGCGACACATGTTCAAGATGCAAGGGGGGAGTTTAAAAGATATGTGCGAGGCATGTTTTTCACACAAAAGAGTGATGGTGAGTGCCTGGTATGCTCTGTCAAAGGATGTGGTGGAAGCAGACACAGTAGCATCATTCAAGAAACACCTGGATGAGCATATGAATAAGATAGGAATGGGGGATATGGTTCCTGTAAGTGATAAAAGTTTTAATATTGAAGGGCAAAATGTATCGACACAGGCCTGGAGAGCTGAAGGGCCTCTTCCTGCTGTATTGTTCTTTCTTTGTTCTTTATTTGCTAAGATTGTATACGGTTGTGGGGTGTGGGGGCGTGGAATGGATGTATATCTTTGTTTTGTTGTTTGTGTATCACATTTCATGGTGAAACACATTTTTCAAATGGCTTTTCATCTTTATAAGTGTTCCTTGTTTATTTTTCTGTAATTGGACTAAATTGGGAAAAGGACTATTCTAAAAACCAAGGATTGTTGAGGAAATTTTGAAAGTAGATTATCAGCATTCATCATAAGTGCATGTTAATACAATAGAAGGAGGTTACTGCTGACGGGTCATAGCTGGACATGTGTACAAAAGGAGATTTGGCTAGTGACGTGTAACTGATTGACCTGTGAAGTAGTGACCAGTTGTCAATGACAAAGGCCTTTTACCTGCCAACCTTTTACCTGTAATATGGGTGTGAACAATATGGTTAGAAACTTTCAACTTCCAGAAAGTTAATGGTGTCATTTTGTGACTCCAGAAATAGCAGGGCCTCATTTCCTGTATGCTGTTCGTAAACACCTCTGGAGCAGGTGGGACTTGAACCCAGGTCTTCAGGCTCAGAGGTAGGGATACTACGACTGTGCCACAAGAACTGTCACTTCATGTTTTATGTTTTTGCTAAGAAATTGGCGAGTTGCCAATTATGGGGGCTTATTGCATGACTAATGCTTTATTAATTGTCTGACTTACCTCATAAGCATTAGCTTCCTTTTGCTGGCTGAGAAGTGCCTCCGTGTTGCTCAGGACCATTTAGCACAAGCCACGTGCATTCTTTATCCAAGAAATTGGCATGTGACATTTGCCAATCCCTTGTGACCACCATGGCACCTATTTGATCCACATGTGGCGTCTTAGGAAGACAGACTTGCACTGCTGGCTGCATCACTTTGGTGGAGGCGGCATGGAGACTTTGTGCACAGACATGCACCCAGCTGATGGATTGAACCGGACTGCATTTCAGGCCTGCTCATTCGGTGCCTACCTGAATGCTTGCAGCATCCATGCCTTGTCTTGCCTTGTCAATTAGCACAGTCACACAACCAGGCAGTCTGTGCTGCTTTTCAGCAGTCCTCATTAAAGGTGTGGATATTTTGCTATTGTGCTAAATCCGTTTCATATCTGCATCATGTGTCAGCAGCTTACACAACATATGTGCAGCAAATAACCAGCCATATCTCAATGTTTTAGGCTAGTGGTCCTCTCTGAACTGCACGGAGGCATCTATCAATCAGGAGATCTCGGCACAGTAAGTTAAGGACAGCTTCAGGTGCTATACAGAAGATTGGTCATGTTCAAATATCCATTCTGAGTGTTCTCAAACAGGGGTTTGTATCTCTGCAGTCCATGGAGTGGGTCATGGTCAGTCCAGTGGGTCCATAGTGACCAGTCCAGGGAGGGGGCTCATGTGGTCAAGAAGATTTCAGGGGGCTGCAGACTAGAGGAAAGAAGGGAATGATAAAAGAAGAGGGGAATAACAATATTTGTAAGGGATGAGGATGAGTAAAGCATTGTTGAGAAGGTGTTTTGCAGGAATATTTTGTCCATAGTTAGGAGTGCTGTGGCCTCAATGGAGACACAGTATATGACTGCAGCAGGCATAGTCAACTCAGAAGGAAGGGCCTAGGCAGGGTGCAAGATGGTTCATGTCGACAAATTGGCTGGTGCAAAGCCTAAGGGGTTTGTGAGAAGGGTTACGAGGAAGTGGATTTGAATGTTCAGTGTCTCAATGACGTGGAGGCTACTGGCCAAAGAGACTTTGCAGTCACCTTCCATTGTGCTCGAAATCGAAGGTGCACAATATGAAAGAAAATAGTTGTGACCACAGTCTGGATGGATGGCTCAGTGATTGACCTATGAGGGAGTGGGCTGTGAAACTCTCTGATATGAGGCCCATTAAATGCACAATACTTAATCCATAATTGCTGGTCACTGTAATGCATTGGCTTCCTGTGTGCTGAACACTTCCCTGTCCCAGACATCACTGGCTACTTTATTCACACCAAAACCTTTTGACGCAGAGGCTTTGGCAGGAATAAGGATGTTTATATAATGATGGCCATTGGTATCATCAGGACCCATTTCCCTGTATGTCCTTTGTTCATCTTCCTTCCACATACTGCATCAGTCTTAATGACACATGGCACATCCTCTGTGGCCATGAGGTTATGCATCATGTTGACATAGTTACATTCAAGGCTACACAGAGAGACAGGCCTCTAGGGGAGACAGGCTTCTAGGGAAGCTGACCATTTTACTTAGGAATGGTGGACATGCTGATGGTACCTGCAATTAAGAGATTGAGAGTGGGATTGATGTGAGAGTTGAAGTGGAATGAAGAATGGGATTTATTTGGTTGGCAGAACATGGTTGGTTTGGCATCACTGCAAGAGCATTCTATGACTTCTGAGAGGGCCAGGGTTCTTTTTCTATAAGGGCTGTGAAGTTTAATGCCAGGCACCCCTCCAACCATCCTGGTCCTTTCAGCTCCATTGCAGGCAATCTGGAATAGGAGGAAGGGAAAGAAAGTGAAAGGCACGGCTGGTTGTGATAGTGTAGATGGGAGAACGATGGTGAGGTGTTCTGAGGGAGTGAGGGGGCAGCGTGATTCCATGCACTTGGTGTGTGGGAGATTGGGGGAGCAAGTGTTGGAAGATGTTACAGGCAACTGTAAGCGTGGTAGAGCATGAATCTTAGTGGGAAATGGATGCAGTGAGTGTGAAGTAGCAGGGAGAAGAGTGCTGCTCTCATCCTGGTGGAGGAGAGAAGATAATTAATTTTCTAAAGGCAAAGCAGGTTGCACTGTCAGGATGGAACTGACCTGGGTAGTGACCTCCCATCAGGCTGCCAGGGTCTGACTTCAAGCGCCCCTCTGCTGATCCTCCAGGAAGAGGTCTCCTCTCCTTTACAGGACCTTCAGTTTCTCATCAGACATGCCACCTTTCCCTTCTCTGACAAAATGTCCTTGACAGAGCAGAGTAGCTTCGGTGCACAATGGCTTTTTAAGTATGACTTGGATGCCAGGGATGGTGGTCTTCTGGCTTTTATCCAATGAGAGGTAAGTTGTTCTGGGAATGGCGTATGGTAAGATAGAGATAGAATCGTATGTGAGGGATGTCAGAGGAACAAGGTTGATAATTTATGAAAATATTAATATTAAGCTGACAGATTGGACTTCTGACAGGTGACCAGAAAAGCCAGGCAACTGCAAAGCCGATTTGGCTTCATTCTTTCAAATGTACCTTCTGTGGATTTATCTCTCCATGATAATATTGATAATTGTGATTTAATCCTTTTGGCGCCAATGTTCTGCTTTCACACTGAGAATGCTGTCCATCATGTTGTATGTCACCAGATCAATGTTAAATGGGATGAATTCAGAATAGATCTTAACTGGACATCCATGATGGGCTGTGATCCATCATCAATAGCGGAACTATATTCAGCCACAATCTGCAATGTAGTGATCTGACATATCTCACGCTGTACCATTACCATCAAGCTAGCAGATGAATCTGGATTTACTGAGAAGTGTTTGAAAGTCTACAACAAAGCATGGCTGGAGAAACACAAGACATATCAAAAGTGTAGCAAAAACACATGACAACATTCTTGCTAAACAACAGAAACAAAATACCATACACAGAGCTATGTTGCCCAAAAGGTAACAATCATATTGGAGTTCTTGCCATATCCATTTGTGGACAATTACACAACTAATAGAAGGAGGAATATCCATAAACATTGCCACCCTAGATGATGGTGAAGCTCAACACAAGTGCGAAAGCCAAGGCCAGGGTAATTGGATTCCTCTCCAGCTTCACCTGTTCTCCCCCCTGACCCACAGCTGTGTCTGATCTCCCTTCCCACCCCCAGTCCATCCTTTTTCTCTCTCCACCCTGCAGCCATGCCAGTTCTGCACCTTTGCCATGCCCAATTGCTGTTCTGTCAGAGGGATCTGAGTGTCCTTGTGAATGAATCGCAGAAAGTGGGTATGCAGGTGCAGCATTGTAATAAGTAAATGTAATTTTGGCACTTATTGCAAAAGGACTGGATTATGAAAGTAAAGAAGTATTACATGGCTTTGTGCATGGGAAATCATGTCTCACAAACTTGATTGAGTTTTTTGAAGAAGTAACAAAGAGGATTGATGAGGGCAGAGCGGTAGACGTGATCTATATGGATATCAGTAAGGCGTTGGACAAGGTTCCCCATGGGAGACTGGTTAGCAAGATTAGATCTCATGGAATACAAAGAAAACTACCATTTGGATACAAACTAGGTCAAAGATAGAAGACAGAGGATGGTGATGGAGGGTTGTTTTTCAGACTGGAGGCCTGTGACCAGTGGAGTGCCACAAGGATCGGTGCTCGGTCTACTACTTTTTGTCATTTATATAAATGATTTGGGTATGAGCATAAGAGGTGTAGTTAGTAAGTTTGCAGATGACACCAAAATTGGAGGTACAGTGGACAGCGACAAAGGTTACCTCAGATTACAACAGGATCTTGATCAGATGGGCCAATGGGCTGAGAAGTGGCAGATGGAGTTTAATTCAGATAAATGTGAGGTGCTGCATTTTGGGAAAGCAAATCTTAGCAGGACTTATACACTTAATGGTAAGGTCCTAGAGACTATTGCTGAACAAAGAGACCTTGGAGTGTAGGTTCTTAGCTCCTTGAAAATAGAGATGCAGGTAAATAGGATAGTGAAGAAGGCATTTGGTATACTTTCCTTTATTGGTTGTGGCTGTACAGGACATTGGTTAGGCCACCGTTGGAATATTGCATGCAGTTCTGGTCTCTTTCCTATCGGAAAGATGTTGCGAAACTTGAAAGGGTTCAGAAAAGATTTACAAGAATCTTGCCAGCATTGGATGATTTGAGCTATAGGGAGTGGTTGAAAAGGCTGGGGCTGTTTACCCTGGAGTTTCGGAGGCTGAAGGGTGACCTTTATAGAGGTTTATAAAGTCATGACGGGCATGGATAGGATAAGTAGACAAAGTCTTTTCCCTGAGATGGGGAGTCCCGATCTAGAGGACATAAGTTTAGGGTAAGAGAGGAAAGATATAAAAGAGACCTAAGGGGCAATGTTTTCATGCAGATGGTGTTCCGTTTATGGAATAAGCTGCCAGAGGAAGTGGTGGAGGCCTGTACAATTGCAACATTTGAAAGGCATCTGGATGGTGTATGAATAGGAAGAGTTTAGAGGGATATGGGCCGGGTGCTGGCAGGTGGGACTAGATTGGGTTGGGATATCTGGTCGGCATGGACAAGTTGGACTGAAGGGTCTGTTTCCATGCTGTACATCTCTATGACTCTATGACTCTATTGTTAAAATTATGAAAGGTGTTGGTGAGGCTACAGCTGGAGTATTCCTGATGAAGGGCTTTTGCCCGAAACGTCGATTTCGAACTCCTTGGATGCTGCCTGAACTGCTGTGCTCTTCCAGCACCACTAATCCAAAAGCTGGAGTATTATGTCCAGTTTTGGTCGCCTTACTTGAGGAGTGATGTGGTGACCTTGGAGGCAGTTCAGAGGAGATTCATCAGATTCATTGCAAAGATAAAATGACGGTTGCATGAAGAGCTGTTGAATAGCTTGGGCTTGGACTTGCTGGAGTTCAGAAGAACGAGTGAGTATCTGATTGTGGTATATAAAATGCTAAAGGGGATTGATAAGATGGATGTTGAACAAATGTTCCCCCCTTGTGGGACAGTAACAAACAAGAGGTCATAGCTTATAGAGTGACAGGAGGTAGGTTCAAAACTGAGATGAGGAGAAATTAGTGATTTTTGAGAAGATTTGTAGCTCAGGTTGAGGTTCTGGATGTAAATTTGCTCGCTTAGCTAGAAGGTTCATTTTTAGACATTTCGTCGCCATACTAGGTAACATCATCAGCGAGCCTCCTGTGAAACTGTGTCCCCCTTTTTGTTTATGTGTCTTGGTTTCTTAGGGTGGGTGATATCATTTCCGGTTCTTTTTCTCAGAGGATGGTAGATGGGGTACAAATAGATGTGTTTATTGATGGAGTTTCAATTAGAATGCTACGCTTCTAGGAATTCTCGTGTGTGTCTCTATTTAGCTTGTCCTAGGATGGATGTGTTGACCCAGTGAAAGTGAAGTCCTTCTTTGTCTGTATGTAACAATATTAATGATAGTGGGTCGTGCCTTTTTGTGGCTAGTTGATGTTCATGTATCCTGATGGCTAGTTTTCTGTCTGTCTGACCAATACCAGTCCTTGCATGGTATTTTGTAAATGACATTTGTTTTGCTGGTTGTTTGTACAGGGTCATTTAGGTGCATTAGCCACTGTTTAAGTGTGTTGGTAGGTTTGTGAGCTGCCATGATGCCAAGAGGTCCGTTTGGTCTCATTTCAAAAATGTCTTTGATGTCTTTGGGTGCAGTGGCTCAGTGGTTAGCACTGCTACCTCACAATACCAGGATCCCAGGTTCAGTTCCAGCCTTGGGTGACTGTGTGGAGTTTGCGCATTCTCCCCGTGTCTGCGTGGGTTTCCCCGGGTCTCCGGTTCCCTCCCACAGTCCAAAGATGTGCAGGTTAGGTGAATTGGCCATGCTAAATTGCCCATAGTATTAGGTGCATTCGTTAGGGTGGGTTACTCTTTGGAGTGTCGGTGTGGATTTGTTAGGTTGAAGGGCCTGTTTCCACACTGTAAGGAATCTAATCTAAGGTAATGTGGCTAGAGTTTCTGGGCACGTTGTGTCTGCTTGTTTGGGTTCACACATACACTTTACCAAGCTTTCACACACGCAAATACACATCTCTCACGTGCACTCACACTCACATGCACACATTGACATGCACATACTCTCTCTCATACATATAAGTATGTGGGGTGAATTTGTATTTGCAGAATTATATTTGCAGATACATTGTGCATTTTTGAGCAAAATACAATCTGTGGGCAGTCAATACATGTAAACATATAATATTTCATAAATTCTACTTTGGAAATAGAACCAGTCTGACTCAAGATTGGGATACAGCCAAACTCTAATCTCATACTTTTCATGCATTGTCTGAGCTGAGATGTTACCTTTTGTTATAAAACCTTAAGTTATCTCAAGAAGGTGACTGAAAACTCTGGTGCGGCCGCACTTGGAGTATTGTGTACAGTTCTGGTCACCGCATTATAAGAACGATGTGGAAGCTTTGGAAAGGGTGCAGAGGAGATTTACTAGGGTGTTGCCTGGTATGGAGGGAAGGTCTTACGAGGAAAGGCTGAGGGACTTGAGGTTGTTGTCGTTAGAGAGAAGAAGGTTGAGAGGTGATTTAATAGAGACATATAAGATAATCAGAGGGTTAGATAGGGTGGACAGAGAGAGCCTTTTTCCAAATATGGTGACGGCGAGCACGAGGGGGGCATAGTTTTAAATTGAGGGGTGATAGATATAGAACAAATGTTAGAGGTAGTTTCTTTACTCAGAGAGTAGTAAGGGCATGGAATGCTTTGCCTGCAATGGTAGTAGATTCGCCAACTTTAAGTACATTTAAGTCGTCATTGGACAAGCATATGGACGTACATGGAATAGTGTAGGTTAGGTGGGCTTCAGATTGGTATGACAGGTCGGCGCAACATTGAGGGCCGAACGGCCTGTACTGCGCTGAAATGTTCTATGTTCAATGTTCTATGAAAAGAAATTCTGGGATTTACGATTCAATGAACTGAAACATTCTAAAAGATGAAAGACTTAACAGCAATCTAGGTTTGTTCAATATATCATTTTAATTGCATGACACTGTGATCTTTTGCTATAAATTCTGTGTCTCATAATCCTGCTCCACTAGTTACCTGATGAAGGAGCAGTGCTCTGAAAGCTAGTATTTCCAAATAAACCTGTTGTACTATAACCTGGTGTTGTGATTTTTAACTTTTGTCCACCCCAGTCCAACACTGGCGCCTGCATCTTATACATTATGGCACTCCAAGTGTGTATCAAAGTATTCTTTTAAATGACATGAGAATTCCCTCCCTACTAAATTTTCAGGCAATTCCAGATCTTCCACCATCCTCATGTCTACCATCCTCAAAGTTATCACATCTTTCCTATACTACAGGGATGATATCTGCAGGTAGTATTCTAGCTATGGCCAACTCATGCTTTATACAGTTCCAACATAACTACTTTTGAGCTCTTCTCTTAGTCATTTAGTTATTGTCACTTGTGTTTTTGACAAAAAATATTGTGTAAAGTGTTTAGTGCAATGCCACAGTGCCTATATTAATAACAGAAGGTAAAGATAAGAAAAAAAAATTAAGACCAATTAGTTAAATTCATGACTCCTGAGTTTGGGAAGGACGGTACCACTGCAAAACCGCCATGCTGGGCTGGTGGAATACCAGGCCAGAAGCCACTGCTGAAGCAGGCCAACCGCACCGGGCTGCTGGACTCCCAGGGCACAAGACTCCGCGAAGCCCCCCAAGGTACAATCTTGTTGCCGGTCACTGATCCTGGGAAAGAGGATGTTGCAAAAGCTACTCAAAAGAATCCTGGGCCATGTCACCGAAGATGCTGAAGCAGATCACCACTGGATGTGACTGCAGTGATAATGAGGAGCTGCCATCTCTGCAGCAGCAGCCACCCAAAACCTCCATCCTCAACCTCATTGTTGCCTCCTGCAATACCAAGTCCTCATCCTCACCCCACTGCAAGCTGCCTCCTCGACATCAGAGTCATGCTTGGGGTTAACCAGCCGCGTCGCTAATATCCATCAGAATCCCACTCCAGGCTCGTCAGCTGCCACCATGCTCCGGACCCTGACGAAGGTTGACTTCCTCTTGCCTTCTGACAAAAAAATAAGAAAGATGAAAACATAAAGTGGAAAATCACTGCCACTATCTTGTAATTTGGAAATGCTGGAGTATTCAGTGTGTTCAATGCCCGAATGTTACCTTAGATCCTGAAGGCTTTTACTTTCATTATTTGTCTGCTTTATGGGACCTGTAATGATAATGTAAGCAAGGCCTGTGGATATTCAACTTCTGTTGTCTGGTAATATCTGAGATCTTAATGGACGAAAGTGATTTTTAAACTCAGTGAGTGAGATCTCATTAAAAAAAACTAGACGTGCAGCTTGCTACTTGCATCAGTAGGGTGCTCAGTGTCTTTGTAGCAGTAATACAATGGTAGTTGCTGGTGCAGCCTGAGGTGCACTATTAAAGTGCATTCTAAATGGATCAGAGATTTATCAGGAGGGGTCTTAGAGGCTGGTATATAGCAGATTCCAGTGTCTATGTACATGGAGTGCAAATGGTCGGTGGCCATGGAGTGTGGTGTATAACTGAACATATTTATTTATTATTTAACTAACTGGAGGAGGAGGAGGCTCCATAATATTCTAATCCCCAATAATGGAAGAGCCCAACAAGAGATAAAGCTGAAGTATTCACAACAGACTTCAGCCTGAAGTGCTAAGTGGATGACCCAGTGGACCCTAGCATCACAGATGCTAGTCTTCAATCAATTTGGTTCATTCCATGTGATATCAATAAATTTCTGGAGGCACTGGATGCTGCAAAAGCTACTGGCCCTGACAATATTGCTGTAATAATACTGAAAAGCTGTGCTGCAGACTTTGTCATGCTGTTCCACTGCAGCGACAACACTAGTATCCACCTGAAAGTTGCCCAGGTATGCCCTGTACACAAAAAGTAAGTCAAATTTAACCCAGCCAATTACCACCCCATCAGTCTACTCTCAATCATCGTTAAAGTGATGGAAGGTGTCATCAACAGTGCTATCAAACAGCACCTACTTAGCAATAGCCTGCTCATTGACATCCAGTTTGGGTTCCACCAGGGCCATTCAGCTCCTGACCTCATTACAGCATTGGTTCAAATATGGACCGAGAGTACCAGCCCTTGACATCAAGGCCACATTCAATCGAGTGTGATGTCAAGGAGCCTTAGCAAAACTGGAATCAATAGAAATCAGTGAAAACTCTGTTGGTTAGAATCATATAGCACCACAGGATAATAGTTGTGGTTACTGGAGGTCAATCATCTCAGTTCCAGAACATCTTTGCAGAAGGTACTCATGGTGGTATCCCTGGCCCAACCATTTTCAGCTGCTTCATTATTGACCCTCCCACTATCAAAGGTCAGAAGTGGGAATTTTTGTGGATGATTGCACATTGTTCAGCACCATTCTCAAGACCTCAGATATTGAAGCAATCCATGTTCAAATGCAACAAGAACTGGACAATACCTAGGCTTGGCTGACAAATGGCAAGTAACATTCATGCAACACAAATGTCCGGCAATGACTATTTCCAATAAGAGACTATTTAAACATAGATGGTTGCATTCAAGGCATTACCATCACTAAATCCTCCACTATCAACAGCCGGGGGTTACTTTTCTTCAGAAACTCAATTAAGCTCACCATACAAATACTGTAGCAACAGGGTCAGGTCAGAAGCTGGGATTAGTGTAATGAGTAACTCACTTCCTGATTCCCCAAAGCCTGTCCATCATTTACAAGGTGCATGTTAGGAGTGTGATGATATAGTCCTCACTTGCCTGGATGAGTGCAGTCCAACAACACTCAAGAAGCTTAACGAGATCCAGGATGAAGCATCTGCTTGATTGGCACTACATCTACAAGTATCCGCTCCTTCCACCACTGACCATCAGTAACAGCAGTGTACACAATCTACAAGATGCAGTGCAAAGATCCTTAAACAGCACCTTCCATACCCATGGCCACTCCCTCTAGAAGGGTAAAGGTATGGAAACACCACCACCTGCAAGTTCCCCACCAAGTCATTCAATATCTTCAATTGGAAATATATCACTGCTCCTTCACAGAATCCTGGAATTCCCTCCCTAACGGGTTTATGGGTCATCCTATAACACATGGAGTGCAGTGGTTCAAAAAGGCAGCTCACCACCACCTTCTCAGGGGCAACGAGAGATGGGCAATAAATGATGGCTAGTCCCCAACATCCATATCCCACAAGAAAATAAAAAAAACTTTGTCTTCTGTCTCTTGGGTTTTGTACATACTCCCATTAGTACGATTATTCCTTTTCATTTTTCAGTTCAGCTTATATTGCCTTGTTTAACATTATTTCTATCATTAAATCTATTCTTGTTTCTTTATTCAATACTATGACTCTTCCTTTGATTTTATCCACTTCTTTAGCACATTTAAAAACCTTGTAACTAAGAATATTGAGCTGTCATTCCTGCTATTCTTTCAGTCATGTCTCAGTTTTAGCTATAAAATTGTAATCCCATGTGCCAATCGGTGCTGCCAGCTCATCTGTTTTATTCCTCAGATTTCTTACATTGAAGTGTAAAACCAATTAGCACTGTTGAACCCCCTTGTCTATTTCCTTTACTTTCTCTGCCTATCAAAGGGGTTTGATGATTTTCTACCTTTCATTTCCAACCTTTCTTGTCTCCTTTCTGAAACTGCTCTCAGCTTCCCACCCCACTGCTAAACCAGTTTAAATTCTTCCCATCAGCATTAACAAAACCCTTTGTGAAGATATTGGTCCACACTCTGTTGAGATGCAACCTATCTAGCTTGTTTCACCTGCCCCAGATATAGTTCCTGTGTTTCAGCATTTTGAAGCTATCCATCCTGCACTTTCTCTCTAGCCACATATTCATCAGTTTTGTTTTCTTATTTCTGTACATGAATTATCTGCAACAAGAAAGCATCGAACTATGTCCCCTCAGCATTGCCATTTTGACTTCCCTTGCATCAAAATAGTTCAGGTGATCCTTAATGCAAATCATGTGGCTACAAGGGTGGGATAGAGGTTCAGTATTCTGCAAGAAGTAATTCAACTCTGGATTCCCTATAAGGGACAAATCAGAAGTGTGATGAAACATTCTTCACTTGCCTGGAAAAATGTGGCTCCTACAACACTCAAAAAGCTTGTCATTATCCAGGATAGAACAGCCCACTTAAGAGGTACCCAGTGAGTGCACTAAACATTTGCATCAGCTACCACTGATGCAGAGGTGTATACCATATACTGTCATTTTGATTCTTTTGTATTTTTCCCACAATGTTTTTCTTTTAGAAAACTTGCATATCTGCTATTGTGCAAAAAAAAAATAATGCTGAAAAAGGTGATGAACAAGCATGATTAAGAAGGCATGCTTTCTAAGAAATCACAGTATTGTAGAATAAAAAAGTAATACAGAATAAAACTATAAGATATGATTTTGATTTTTATTTTCTCTTATAGGTGTGATGTCTCTTTTGAGGCCCCTCTTACTGGATGTGGTTCCAAACATTCAGCAGACGGCAGCTTTGGCACTGGGACGTCTAGCTAATTACAATGATGATCTGGCTGAGGCTGTTGTTAAGGGAGACATTCTTCCGCAGCTTGTGTATTCATTGGCAGAACAAAATGTAAGACATATTTCCTTTATACAGAAACAAAAAAAGAGAGAAAATTTGCATTATCATAAAAGTAGTGCTCTACTCCTCAGAAGAATTAAAGTATTTATTAAAATAAATGCCATGTGATTAAATTCCAACTGTGAGCTAGTCTTGTATATTTTTTTTCCCCTACTGAAGGGATCCGTTTAAAACAGCATAAATTGGCTGCACTGAAGAGGCTTTGCACATTGTTTTTTTATTATGTCAGGCAGCTGTGAGACAGTGGTTAGCTAGGATCATTGAGGGCACCAGCAGATTAGCGCAGGGTCACAAAAGGCCTATCATACTTTACAGACTGAGGGCAAGTGAAGGAAGCTAATTAGCCAGTTCATGTAGAGTTTAGCTGCACATGCAAGCAATCTGTTTGTCCCTTGGGCAAAACTATCTTCCTGACTTTAAAGTTGGTGAGTATAGTGATGACACATTGTTTCAAAACTGTTTAGAGAAAAATCCTATTAAATTTCCATCTTGATGCATTTCAAACAAAAACTAATAACTTTTCTTAAAAGGCAAGGGATACACAGTGTACATTAAAGTAAACTGATAATTTATGTATGGATCCTAAATGGTTTATGGAAGTTAACTTCCAGATAATGAATATGGTGATTCACATTTTGATGCTGCTCATTGTTATTTCTGGTCACATCTTGAAAGCTCTAGTTATTTAATCTTGTCATACTGTGGTTTTTGTGTTGAATTATATAAGGAAACTAAATTTAATGAACAGAACATTTATTATTTATCTGCTCTTTTTTATTCAGAGCTGCCACATTGGTAGACTCTCAAAGCTTATGCTGCAGCAGATAACCTATCAGCTACAATCCAGGATTTTGCAAAGTAATTTTCATTTAGTCATGTTCATCTTTATATTTTTAACAAAGTAGAAATGATGGATGAATATAGTATAATTACATTAATAGTTGTGCTGGTGTCTGGCCTGTACAAGCTTGGTAAAACAGGTGTGCTATTTTATTAGGACAAAATTGCCCTGTTAATGAACGTTGTTAAAGATATTGATGTTTTTAGATATTGTGAAAAGCCATTCATATCCAAAATATATTTGTGTTATGGAATGCTGTAGTGAACAGGGGAGATACTGGTACAATGGAAATGTCACAAAGGTATGGACCATGTTCAAATCCCACTATGACTCCTGGTTGAATTTAAATTCAATGAATGAATAAAATCTGGAATTGAAAGCTATCATCATCAATTGCTGTAAAAACCTATTTGCTTCATCATTGCCCCCTGCAAAAGAAAATCTGCTTTCTGGCCCACATATGATTCTTAACTGCCCTCTGAGAAAGCCACTTGGCTTAGTGGATGGGCAACGAATGTTTGCCTTGCCAGTGATGTCCACATCCCATGAAAGATTAAAAGAAACGTGAAAGTATTAAGTAGTGCAAAGCTTTATCTGTATAAACAGAATACCAAATACTTTTATTTTTATAAAGCGTTTCTACAAGAAAGCGGCAGCCTTTGTGTTGAGAGCTGTAGCCAAACACTCTCCTCAATTAGCCCAAGCAGTGGTGGATTGTGGGGCCCTGGATGCACTGGTGATCTGCCTGGAAGAGTTTGATCCTGGAGTCAAGGAAGCAGCAGCTTGGGCATTGGGATATGTTGCACGTCACAATGCAGGTGAGGAATATTTGGACCTGGCTATCTGCTGAATTTCACATTTTAATGCAGTTAATCCTTGTGAACAGTTATGTTCAATTTCCATGGCAACACAAACACAAAAGAAGCCTGCTTGTGGAGTGCTACTAAAAATGATATTCTGTAACATTGCAGGTTAGACCTGATGAACTTGTCCTATGTTTGACTTGGTAAAAACAATGACTGCAGATGCTGGAAACCAGATTCTGGATTAGTGGTGCTGGAAGACCACCACAGCAGTTCAGGCAGCATCCAAGGAGCTTCGAAATCGACGTTTCGGGCAAAAGCCCTTCATCAGGAATAAAGGCAGTGAGGCTGGAGCGTGGAGAGATAAGCTAGAGGAGGGTGAGGGTGGGGAGAAAGTAGCATAGAGTACAATGGGTGAGTGGGGGAGGGGATGAAGGTGATAGGTTAGGAAGGAGAGGGTGGAGTGGATAGGTGGAAAAGGAGGTCGGCAGGTAGGACAAGTCCGGAAAAGTCATGGAGACAGTGCTGAGCTGCAAGTTTAGAACTAGGGTGAGGTGGGGGAAGGGGAAATGAGGAAACTGTTGAAGTCCACATT
>NC_057714.1:78703692-78707220 GCF_004010195.1 Chiloscyllium plagiosum
AACTGGGAATGCGATAGGTAAATGAAGGTGGGGGTTGATGGTGATAGGTCGGGGCGGAGGGTGGAGCAAATAGGTGGGAAAGAAGATGGGCAGGTAGGACAGCTCAAGAGGGCGGTGCCGAGTTGGAGAGTTTGATCTGGGTTAAGCTGGGGGGAGAAGAATTGAGGGAACTGGTGAAATCAACATTGATCCTGTGTGGTTGGAGGCTCCCAAGGCGGAAGATAAGGTGATCTTCCTCCAGGCATTGGGTGGCTACAATTTGGCAGTGGAGGAGGCCCAGGACTTGCATGTCCTTGGTGGAGTGGGTGGGGGAGTTGAAGTGTTCAGCCATAGGGCAGTGGAGTTGTTTAGTGCTTGTGTCCCAAAGATGTTCTCTGAAACGTTCTGCAAGTTGGCGTCCTGTCTCCCCAATGTACAGGGGACCGACTTGCGGAACATTTCAGAGAACATCTCTGGGACACACGCACCAATTAACCCCACCACCCCATGTTGGAAAAGCACAGCCGATCAGGCAGCATCCAAGGAGCAGGAGAGTCTATGTTTTGAGCGTAAGCTCTTCATCAGGAATAAATTCTAACCACCTCACAGTCAGAGGAAGATTGCCTCATCTTCTGCCTTAGGACCTTCCAACCACATAGGATCAATGTTGATTTCACCAGTATCTTCATCTCCCCTCCCCCCACCTTATCCCAGATTCAACCCTCCAACTTGGCACGGCCTTCTTGAACTGTCCAACCTGTCCACCTTCTTTCCCACCTATCCACTCCACCCTCTACTCTGACCTATCACCATCACCCCTCACCTTCATCTACCTATCGCAACCCCAGCTACCTCCCCCCAGTCCTACCTTTTTCCCCATTTATCTCTCAGCCCCCTTGGGCCTCCCCCACATTCCTGATGAAGAGCTTATGCTCAAAACATCAACTCTCCTGCTCCTTGGATGCTGCCTGTCTGGCTGTGCTTTTCCAACACCACACTTTTTGACTCTGATCTACGGCATCAGCAGTCCTCACTCTCTCCTAGCAAGTAGCAATGTCTGATTCATCCTGCCTTCAGTAATCCACAAATTTGAAATACATATCATTTTTATGGCCAACTGGGGTCAAAGTCAGCTAAAATCTGACCTCCGTTTGACAGCAAAAATTCTGGATGTTGAATGAATACTATTTTTAGTATTTATCTCAGTACAAGTTTCAGACTGGTAATGATTCAGAAACATACTGTTGTAAACTGTAGATAGACATAGCTATGATGTACCATGTTTTGAATGTACTATAGATCCCCCAAAGCAGAAACATCCTCCATCTGCAAAGTCTAATTTCTGCATGTTTAAATGTATAAGTGTGATATTTTCACTCAACCCACTTGCTGAGGCTCAGCTGCTATATCCAAATGATAGCCAACAGATCTCTGTCAACAACCTCTGCAATAACAATGCGATTTTCAAGGCCAATTTTAATTCCAGGTGGCAGTGGATGGCAATTTTGTGTGGGTTTGTTTTGGTGGCCCGTCAGCATTTAGTTGTCGAAATCCATTTATGGCAGAAGGTGGCAGTTGGCTGAAGAAGGGGGATGATAATCAGGCATCCTAGAGGCCGACTTCAGAATGAGACTACAGCATATTTAGAAAGGGATAGTTCATAGTCTCATTACTGGGAACAGGGAGGTTCTTGGAAGAGCAGAGAAAGTAGATGAATGCTCCAGTAAAGAAATGTTCTGCAATTTACCTTAGTGGCCTTGATGATTTCTAGTATATTCACCTGGTGTTCGACCATGGCAGGCTGCCCAGTGCATGAGCAGATTAAAATTCCATTTTCATGTATCTCATAAGATCATGATTTTCATTTATTAATGAGACATTAGTAAATTTCATGGAACTTGCCTATACCATGGAAGGTCAGCCAGGTTGAAATCAGCAAGAACAGAGCAGGAAATAGAACAAGTACATATTAGCTGCTGCCCTACTCCTTTCCTACCAGTAGTGGAGCATTCTGTTGTGCTCTAAGTTTGTAAACAGCTTTAGAATATATAAAAATAGAGAAATTCATGCTCCTTTTGCTGATTTTACAAATCTGATCTGCACAACTTTCCGTTGCGAATCAGATCAAGTCAGATATATCGAATCAGATATAGTCAGTCAACAACACAGGGCTTCTGATTGTCCTAATTAAGGGATTGTGAATGCTTCACTCAGTTTTTCCATGACTGTATCAGCTAAAATGGTAATTCTTAAAGGGACTGCTTTAGGTTGTCTCATAAGATTTAAGTTATACTCTGAAGTAGAAACAATACAGTAAGAACAGGTGCGTTACTCCTGGTTGTATAGAAATAGAGTCAAAGAGATGTACAGCATGGAAACAGACCCTTCGGTCCAACCTGTCCATGCCTACCAGATATCCCAACCCAATCTAGTCCCACCTGCCAGCACCCGGCTCATATCCCTCCAAACCCTTCTTATTCATATACCCATCCAAATGCCTCTTAAATGTTGCCTCCACCACATCCTCTAGCAGCTCATTCCATACACATACCACCCTCTGTGTGAAAAAGTTGCCCCTTAGGTCTCTTTTATATCTTTCCTCTCTCACCCTAAACCTATGCCCTCTAGTTCTGGACTCTCCAACACCAGGGAAAAGACTTTGTCTATTATCCTATCTATGCCCCTCATAATTTTGTAAACCTCTATAAGGTCACCCCTCAGCCTCCGATGCTCCAGTGAAAACAGCCTCAGCCTGTTCAGCCTCAGGCAACTCTCTGTGTGGAGTTTGCACATTCTCCCCGTGTCTGCATGGGTTTCCTCCCACAATCCAAAAATGTGCAGGTTAGGTGAATTGGCCATGCTAAATTGCCCTTAGTGTTAGGTGAAGGGGTAAATGTAGGGAAATGGGTCTGGGTGGGTTGCGCTTCGGCAGTTTGGTGTGGACATGTTGGGCCGAAGGGCCTGTTTCCACACTGTAATCTAATCTCTCCCTATAGCTCAAATCTTCCAACCCTGGCAACATCCTTGTAAATCTTTTCTGAACCCTTTCAAGTTTCACAACAGCATTCTGATAGGAAGGAGACCAGAATTGCATGCAATATTCCAACAGTGGCCTAACCAATGTCCTGTACAGCCGCAACATGACCTCCCAACTCCCGTACTCAATACTCTGACCAATAAAGGAAAGCATACCAAACGCCTTCTTCACTATCCTATCTACCTTCGACTCCACTTTCAAGGAGCTATGAACCTCCACTCCAAGGTTGCTTTGTTCAGCAACACGCCCTAGGACCTTACCATTAAGTGTATAAGTCCTGCGAAGACTTGCTTTCCCAAAATGCAGCACCTCAACCCTCCACCACCACCCTCTGTCTTCTACCTTTGAGCCAGTTCTGTATCCAAGTGGCTAGTTCTCCCTGTATTCCATGAGATCTAACCTTGCTAATTAGTGTCCCATGGGGAATCTTGCCGAACGCCTTACTGTAGTCCATATAGATCACATCTACTGCTCTGCCCTCATCAATCTTCTTTGTTACTTCTTCAAAAAAC
>NC_057714.1:78707321-78721568 GCF_004010195.1 Chiloscyllium plagiosum
CAACCTCCAGTCTTCCGACACCTCACCTGTGACTATCGACGATACAAATATCTCAGCAAGAGGCCCCGCAATCACTTCTCTAGCTTCCCACAGAGTTCTCGGGTACACCTGATCAGGCGCTGGGGGTTTATTCACCTTTAACCGTTTCAAGACATCCAGCACTTCCTCCTCTGTAATCTGGACATTTTGCAAGATGTCACCATCTGTTTCCCTACAGTCTATATCTTCCATATCCTTTTCCATAGTAAATACTGATGCAAAATATTCATTTAGTATCTCCCCCATATTCTGTGGCTCCACACAAAGGCTGCCTTGCTGATCTTTGAGGGCCCCGATTCTGTCTCTAGTTACCCTTTTGTCCTTAATATATTTGTAAAAACCCTTTGGATTCTCCTTAATTCTATTTGCCAAAGCTATCTCATGTCCCCGTTTTGCCCTCCTGATTTCCCTCTTAAGTATACTCCTACTTCCTTTATACTCTTCTAAGGATTCACTCGACCTATGCTTTGAACAGTTGTTAATCTCAGTTTTCACTTACCTTGTTCACTTTGAGGCTGTTCATGATGTTCCCGTAACTGGTTGCCAGGATGATCAAGCAATGCTCAGCTGTGATTTTCCTTAGATTTTCACTCTTCCTATCCAGAGACATCGCACTTTGTGCCCTTTTCACCTGATTGAGTCTTAAATGAAAATAGCACATCTGCTTGGTTTCTCTCTGCTCAATGTAGTTAGATAAGGCTGAGTAGATATCTATGTATCTTCTTGTCTTACGCTTGTGTACTTGTTTAAAGACAGTGCTGAAGGGTTTCCACCTGTCCTCCCAAGGTTCCTACCATTGCAGAAGCCAAAAAATTTCACTCCATGTCGTATCAACAAACATTGCATCCTACAAAGGCTATGGACCCTGCTAATTTCCTGTCTATAGTGCTGAAGTTTTGTGCTCCAGACTTAGGTGCACTCCAGCCCTCCTCTTCCAGTACAGCTGCAACACGGGGATCTAGCTGAAATGTGGAAAATTGTATAGGTATATTTTATGAACATGTGATCAAGGAACAAGAACAGGCCACTTGGCCCTTCAAGACTACCTTGCTATTCAATCACATCATGGTTGCTCTGATTTTAACCTGTACATTCCTGGATGCCCCAATAATCTTTTACCCCCTTGGTAATTAAGAAACTATCCACCTCTCCCCTAAAAATATTTCAAGATTCTGTATCAAATTCCAAAGATTCACAACCCTCTGAGAGAAAAACAAATTCCCCAACTCTGTCGTACGTGGACAACTCCTTACTTTTAAACAAATGCCCTTAGTTCTAGATTCTCCCACAAAAAGAAACATCCTTTCTACATCCATCCAGTCAAGTCCCGTCAAAAGTTTATAAGTTTCAATTAAGTCACCACTCAGTTTTCTAACTTGTTGAGGATACAGACCTCGGCTGTTTAGCCTTTCTTCATAAGGCAGCCCACTCACTCCAGGTATTAGTCGATAAACCTTCTCTGAACTGCTTCCAATGTATTAACATGGTTCCATAAAATATTTAATACCAGTTTTGTACATGGTACTGCCGGTAACGTCTCATCAATACACTATATAACTGCAGCATAACCTCCCCATCCTTGCATTCGAATCCCCCTGCAATAAAACATAATAGTTTAGCTTTCCTGATTACACACTGTGTCTGCATACTAACCTTCTGTGATTCATGCGCTTGAACACCCAGACCCCTCTACATTTCCTTGCTCCCACAAAAAGCAGGAAATTCAAATTGGCCAATTAACACACAAGTAGCTTACTCTCAATTATTAATCAAGTCTTGGAAGAGCTTATCGACAGTGCTATTGAACAGTACCTTATTCACTGATAATTTGTTTTCCAGTTCTTAGTTTGAGTTCTGCAAGGACTATTTGATTCTAGTCCTCATTACAATTTTGTTCCAAACATGAAAAAAAAAGCTAAATTTCAGAGGTGAGAGTGACTGGCATTGACATCAACACATTTTTTTAAAAAAATTGATTTGTCTTATTATTCTCACATGTACCTAAGTACAGTAAAACATTTTGTTTTCCATTCATAACATGCCAAGTTCATAGCGTGATAGAACAGGTGAGGAGTACAATATTACGGCTCAGTGAAGGTGCAGAAAAAGCAAGATTAACATCAGATTTGAAATTTGTGAGGTGCATTCAGAAGTCTAATAACAGCAAGGAAAAATGAATCTTGAATGTGTTGGTACATGTGTTTAGGCTTTTGGATCTTCTGCCTGATGGAAAAGATCAGAAGAGATTATAACTGGAGAGAGAGAGGGGTCTTTGTTCGCTGCTTTTCTGAGGAAGCAAGAAGTGTAAGTTGAGTCAATGGAGGGAAGGTTGGCTTGCAAGATGGACTGGGCAGTGTTCACAACTCTCTAATTTCTTACAGTTCTGGACAGAGCAGTTGCATACCAAGGTAAATATACGTCTGGATAGAATATTTTCTGTGGTGCACCTGTAAAAGTTGGTAAGAGTCCTTATGGATATGCCAACTTTCCTTGGCCTACTGAGGAAGTAGAGGCATTGTTGAACCTTATTGACTGTTGCATCGACATGGATGGTCCAGGACAGATTGTTGGTGATTATCACTCTATGAACTTGGCGTTGTTGACCATCTCCATCCTGGCACCATTGATATAGATAGGAGCGTGCTCTCCACCTTGCTTCCTGAAGTCAATAACCAACTCTTTAATTCAGCTGATGTTGAGAGAGAGTGTGTAATCTTTACACCATGCTCCCAAGCACGGTATCTCTTTTCTGTGTTCTCTTGTCATTGTTTGAGATTACTGGCCTACAATGGTGGTGTTGTCAGTGAACTTGTAGTTGGGGTTAGGATGAAATTTGGCCACACCGTCATGAGTATAGAGGGAGTACAGTAAGGAGATGAGTATGCCACCTTGTGAGGTATTGGTATTGAGGATTGTAGTGGAGGAGGTGCAGTTGCCTGTCTTCAGTGAATGCAGTCTGTGGGTCATGAAGTTGAGGATCCAGTTGCAGTGGATGGAGTAGAGACCTAGGTCTTAGAGTTTGGAGATTAGTTTGGTTTGGATTATAGTGTTGAAGGTGGAGCTGGAGTCAATAAGTAGAAGCCTGACGTAGGTATCCTTGTTATCCAGATGTTCCAAGGGATGAGTAAAAGGCTAGGGAGATGGAGTCTGCCATGAACCTGTTGCGACAGGAGGCAAGATGCAAGGAGTCAAGGCAGGCTGGGAGGCTAGAATTGATATGAACGCTGACTAACCTCTTGAAGCACTTCATAATTGTGGAGGTCATTTGAGGCATGTTGCATGAGTTTTCTTTGTTAGTCTTCTTGAAGCAGGTGGGGACTTCACATTGTAGTAAGGAGAGGTTAAAGATGAGAGCGAATACTCCCACCACCTGCTCCGCACAGGATCCAAGTCACAGCCGGGGGCTCCACCTGGCCCAGTTGCTTTCTGTGGGTTCACTCTCAAAAAGGCCAATCTGACATTTGCAGCAGCGACTACAGGTGCATACGAGGCTGTCGGGGCAGGTGATGCCATTTCACTGACCTTCTGTTTGAACTGAGCATGAAATGCTTTGAGCGTATCAGGGAGGGATGTGTTTTTGTCCACTATTCTGTTCTGCTTCACTTTGTAGCCTGTTATGTCATATAGGACTTGCTGCAAATGGTGGGTGTCTATGTGGTTAGTTTGAGTCTCTAACTTAGTCTGTTATTGCTTCTTGGCATCTCTGATGGCTTTATGGAGATTGTATCTGGATTTCCTATAAAGGTCAGGATCGTCTGACTTGAACGCTGCACACCTGGTCTTCAGGAGGCAGTGGATTTCCCTGTTCATCCATGATTTACATTTGGGCAACATATGGATTGACCTTTTTGGCACACAGTGCTCGACACACTTGCGAATGAAGTCCATGACAATAGTGGCATATTCATCTAGGTTGGCCGCTGAATTCTTGAATATTGACCAGTCCACCTATTCCAAGCAATCGTGCAGAAGCTCTTCAGCTGCCTGAGACCATGACAATATGTGGTTATAAAGGAGCTCTAGCTAAATTGAAATCAGTGGGATTGAGCAAATTCTTCCATTAACTAAACAGAGGAAAATAGAAAATATGAACAGGAGTAGGCCATTTGGCCCTTAGAGCGTGTACCACTGTTCAGTATGATCATGACTGATCATCCTCCTCAATACTGTATTCCTGCTTTTGCCCCCTTTAGCCCTGTTTATGTCTTTAGCCCTAATAATTACGTGATCTCCTCTTGAAAACATTCAGTGTTTTGATCTCAACTGCACTCAGTGGCAGAAAACTCCAAAGGCTCACCATTTTCTGTGTGAAAAAAATGTATCCGTTTCTCAGTTTTAAATGGCCTACCATCTATCATTAAATTATGAGCCCCAGTTCTGGATTCTTCAGTCATCACGAACCTCCTGCATTTATCTTGTCTTGTTCTGTTCGAATTTTATTGATTTCCATGAGCTCTCCCCTGATTATTCTAAACTGCAGTGAATATCATTTGACGTGATCCCACCTCTCTTCATACATCAGTCCTGTCATTCCAGGAATCAGTTTTATAAACCCTTGTTAGACTGCCCCCATGGCAAGAATATTCTTCCTCAGATAAAAACTACATGCTGTACTCCAGGTCTGGTATCATCAAGGCCCTAAATAATTGCAGCAAGTCAGACTGCTCCTGTATTCCAAACGTCTTGCTATGATGGACAACATGCTATTTGCTTCCTTCACCAATTGCTGCACCTGAAAGTTTACTTTCAGTGACTGGTGTACAAGGACATTTAGGTCTTGTTGCACTCCCCTCTTTCCCAGTCTATTGCCATTTAGATAGTAATCTGCCTTCCTGTTCTTGCAACCAAAGTGGATAACCTTACACTTATCTAGACTATGCTTGATCTGGTATGCATTTGCCCACACACTCAACTTGTCCAAATCACACTGAAACATCTCTGGATCCTCTGCACAGTTGACTCTCCCGCCAAATTTTGTGTTGTCTGCAAACTTGCAGATGTATGGCTAGCTCCACACCTAACTCAAAAGAAAATGATTTTGTTTATTTGAAACCAATCATCTTGTTTCCAGAACATCTCTATGGTAGTTAGTCATAGAGACATAGAGATGTACAGCACGGAAACAGACCTTTCGGTTCAACTTGTCCATGCTGACCAGATATCCCAATCCAATCTAGTCTCACGTGCCAGCACCCAGCCCATGTCCCTCCAAACTCTTGCTGTTCATATACCTATCCAGATGCCTTTTAAATGTTGCAATTGTACCAGTCTCTACCACTTCCTCTGCCTGCTCATTCCATACACATAACGCCCTCTGTATGAAAAAGTTGGCCCTTAGGTCTCCGTTATATCTTTCCTCTCTCACCCTAAACTTATGCCCTCTAGTTCTGAACAACCCTACCCCAGGGAAAAAAAACTTTTATCTATTTATCCTATCCAAGCCCCTCATGATTTTATAAACCTCTATAAGGTCACCCCTCAGCCTCCGAAGCTCCAGGAAAAATAGCCTTAGTCTATTCAACCTCTCCCTTTAGCTCAAATCCTCCAACCCTGGCAACATCCTTGTAAATCTTTTCTGAACCCTTTCAAGTTTTACAACATCTTTCTGATAGGAAGGAGACCAAAATTGCACGCAGTATTCCAAAAGTGGCCTAACCAATGTACTATATAGCCGCAACATGACCTCCCAACTCCTGTACTGACCAATAAAGGAAAGCATACCAAACGCCTTCTTCACTATCCTGTCTACCTGTGACTCCACTTTCAAGGAGCTATGAACCTGCACTCCAAGGTCTCTTTGTTCAGCAACACTCCCTAGAACCTTACCGTTAAGTGTAAAAGTCCTGCTAAGATTTGCTTTCCCAAAATGCGGCACCTCACATTTATCTGAATTAAACTCCATCTGCCACATATCAGTCCATTATCCCATCTGATCAAGATCCCATTAAATTCTGAGGTAACCTTCTTCGCTGTCCACTACACCTCCAGTTTTGGTGTCATCTGAAAACTTACTAACTATACCTCTTGCGTTCACATCCAAATCATTTATATAAATGGTGAAAAGTAATGGATACAGCACCGATCCTTGTGGCACTCTACTGGTCACAGGCCTCCAGTCTGAAAACAATACTCCACCACCACCCTCTGTCTTCTACCTTTGAGCCAGTTCTCTATCTAAATGGCTAGTTCTCCCTGTATTCCATGAGATCTAACCTTGCTCACCAATCTCCCATGGGGAACCTTGTCAAATGCTTTACTGAAGTCCATATAGATCACATCCACCACTCTGCCCTCATCAATCCTCATTGTTACTTCTTCAAAAAACTCAATCAAGTTTGTGAGACATGATTTCCCACACACAAAGCCATGGTGACTATCCCTAATCAGTCCTTGCCTTTCCAAATACATGTACATCCTGTCCCTCAGGATTTCCTCCAACAACTTGACTACCATTGACGTCAGGCTCACTGGTCTATAGTTCTCTGGCTTGTCCTTAGCATCTTTCCTAAACAGTGGCATCACTTTAGCTAACCTCCAGTCTTCCAGAACCTCATCTGTGACTATCAATGATACAAATATCTCAGTAAGAGGCCTAGCAATCACTTCCCTAGCTCCACAGAGTTCTAGGGTACACCTGATCAGGTCCTGGGGATTTATCCACTTTTATGCATTTCAAGACATCCAGCACTTCCTCCTCTGTGACATTTTTCAAGATGACACCATCTATTTCCCTACATTCTATATCTTCCATGTCCTTTTCCACAGTAAATAATGTTGCAAAATACGCGTTTAGTATCTCCCCCATCACCTGCGGCTCCACACAAAGGCCGCCTTGCTGATCTTTTAGGGGCCGTATTCTCTCCCTAGTTACCCGTTTGTCTTTAATGTGTTTGTAAAAACCCTTTGGATTCTCCTTCACTCTATTTGCCAAGGCTATCACATGTCCTCTTTTTGCCGTCCTGAGTTCTCTCTTACGTATGCTCCTACTGCCTTTATATTCTTCTAAGGATTCACTCAATTCCTGTCTATACCTGACATATGCTTCCTTCTTTTTCTTAACCTAAACCTCAATTTCTGGCCTAATGGTGACTCGTGTTGTAAAAGAAAAAAAAAAATCAGCTTCATCATTGTCCTTTAGGGAAGGAAAACAGCCATCCTTACTTGTGACTCTAGACCCATAATAAAATGGTCGACTCTCAGGATGGACAATTAATGCTGGCTAGCCAGCGATGTCTTCATCCTGTGAACAAATTTTTTTAAAAATTGAGTAGCTGCGAACAGAAATTGTCATCAAAACCAAAGACATCTGCTTGATCTTCCCAATGTTTAGCTGGAAGAATTTTCTACTCATGCAGTACTGGATGTCAGACATGCAGTGAGGCAATTTAGAAAGTGGAGGTGATGGTGATATAGAGTTAAAGGTTATGATGACACTGTTTCAGAACTTCTACTCAGGACAGTTTCAGTCAGATTATCACGTAGCTGCAGGTTTGTGATGTAGTTCCTTGAAATCCAAACCCTTGGAACATATTTCACAGATCCTTATGATTCACCATATCAGATGCTTTTGTCAGGCCGATGAATGCAATGAAGAGATCCTTGTGATGTTCTTGACATTTTCTTTATATTTCTCTGGCCACAAAGACTATGTCAGAAATTCTGGATGTCGGTTTCCTCGCTGAGCTTGAAGGTTCATTTCCAGACGTTTCATCACCCTACTAGGTAACATCTTCAGTGGGCCTTAGGCGAAGCACTGCTGAAAATTCCTTCTTTTTATTTATATGTTTGGGTTTCTTCGGGTTGATGATGTCATTTCCTGTGGTGATGTCATTTCTTGTGGTGACGTCACTTCTGGTTCCTTTTCTCAGGGCATGGTAGATGGGGTCTAATTCGATGTGTTTGTAGATACAAAACCTGATTGGAATGCCATGCTTCTAGGAATTCTCATACATGTCTTTGTTTGGCTTGTCCTAGGATGGATGTGTTGTCCCAGTCGATTGGGATAACACATTCATCATAAGACAAGCCAAATAAAGACATGCATGAGAATTCCTAGAAGCATGGCATTTCAACTGGAACTCTGTCAACAAACACATTGAGTTAAACCCCATCTACCACGCCCTGAGAAAAGGAACAGGAAGTGACTTCACCACAGGAAATTACATCACCAAAGCAAAGAAACTCAAACATATAAATAAAAAGCAAGAATTTTCAGCGGTGCTTTGCCTGAGGCCCACTGAAGATGTTATCTAGTAGGGTGATGTAACATCTAGAAATGAAACTTCAAGCTCAGCGAGCAAACCTACATCCAAAACCTCAACCTGAGCTACAAATCTTCTCAAAACCTGCTATGTCACTAGTTCCTTTGGAACATCTAAAGCCACTCTCTGTCTGAGTAAAAGTCAACTAGCTTTGATGGCTTCATCTAGAATACTACCAGGGCTACAGGCTTTTTGTTTTTCATCATCTGATTACAAATTACAGCTCTCCTGTTGATGATGGTCCACCCATGGATTCTATCACGGGGTGCTGGAGGAAAGTGTGGAGAGCATTATAGTGGTTCATGGTTGTGCTCTTGGAACCGTTCTGTGTGGTGTTGATGGATGAGATTGCCAACCTTGGGAAGAGAGGCACCGCATTATCCTGTGAGTGAAGGGGATCTGTCCATTTAACCATTATCAATTGATGGTCTTGGTACTTTCAAAAAAGCTTTGCATGTCAAGGTATTCAATATACTGTTACATCTCTTGTGCTTTCTCCCCCCCCCCAACTTGATTTTATCTTCTGGATTTGCTTTTGAATGCCACCCTTGACCTGTTGGTAATGAGGGCTGTTCCAGGAAGCCACATATTTCTGTCTCACTTTTGTCAAAGCAGTTCTTGTCACAATGTTTCTTAAATTTAACAAACAGACAACAGTTCAATGAAAAGTCAAGGACAACTGACTTTATTTGACCCTGAAATTGAGTTAGATATCTGAGAATTTTCTAGATCGATTGTGAATTGTGTTTGGAATTCCTCTGTTTGATCTGGCCCCTTTAGGGCTGAGACATTGATCTTCTTTCTGTCGAATGTTTTGCTCATAAAATGTCTTGCTGTAAGGTGATTGGTCAACAAATCAAAGATTTGTCTAGCCTGAAAGGGTTGAATGATACAGGCATCACTTAGATCATTGATAAACATAATCCAAAAGGTGCCAGTGCTTTAGTTTAGGATGCCTCAATGTGGTTTTATAATTGCTCTTTATAAGAATGTTTCTTACAAAGAGGCCCAGCTGAACACATGAATGACACAATTTTCTTGGCTTTCTTCATCATTTTCCCAATGGTTCAGGCATTAGAACCTCCCGGAATAATGATCTTTTCTTTTGAGATGACAATGAGGACTTCAACAGGGTCAGATGAAACATTCTTTTGGCATCTTCATTTGTGTCAAAGATTGGGTCAAAGTTGATGATGGCTGAAAATGTGTTGCTGGAAAAGCGCAGCAGGTCAGGCAGCATCCAAGGAACAGGAGAATCAACGTTTCGGGCATAAGCCCTTCTTCAGGAGAAGAAGGGCTTATGCCCGAAACGTCGATTCTCCTGTTCCTTGGATGCTGCCTGACCTGCTGCGCTTTTCCAGCAACACATTTTCAGCTCTGATCTCCAGCATCTGCAGCCCTCACTTTCTCTCAAAGTTGATGATGTTGGCATACTGACCATAGTTCTGCTGTAGATGAAGGGTCATGAGATGTTCGTTTATACTTGTGGGGAGTTCTGATCTTGCTTCCAGGATCAAATCCAGATGGCAAATCCAACTCCATGGATATAAAGTTTGCTGCCAACTTTTCCTTTCCAGTAGAAGGTTTATTTCCCTGCTGATTATTTTAGTTCTTTCTCCCTGGGATTTGTCTGAGGATGGTGGTCGAAAGTAGGATAGCCTATTTGTAGGTCCTTCCTCTTTTGAGATAAGCAAGAAGTACCCCAAAGAGGGTTGCTTGGTCATGGATGCTGCTAATCAAAGGCCCATCTGTACCAGCACAGTGGGCAGCAACATTCATGAATCTGTTGCCTGTACGCAGAATCTTAACTATGGACTCCAAAGTTCATTGCCCTTGCCCTGTTGTCTGTCACCATTGTCACAGGGCTTAATAAATGGACTTTGGTAGAAGCTGACATATTACTTCAGTTTATTTCAGTGCACTGTCATTCTGTGCACAGTCTTGACCAGTTGGTGGTCTGATTACGGTACATGTTGAATTGTGATGACTGGACCGCCTTAGCAGCTGTGAGATGCTGTACATAGGTAGCCACCTTAACGTGCTTGAGAGGCTTGAATGTTCTGACAGTCACTGAATGATGCAGGTGGGAGATCCTTGTTCCTGGTAGGACCACCTGTGGTGACAAGGTTGGGAGAACTGGAAAGGAAATACCAGACAAAGTGAGGTCCATAGAGTCTTCAGTGGCAGAACAAGGAGGAGTAGGAAGAGAAGCAGCACAAATTCATGTCAATAGTAGCCTTCAAAGGGAATTGTAATACTTAGTTAAGGAGTTAACAGTGCAGGGATATGGAGACAGAGAGAGCAGTGGGACTTACTGAATCTTTTTGAAAGAAATGGCAGACTTGATGGATTGAATAGTCTCTGGTCTTGTACTGTGATTCGAGGTGGTGATACCTTCACTACATGGACTGCTATGGTTCAAAATGACGGCTCTTCACAACCTTCTCAAGGGTAGTTAGGGCTGGAAATAAATTTCGGCTTGACAGCAACACTCATTATCCTATCACTGGATACAAAGTACTCTTTATCAGCAATGGAGTACCAATCTGTTCAATGGCAGTTCATAGATGTTAGTTCATAGTCTCAGTTATGAGATTTTATAAAGTAAAAGGTGATATTATTTGGAGAACAGGCTAGATTGGTAAAAATGGTTATACATTGTTTTTATTTCCAGTTTTCAGCATTTGAATCATTATCTCTACATTCAGATTATTGTTTTCTTTTTTCAATTATGCCATGGATGTTGCAAAACTTCAAAGCCAAAGTGTACATTGATCCAACAAAAGTGTTTGAAACTTTGAGGTATGTTTCACTTCTACCTTAGTCTTGTCAGATTTGTACTGAATTGAAATATTTAAAGTTATTTTTGAGGAGATTGTTTTCCTCTCTTAAGGTCAAATTTTTGGTCTGTCCATCTTTATTTTTGTACCATCACTGTAGAAACAATTTAGTTATGCATAGCATTGATCTTAGGCCAAAATTATTTTATTAAAGCTGGAGGTTTCTAAAATAATAGTGAACAACTATGAAATTTTGAAAGCTTGTTTGTTGCCTTTAGCTGTGAGAAAATAATCCAGGCTGTGTTAATCTTTTTAATTATTAACAAATTGCAATTTTGTTTTTCCATAGCTAGTACTCAAAAAGGGGGCATGCAGGTTGCAAACTGTGCTGTTTGCAAGCTTTCTGTTGGCCTTAATTAATTAAATATGTAAACGATACTGTATGCTACTAAGCAGAATAGACAAAACAGTTTGTGAAAATTGATTTAGATTCAATGGAGTTCTGAATGAGTTAAGAAAGAATAAACTTGCAATTGTACAGCATTTTGTTACATTTCTAGGATGGCTCAAAGTATTTTACAATCAATTAATTTCTTTTGAAGAGCTGCAATTATTTAGGCAGTGTAGCAACTAACTGTGGACAGCAAGGAGAGGAAAGACAAATTAATTATTTTTTCTTTGATTTAGAGGGAAATGTTAATCAAGGTATTAGAAGAAATCCCTTTTCCTGTCCAAATAGTGCCTTAGGAGTGTTCTTTTACAGCCACTAAGTAGACAGAAAGGGGGACAGCATGATAAAAATGCTTTATTTTCATTTTAACACATTAATGTTTGGAAGTATATATCTTTCATTTAAGCTAAATGTCACCGCCAAACTAGCAATGTGAGTAGGTAACTGGTTTTCTGGTGAAGTTAGTTGCTATAAATTGTTTCTTTCTCTTCATAGCCAATTGCTGAATTACTCTTTGATTCCTCCAGATTAGGCCAGCTAAGATCAAGGTTTTTCCATGTGGAGGCATATGGTCATGCACTGTAGATCAGTATTTTTGAAGCAATAACACAATACTCCATTAAAATGCCACAAAAACCTATCTCTCAGGTAATTGACTGAATTTTAGTTTCAGGGTCCCAAGCTTGAATGGAAACCTGCAAGTGGCTATGGCTGGACCCTAAGGAGTTATTTAACAAGTGAACCAATTAATGACCTCTAGATGTCCATCCAATGAAGGATGGTGGGTGGATTCCATAGCTGGAAGGTTCGTGTGATTGCCCCAGGCCTGGGTAGGCCTGTTGAATTGAATTGAATTAATTTTAATGTCATGTGCACTCAAATGAGTACAGTGAAAAGTTTACAGTGATGGTACCTCCGGCGCCATCTTAGGTACATAGGTGCCTAGGTACAGATTGTTGAGTACAAAAGAAAATTACAAAAATAATGAAATAAAAATTCTGAAGTACAAAATCATAGTGATAAATTAGAAAATTAAAGAAATAAAAAGTTTGGAATAACAGTGCTTCCACCATTACCTAATAAAGGAAAAAAATTAATTGAAAGAGAATTTAAGACTAAATCCACAGCCCATTTCATGGCTCTGGGCTCAAGGACCTGACCCTCCTTAGAATGGCAGTGGTAGGTGAGGGATGTAAAACATTCCATGGTCATAGCTGCCATCTTCATGGATGGGGAGCCCCTCCACAAACCAGTTAGCAGCTTTAACCCTGGGTGAAAGTGAGAACTGCAGATGCTGAAGATTAGAGTGGAGAGTGTGGTGCTGGAATCCTGACGAAGGGCTTTTGCCCGAAACATCAATTTTCCTGCTCCTCGTATGCTGCCTGACCTGCTGTGCTTTTCCAGCACTACACTATCGACAGCAGATATAACCCTCCCATCCGATATCCACGCTGGGTTACTTTGCAAAACGTACCTCTGAACATGAGAGCAAGGTGCATGAGTGGGCAATTCAGTCCCATTAGTTGGCTTCACAATTTGTTATAATCATGGCTGATCTCATCTCATCTCAGCCTCAACTCCACTTTCCTACCTGTTCTCCATAGCTCTTCAAGCCATTACTAATTAACAATCTGTCAATGTCCTCCTCAGATTTATGCAATGTCCCAGTATTCACCGCACTGTGAAGTAGTGAATTTCACAGATTCATGACCCTTTGTGAAAAATAATTTATGCTCACTTGTGTTTTAAGTCTAATTACCCCTTATCCCAAATCTATGACCTCTCGTTCCAGACTGGCCCACATGAGAATACATCCTTTCTACATTCACCATGTCAGTCCTCTTTCTTCTAAAGTCCTCATTCTTCTAAACTCCATATTTTATAGGCCTAAACTGCTCAGTTCTCTTTATAAGACCAAAACCCTATCTCTGGAATCAATCTACTGCCTCCAATATAACTACATCCCTCCTCAAATATGGGGACCAAAATTGTATGCAATACTTTAGGTGCAGCCTCACTAAAGCCTTGTTAGTTGCAGCAACACTACTTTTATATTCTGTTCCTTTAACAGGAAATACCAAAATTCCATTTGCCTTCTTTATTACCTGCATACTAGTTTGCCCCATTTCCCCCCTCCATGGACCTGCTATGCGGAGGTTGTCACCAAAACATCTATGGGCTCATTGGAATACCACCCACGCCCTCCACCTCCTCCATGATTTTCGCTTCCCCGGCCCCCAATGCCTTATCTTCACCATGGACATCCAGTCCCTATACACCTCCATCCCCCATCACGAAGGTCTCAAAACCCTCCGCTTCTTCCTTTCCCGCCAAACCAACCAGTACCCTTCCACTGACACCCTCCTTCGACTGACTGAACTGGTCCTCACTCTGAACAACTTCTCTTTCCAATCCTCCCACTTCCTCCAAACCAAAGGAGTAGCCATGGGCACCCGCATGAGCCCCAGCTATGCCTGCCTCTTCGTTGGATATGTGGAACAGTCCATCTTCGCAGCTACATTGGCACCACAGCCCACCTTTTCCTCCGCTACATCGATGTCTGTATCGGCGCTACCTCGTGCTCCCACAAGGAGGTTGAACAGTTCATCCACTTTACTAACACCTTCCACCCCGACCTCAAATTTACCTGGACTGTCTCAGACTCCTCCCTCCCCTTCCTAGACCTCTCCATTTCTATCTCGGGCGACCGAATCAA
>NC_057714.1:78721691-78727722 GCF_004010195.1 Chiloscyllium plagiosum
CCCCTATCAGCGTTCCGGAAAGACCACTCCCTCCGCGACTCCCTCGTCAGATCCACACCCCCCACCAACCCAACCTCCACTCCCGGCACCTTCCCCTGCAACTGCTAGAAATGCAAAACTTGCGCCCACACCTCCTCCCTCACTTCCCTCCAAGGCCCCAAGGGATCCTTCCATATCTGTCAGAAATTCACCTGCACCTCCATACACATCATTTACTGCATCCGATGTGGCCTCCTATACATTGGGGAGACAGGCCCCCTACTTGCGGAACGTTTCAGAGAATACCTCTGGCTCCCCGCACCAACCAACCCAACCGCCCTGACTCTGAACACTTTAACTCCCCCTCCCACTCCGCCAAGGACATGCAGGTCCTTGGCCTCCTCCATCGCTGGACCATGGCAACACGACGCCTGGAGGAAGAGCCTAGGAACCCTCCAACCACAAGGGATGAATGCAGATTTTTCCAGCTTTCTCATTTCCCCTCCCCCCACCTATTCTCAGTCCCAACCCTCAGACTCAGCACCGCCTTCTTGACCTGCAATCTTCTTCCCGACCTCTCCGCCCCCACTCCTTCTCCGGCCTATCACCCTCACCTTAACCTCCTTCCACCTATCCTATTCCCAATGCCCCTCCCCCAAGTCCCTCCTCCTTACCTTTTATCTTAGCCTGCTTGGCACACCCTCCTCATTCCTGAAGAAGGGCTTATGCCCGAAACATCAATTCTCCTGTTCCTTTGATGCTGCCTGACCTGCTGCGCATTTCCAGCAACACATTTTTAAGCTCTGATCTCCAGCATCTGCAGTCCTCACTTTCTCCTCATTGGAAGATGTGTCTGCCACCTGGAAAATTCAAATGGCATGTGCAGCGTTCTCTCAATTGATACTTTAATTTGCCTAATTGACCTCTTGTCACTGGCGAGGTGGCAATGGCCCAATTTCCGAGGACCCACTTCCCTGAAAATAGGCCAGAGGCAGGATCTTACCAGCAGACTTGCATGCTGACCTCCAAACCCCCATTGTGGGATGAATGTAGTGATTGTAACGAGTTCCCTGATCGGGGCTGTTAATCTGGTCTAATCAGGGAGCCGTGGATGACAGGTATAAACAGGAGTGTCAGAGGTTCTGTTCACTCTGACAGCTGACTTTGAGGAAACTCGAGCTGAAAATGTGTTGCTGGAACAGCGCAGCAGGTCAGGCAGCATCCAGGGAACAGGAGAATCGACGTTTCGGGCTTAAGCCCTTCTTGAGGATTGAGGAAAGTGTGGGGAGATGACTTGGGGTGTGCAGTGAGAGAGGGACTCACTGAAATCTTTGTAGAGGGAGGAAGAGAGCTTCTTCAAGGAAGGCATCCTTGTAAGAGGATTCGCAGTAGGTTAAAATCTTCGAGGAGAAAGTGAGGTCTGCAGATGCTGGAGATCAGAGCTGAAAATGTGTTGCTGGAACAGCGCAGCAGGTCAGGCAGCATCCAAGGAACAGGAGAATCGACGTTTCGGGCTTAAGCCCTCCTTTGAGGAAATTTGAACAGTATCAGGGAATCTGTGAATATAAAGTGTGAAATGGTGATGCTGTACTGGCCTCTGTGGACATATTTCAATGGCAACAAGAGAAAAGCATGCTCCTGAAGAAATTCACACACAGTAGTCAGCTTTGAGTTGGGGTAAGCATTTCTGGCACTATGCCACTATTTGAGAAGCTGGACTCATTCAATCCTACCATTGAACTCTGGGCCCAGTATGTAGAAAGAATGCACTATTTGTCATGGGCAATTGACATTGTGGCAGATGAAAAGCAATGAGTAATTCTCCTGACAGCTTGTGGACCCACAGCGTTTTTGGTTATTAGAAGCCTAACATTTCCTGAGACACCACATACTAAAACCTTTCAAGAGTTGACCAATTCAGTTAATAAAACACTGTCAGTTTAACTTAGTAATTTGAGAACCAGGGGAATCCATATTGGGATTTTTGAATAGGTTAAGATGACTGGCAGAGGCATGTGATTTGGTTTAACTCTTCATTAGATGCTGTGAGACCGTCTGGTCTGTGGGATTAATGATGTAACTATGCAAAAGCGCTTAGGAGCTCAAGCTAGCTGGACTTCAGACAGATGCTACAACTGGCTTTATCATTGGAAAATGTGACAAGTGGAGCATATGAGTTGCAGGGTATACTACTGGAAGTGGACACCTTGCCAGTCCAACTAAGATTGGGAATACCGCTTGAGTAAACACAATTGCAAAGCCTCACTCAGGACATATCCTGAACAGAAGGATTCCAGGTCAGCCCACAGCAAAACCCCAAATTAAGGCCAAGCCTTGGCCAAACAGTTAAAATTTTCTTCAGGATCTGGGTCAGCAAGCTATTGTAATTGCTGCCGATATGAGAACTCGAGACAGCAAAAGAGTTCCACAAGAGCAAAATGGAGTAAGAGAACTCATAGACCATTATCCAGGAGAGTGCACAGCCTGGAAAGTCAACCAGTTTAACAAAATTCGCTCTGAACGTCAACCGTTAAGTTTGCCCAAGACCTCAGCTAGTCTAAGAACCTACACTGGGATTCCTTTACAGATTAAGACTACAACTTTGGTTCCAGTCTCTTATGAAAAGCATTTGTTCACTTACCACTGACTTTAGTAGAAGGCTTGAGCGCAAGTTTGATGGAGCAAAATTGGTTGAGGAAGATTCGCCTAGATCAACATTTTTTGATTAGAAAATGGCTGCTCGAGTGAAGTTCTCGTTAAATACCTGGAAATTTTTCAGGAAGGTCTCTCAAAGGAGCCAAGGCCACCTTGCATGTTGACCAGGAAGTAATTCCATGTTTCTACAAAGCCTTCCCAGTGCCATTTGCCTTGTGGGCAAAAGTAAAGGCAGAAATCAGAAGGTTGGAAAGCAAAGGAGTCAACAGACAAGTCCAGTTTGCAGAATGGGCATCGTCTGTGAAGCCCAACAGGTTGGTTCGCCTTTGTGGAGATTTTAAACGAAGAGCAAACCATTTTTCACAGCTGGATAAATGTCCAATCCCTTGCAGAGAGGATTTATACACAAAGCTGGCAGGTGGGCTGTCCTTCACGAAGCTGGGCGTGAATAATGCATACTTGCATTTGCAGTTAGGTGAGGATTCCCAGAAGTATACTATAATTAATACTCATAAGACTTTGTACCAATACTGCCATTTGGGGTATCAATCCTGTACAATTTTTCAGTGGATGATGGAGGACATTTTACAAGGTCTACTCCAGGTTGCCATTTATTGGTTGACATGTTAATAACAGGGAAGATCACTTAGAGAACTTGAACATAGAGCTTTGACTTTTCTCCCAGCTGAGTATATACCTTAGAAAGGAAAAAATGTGCGCCCAGAGGCCCCAAATGACCTACCTGGGCTACAGAGTTGACAAGACCAAGTTACACCTGTTGGAAGATAGTGTGAACAAAGATGCTCTAGCTCCCATGTCTATACTGGAGCTTGGGTCTTTCCTTGAGCTGGTGAACTGTTATGGCAAGTTCAAATATAACCTGGCCTCCATTATGGCATCTTTGCATCAATTTTTTTTTAAAAAGTCAGTCGTGGAAATGGTCTTGTAGACAAGTCATAGCCTTTAGGGAGGTGAAGGAAAAGCTAACATCCTCTATGATATTGGCACACTATGATCCCAAGCAAGATGTGGTATTTACATGCAATGCAATGCCTCTCTGTATGGCATTGGGCTCATAGCTGGCCCAATGAAAAGGAATCTTCGAGGAGAAAGTGAGGTCTGCAGATGCTGGAGATCAAAGTTGAAACTTTATTGCTGGAACAGCACAGCAGGTCAGGCAGCATCCAGGGAACAGGAGATTCGACGTTTCGGGCACAGGCCCTTTCCTGAAGAAGGGCCTGTGCCCGAAATGTCGAATCTCCTGTTCCCTGGATGCTGCCTGACCTGCTGTGCTGTTCCAGCAATAAAGTTTCAACAATGAAAAGGAATGCCCACTAGTGAATGCATCCAGGACTTTGGCTAATGCAGAGTGTAAACCCACCCTGATAGTGAAAGAAGGTTTGGCAGTCATATTTGTGTTCAGGAAGTTCCACCGATATCTTTCCGTGCATAAGTTAATAATAATAATGGACCACAAACCTTGCCAGGTTTACCTAAGGAAGACAAGGCAGTGCCGCTAATAGGTCCAGGCCGAAATCAGCAGTGGGGTCTTATATAGGTACATACAATTACAAGCTGCAACACTGTCTGGGATGCTAAATAACAAATGTTGATGCATTAAGCTGCCTCCTACTGGCAGACACACCACTGGTGGTGCTTCCAGTGCAATGGTTTTAAATTTTTTGGACACGCTTCCAGTCACAGCTGACTGCTGCGCCCTTTGGACGCAGAAAGATCCTGTCCTGGCAAAACTGAAACAACTTGTGGTGATGGGAAAGGCCAAAGGGCCGTCACATCAGAACTGAGACTCTTTTGGACTCAGAGAGACCGGATCACAGTAGAGGATAGAGGATGGCATGTTTTACGGGGAGCACGAGTGATTGTCCTGAGCAAAGGTCCCCACCAGACACAGGCTGAACTCCACCAGGGTCATCCAAATGAAGATGTTGGCAAGAAGTTCTGACTAGTGGTCAGGGTTTGATACAGACATAGCTGCTTTTGTGGGGCATTGCCCAGAGTACTAACAAGAACAAGTTGTGACTGGAAATGTATACAGAAAATTAAAAATGATTGCTGACTCTTCCAGTGGCAGCACCACTGGTGGTGCAACTGCCAGCGAGAGGCGGCTCAATACATCCACATTTACTACTTGGCTGCCCAGACAGTGTTCCAACTTGTAATTGTTTGCACTTATATAAGAGCCCACTGTAGAATTCAGCCTGAACCTATTGGTGGCACTGCCTTGACATCCTTAAGTCATTATGGACTCAAAGCAGCTGGACATGTATAGAGTTCATTTGTCAAACATGAGGACAACAATAGAAAAAACTGCATGCATCTTTTGCAATACACAGACTGCTGCACATGTTGCTATCACTTACCAGCAAGAAGTGTTACTATTTCCTGTTTTGAATGCTATTCATCATAAAAGGACATCTCCATAGCATCCATCTGGATACCGAATTGTCCCTGGTCCTATTTGATTATTTGACCACTTCTCATGCAACTACAGGGATAGCTCCAGCAGAGTTGCTAATCGGGAGAAGACTCCGAACCAGGTTAAATGTCACCTTCCTGGTGATTGGTTGGTGAGGGTGAGACGGCATCAGACATACAATGCCAGACTCAAGACTCCGCTAAGTGAGAGATACATTTTGGTTGAGGGAACGAAGTTTGTTATATGAGCCATGGGAATGGCCCTGCATCGGTAAGGAGGCATAGTCGAGAGAAGTTAGGTCCAGTGATGTGCAATTTTCGAGTAGGTGCGATGGTCCTTAACAAACACATGGACCGTATGAAAGCTGTAAACATGTAAATGGTGCAGGAGCAAAACAGGCCTGGCTCCTTGATTCCCTTTCCGAGCTTTGAAGATAACTTGGAATCTGAGGTAGACAAGGTGAGTGTCACCACCTTGATGCCTTTTCTTCCTGGAGAAGAGAATGAGTTTCTTCCTAAATGTTCTGGGTGCAAGAGGTGAGTTACTGTGCATTACATGCTGCCCATATCAGAGGCAGAGTTGGGGGAACCTGAACTGGTGCTCAAACAGCCCAGGAGGAGCTTCGAAGAAAAGGAACCAGTCGATGTCCTTGGGCTCAGAGGGGTAGGAATATTGTGATTATAACAAGGTCAGCCAGGTGGATTTCACAGACTATGACTTCCCTGATTGGGATTATAAATCTGGTCCAATCAGGGAGCTCCAGCTGACAGATATAAATAGGAGTGCTCTCCCCCCAACTCTATTTTGATTTAGTCCCTACCCTCCCCTTCACTGTTTTGATCACACAGCACTGCCCTTTGATGTGAAGGGCAGTGTTTGTCACTGGCCACCCGGGTGTTTTCCTATCTTCCTGGTGGTGGAAATTGAATAAAGATTTGTGCACTTTGTGCCTTTCACTGT